>NC_052351.1:20969648-21219007 GCF_009727055.1 Benincasa hispida
AAAGAGAAGAGAGATAATGTGGTGAAATTAGTTTAAGCTGATATAAATGGAAAATACCCATTTTTTTTCCATTTTGAATGTTTTATGTTTTCTCTTTTCCTTTTTCAATTTTCATACTAAAAATCTTAAATTATGATTTAAATTATTGACCTATGATCTTAAAAAATGAAAAAATCACAATTGACCATTGTTGCATAAATTAATTATTCTAAAGTAAAACTTAATTAATTTATAATAATCAATATTAATTATTATTTTAACCACACATATTCATCTTATAATTATATATTTAACTCATATTTAAATATATAAATTCTTTTATTCCATTTCATTCTAAAATTAAACATAATTATATCTCATATAATTACTAATTCCCTTAATTCTAATTTGAACGTTTCAAATTAACTTATCACGCTATTCTAGAGCTAGTCCGTTACGAGCTAGTAAGAGATCTTGCGGACCTACAGATCATGGGCTCCAACGATCCGAGATTAATTGGCTAAATTCATTAGACCAGATTAATCTCTATTCATTAACTAATGAGTCATACCACTAAAGCCCATAGTTGCACTCTAAAAGAAGCAGTATGGCTCAGAAAGTTCCTGATAGATCTGGAAGTAGTTCCTAATATGCACCTGCCTATCACTCTCTATTGTGGCAATAGTGGAGCAGTTGAAAATTCAAAAGAACCACGAAGCCATAAAAGGGGAAAACATATCGAACAAAAGTACCATCTCATCAGGGAGATTGTACACAGAGAGACGTCATTGTCACTCAGATTGCTTCCCAAGACAACTTAGCTAATCCATTTACGAAGGCCCTATCGGCTAAAGTGTTCAAGGGTCACCTAGTAGGACTAGGTCTACGAGTTTTGAATCACTAGGGCAAGTGGGAGAATTTATGGGTATTATAATGCCCTAGTTTATTGTATTTGTACATTTTATTCTCTCCATGTAAACTCAACATTGTATATATTTGTATATATTGATCAACTGAAGTTTTAGTCCAAATAGGAGTATTGTTGGGTTTTATGTCCTAAAAACTCGCAGTTTGTAAAATGATAAACATTTTCTATTATCAATATACTTGTTATTGATCTCATAAATTGTATGAAAGTCTAAATCCAATAAACTAAGACTCATGACTATTTTATGAGTACTTGAACTTTATGTGGAGACATAAGAGTGGATCGGGTTCGTGTAAATAGTCAAAATGATCTATGGTACACGAATGAGGTTAGGTATCTTATTTTGATAACACCATTGATCCTAATTCGTACATGTTATGACATGAGGAGTGGGGGCATCCTATACAATGGGTTTGCATAAGATCAGGACCAAGAAATAAGTCACTCTTACTTTATAACGTTGTTTATTGTTTAAGACTGACTATTTCACCTAGATGATCTAGGTAACTCGATCTTAATCCTGAGCTAACTATGAACTCCTATTTATTCGAGATTGCCCTTAGATTTGCATAGTTGAGGGTTGGCTCAACAGCGCCGGCTCAATAAGACTCCCATTTCAGGGGTAAGATCGAATAGATAGCTGGGGACATAGGGTGTAAGACGGAGTTCACACCTACCCGATTTAGGGATAGGAGAAAGATTGTTCTCTCAAGTACTGAATCTAGGTCTTGAACAAGGGGCCCCACCCTCTCACTGGGCTGAGAGAGGTTGGTTTGGTGATTGGATCACAAACTAGTTGTTCATTAGAGGATCAGTAGGGACTTGAAGAATAAGACGTAATCTTGGGGGTAAAACAGATATTTGACCCAGCCATTATTACGAACAACCTGTGAAGGGTCGACTTGTTGATTATGGTTAAATCATGTGGACATAATATATCTACAGTGAGGGGACTATGGGCTTTAGTGGTATGACCCATTAGTTAACGAATGGAGATTAATCTGGTCTAATGAGTTTAGCTAATTAATCTCAGATCGTTGGAGTCCATGATCTGAAGGTCCGCGAGGTCCCCCTACTAGCTCGTAACGGACTAGCTCTAGAATAACGTGATAAGTTAATTTGAAACGTTCAAATTAGAATTAGGGGAATTAGTAATTATATGAGATATAATATGTTTAATTTTAGAATTAAATGGAATAAGAGAATTTATATATTTAAATATGATTTAAATATATAAAGCATATTTAAATATATAAAGATGGATATGTGTTAAAATTAATTTAATATTTGATATTAAATTAATTAAGTTTTATTTAATAATTAATTTATGAAATTAATTCATTTTTCATTTTTAAAATCAAATAGATTTTTAAATCAAAATTTGATTTTTAGATACAATTAAAAAAGGAAAAGAAAACTAAAACACAAAATGGAAAAATGGGTTTTTCCATTATCCATCACTTAACTAGTTCACACCTATAGTAATATATTTGCCTTGTCTTCTCCAAACATGAGCTACAACTCATGCAACTCTTCTCTTTGCATGTTGATATGCAATATAATGATGAGATTGGAGTGAAAATCGGGCATGAAATCTATAGAATTTTGAGAGAAAATTTGGTTTGAATAAAGGTTCTTCAACAAAGGTTGTTGCAGCGAGCTTTTCTCCTTCATTCCTTGATTCAAGCTTGTTTTGAGTCCCACAACTCAATCTAGAGCACCAAGAGAATAGTGGGAAAGATCTTGAGGTGGTCTACAACAAGATATGGAGAAGATTGTAGCTAGAGAAAGGGCTTTGAAGAAGTTTTACAAGAGGTATGTCTTGAAACCCATTTTTCTGCAGAAGCATGCTTTATATTATGCCAAAATTAGTGAATTTGAGTGCTTAGATGATTCTTGTGCTTCCGCTGCTATTGATACAATCCTATAGTATTGTGATGATGTCGTCATATGATGAATTCTTTGATGGTCTAGGTATATCTACAAATGGTTAAGTTGGAATAGTGGAATTCATTTGAACTTGGTTGACGTGGAATAATGGAATGATGCGCTCATAAGACAAGGTAACCGCATAAACTTAGCTGACATAAGATTATTCCTATCTCTAGTAAATACTTGCTTACATTGCTTAATGCGACCAATCACTTACCATCCCGGGCAGTTAGTTGTTGCTAACTTTACTCATAGACAAGCGTTGTGTCCGCCTATAGACAGGCGTTGCTACAGCTTCACACTAAGAAAATAAGGTTTTCTCACAACACTCACGCAACGCACACCTCTTGGTGGTTTACTACATGCTTCATATTTCTATGGCACATGATTAAGTATGTGATACTCTAGCAATCTCATTAAGTGATGCAATGAAAGTTAAGGATGTGTAAAGGAAGATGGAGATGGAATCGAAGGGAACGTAAAATTGCATAGAACACACAATGTATAATTTCTTTTTCCAAAATGTAATACAATAAAATATAAGAAAAGAAGAGAAAATGAAAGGACCAGCTGGAAGCAATGTCTTGCTTCTAGCAGATGTGTGTCAAGGATGTCGGTGGTGCCATGGAAGGGCAGTGGAGCTGACTCTCTCGAGATCTAACTCCGTTGAAGGCTCTGGTCGTCACTCGGAATGGATGAAGGAGATGAAGAACTCTCAAACTTTCTTCAAACGCTTTGGTCTGGATCACAAGAATCCACCCAAAGGTAGAAACTTTGAAATGAAATTCTACTCATCAGCTTCTATTTATAGAGCTTGATCGCCGACAACATTAATGGACCTGCTCTGATTCTGACATTCGCGGCGCGCTAGTCCTTTTCTGAATCTTTGCTGTTAACGGCGTGGTAGGTGAAATGTCAACATCATCTTTTGATTTTCCCGAGATATGCGTTGATGCGTTCATTCCACTAACCTTGCGTTGATCCCTCTATTATGCACTATCGTGTAGCTGCAATCATATAGTGACCACATTCGCTTAATACCGTAACTTCTACACGATGACTGNCCTGCTCTGATTCTGACATTCGCGGCGCGCTAGTCCTTTTCTGAATCTTTGCTGTTAACGGCATGGTAGGTGAAATGTCAACATCATCTTTTGATTTTCCCGAGATATGCGTTGATGCTTCTATTCCACTAACCTTGCGTTCATCCCTCTATTATGGTTATCATCGTGTAGTCGCAATTGTGCAATGACTGCATTCACTTGGTTACCGCAACTTTTACACGATGACCGCAATCGCTTGACGATAGCAACTCCTATGCGATGGATGCATGCAGTTGATTACTGCAATACCCATGCGTTGAACGTATGCATTCGCGTTTGCAATGGAGAATTTCTCCGCATGCGATCGTCTATGCGATAGCCCGGCTTCCACGTCTGCGTCCCCTTTTTGCGTTAACTACAAAGATAGACAATTTAACGCATACTAACACATAATAGTGGGTTAGCTGAGATTCTTAATGCTAAACGACGCAGACTCATTTTCTCATGAATTCCTAACATAATTGCTGCATATTCAGCTTAACGGCCTTCATAATTCTAAATAAAAGGCCTAAGATGACGTGCATTTCTACATGTCATCACACCCCCAAACTTAGAATCATGCTTGTCCTCAAGCATGCGTTATACTCAAGAAATTCTTAACTCACCTTCTTACTTTCCTTTGTGATGACTAATCTCTCAGAATATAATTTACTCATACAGCTGACCATGGCCGCAACGCTTTCCTCAACTTCGGCTGCTTCTTCAAAAGATATTTTCTAAGTTTAAATCTACCAAGCTTTTGCTCAAAAACTTTTTATTCATTCACCGCAACCTTGCGTTTAGCTTTTGAGAATGTGTTCATTTAAAACAATTCAAAACTATGCGATTACTTATTAGAATGCGGCATTGAACCTGGTTACGCTCTTCGTTTTGGCTTACCCCCACGTGTGTCATGCAGGTATCCAACTTCAATTGCGTTCCATATTTAACTCAACTCTTGTCTTGCTTGATTTGGCTTGCGTCGGACAGAGGAGTTGCGCTTATGTGTTGATCTTGGCACTTACCTTTGTTTTGGCTTGCCCCCACATGTGTCATGCGAATATCCAACTACGGATAAGTGCCTTTCACAACTTAACTCTTATCAACATAGGTTTCCCCATTGCGTTGACAGTGGAGTTGTTATTCTCAATATATATATATATATTGTAGAAATAATCGCAATGTAATGAACGCAATTCTCCGGGATCGCTACCACCCCCAAACTTAGAGGTTGGTAGCGCTTTCACCACAAAGCTAAAAACAAAATCAATAGGAATGCGGTAATAAATGTTTGAGCCAAGGTTTGCACATAATAAAACTTAAGACTTCTAAAATTTGAAGAAGCTATTAAAAGTAAGGAGCGCCTTGCGATGCGTAGTTAGTAGATGCGATGAATTATACGTACCATAATAGATGCATCGCAAAGGAACACAATCTGACAAGGAGAGTTTCAAAAGAATAATGCATAAAGGATAACAAGAAAGGACCTTAGGCGTAATAACGCATGTGATTATGCATTGGAATCCACGCGATCAAAGCCATGCGTTGAAGGATGAAGGGAATTCTTCTGTTGTAACTACGCACCGAGGAGAATTATTATCGCACCTACAAGGAGAAAACGCACCACAACCAAGGAAGCAACCGCTATCTAAAATAACAATGAAAATAACTAATCTAGAAAAACAAGGTAAAAATAGAATAGAAGACGTCTTTGGAGAAATTAGAGTGTTGTCACCACAAAGAGTCTCATATACAAGAGATTTCTCTCAACTGCTTGGGTCAAGAAGCTCGTCCTGACCATTGGAACCTCCGACAATTGGTGGGCGCATGCGACTGTTCTGCGCTTAAAACTACCTTCAGCTCATGCGACTAATTGCCCTCCTACCTCAAGGTAAATATTGGCTTTCGGCGCATCGCCTACACTTCAATAATAGTTGCAACTTGGTCGCACAAGCTGCAATACTCCTAAGATAAAAAGGTTGCCTGCAAGAACACAAAACTCAACAAATAATTAGCTGCCAAGTCCCCGGCAACGGTGCTAAAAACTTGATGATGAAATTTAGCGAACGCAATTATTCGATGCATGTCTTAAGTTATGCATTGATACTCATGCGTCGATGGTCATGCGTTGGAATAAGACTATGTGTTAACGAATGTATACGATGACCATGCGTTCTTGTCACAAGTTTTCTTGCGCTCACGCCAAGTATAATGCGAACGCAAGTTTCTAGGGTGATCCGAGGTCGAACTCAGAGACTTGTAGCTAGACGTATGCGGTAATGTGTTTGTGGTGGATAAATAAAAGAATGATGGGGGTTATAAGCTAATAACTACTCCTACTTCTAACTAACAGACAAAGCATTGGAAGTATGAATGAGAGGTAGAGACACGACAACTGTTGACGCGCAATAAATGCATGGAAAATAGATAAAATGTGAGGATATCTTCATCGCAACCCTAGGCTTGACCGCTAGGGCAACCTCAGCCAACGCAAGCTATGCAATCATGATACACACACACTTGAGCCTAACTTTAGGACGCATGCGATGTATATGCAAAGTGTCGAGAGGACTCATTCCTAAGTCTCTATTTCTACTCCTGTGCTCCCACAGATAAATAAGATGACCGCATATCACTGTATCCTACTTCTTGGACGCATGCAATATCCTCTCCGTAGGGTGCATACATCGTGTAATAGAAAACGAAGCTTATCTCTGAGTTCCCCATTCTTGCTTATGCATTCCAATCTGCTCTCTCGAGTCTTAGATTTGGTTTTTAGACTACTCTCTCAAGTATACCTAAATGATGAATGATGCTTTCATAAGACAAGGTAACCATATAAACTTGGCTGACGTAAGATTATTCCTATCTTAGTGAATACTTGCTTACATTGCTTAATGTGACCAACCACTTACCCTCCCGGGCAGTTAGTTGTTGCTGACTTTACTCATAGACAAGTGTTGTGTCCGCCTATAGACAGACGTTGCTACAGCTTCATACTAAGCAAATAAGGTTTTCTCACAACACTCACGCAATGCACACCTCCCGGAGGTTTGCTCATGCTTCATATTCCTATGCCGCATGATTAAGTATACAATACTCTAGCAATCTCACTAAGTGATGCAATGAAAGTTAAGGATGCTAAGTAAAGGAAGATGGAGATGGAATCGAAGGAAACATGGAATTGCATAGAACACACAATGTATTAATTTCTTAATCCAAAATGTAATACAATACAATATAAGAAGAGAAGAGAAAATGAAAGGACCAGCTGGAAGCAATGTCTTGCTTCCAA
This sequence comes from Benincasa hispida, assembly GCF_009727055.1. Lineage (NCBI taxonomy): Eukaryota > Viridiplantae > Streptophyta > Magnoliopsida > Cucurbitales > Cucurbitaceae > Benincasa > Benincasa hispida. Next base: position 20,976,865 of record NC_052351.1, read on the forward strand.
CAGATGTGTGTCAAGGCTGTCGGTGGTGCCATGGAAGGGCGGTGGAGCTGACTCTCTCAAGATCTAACTCCGTCGAAGGCTCCGGTCGTCACTTGGAATGGATGAAGGAGATGAAGAACTCTCGAGCTTTCTTCTAACGCTTTGGTCTGGATCACAAGGATCCACCCGAGGGTAGAAACTTGGATGAAATGAATTTCTACTCATCAACTTCTATTTATAGAGCTTGATCGTCAACGGCATTAATGGACTTGCTCTGATTCTGACATTCGCGGCGCGTTGGTCCTTTTCTAAATCTCTGCTGCTAACGGCGTGGTAGGTGAAATGTCAACATATCTTTTGATTTTCCCGAGATATGCGTTGATGCTTCCATTCCACCAACCTTGCGTTCATCCCTCTATTATGGTTATCATCGTGTAGCCGCAATCTTGCAATAACCACATTCGCTTGGTTACCACTACTTCTACACGATGATCACAATCGTTTGACGATCGCAACTTCTATGCGATGGATGCATACGGTTGATTATCGCAACACCCATGCATTGAACATATGCGTTCGCATTAGTGATGGAGAATTTCTCCGTATGCAGTCGTCTATGCGATAGCCCGACTTCCGCATCTACGTCCGCTTTTTGCGTTAACTACAAAGATAGACAATTTAACGCATACTAATGCATAATAGTGGGTTAGCCGAGATTCTTATTGTTGAATGACGCAGACTCATTTTCTCATGAATTCCTAACGTAATTGCTGCATATTCTGCTTAACAACATTCATAATTCTAAATAAAAGGCCTAAGATGACGTGCATTTCTGCATGTTATCAAGTGCTTAGATGATCCTTGTGCTTCCGTTGCTATTGATACAATCCTACAGTATTGTGATGATGTCGTCATACGATGAACTCTTTGATGGTCTAGGTATATCTACAAATGGTTAAGTTGGAATAGTGGAATTCATTTGAACTAAAGGCATCACCACTGGTGGTATGGGAGTAGGTGGGGTTGGAATATGAATGGAGTGTGTTGGAATTGTTTGTGGTCCCGAAGATTGTACATATACATGGTCAGAATCAAATTATGGAGTACATTTAGATTGGATATTGTGACCAATCCAATCTTCATTTATATCATCCCCGGGTTACATGGCTCAATATTCTCATCTAGTGAAGACATGGTGGGAATATTATGTGATGGAATGGTTGCAAACCCAAAGTTTTGACTGGTTGGATTGGTCTGAATTGTTGGATTGCATTGCTGGTACATACTATCTATGCCTACTCCATGACTTTCATAAGGTGTAATAGATACAAACAATGACATCCAGGATGCAACACTACCTTCCAAAAATAAACTAAGATCTTCATCGTCGACTATGTCAATTGGGGGAACTGGGATGTTACACCTCCTCTTGAGTTGACCACTCAAACCCGAAAGGAAGTGTGAGGACTACAAATATTAGGAACTTCTACTGTCTAGGATTTTTTTTCAAAAAAAAAAAAACATAACTGAGCTATTACAGTTAAGAATATTTTATACAATACATTGTTGTTTATCAATTATGAAGTTATATTGCTATCATGTGTCTGAACCCTCCTAATACAGCTGCCAAGACGGGATGATTTCCGCAATCACTCCATCGACTGGTCCTAAGCCACGCCCTCTTTCTAATACCTGGGGGGGATTTAGAAAAACATTTGGAAAACATGAGCAAGAGTTCTCAGTGATGGTAAGTTCAAATTTAAATATTATTTGCTTATAAAACATTTTTGAGAAAGAAATATCACAGCATATACGACCATCGAATATATATACATTCGGTTTAAAAAAATAAGACGAAGTTGGCATGATCACATAATCCTCCAATTATGTAAAAAAATATTGGGATTGGTGTCCTAATTCTCCCAAAGTCTTGTTGTTTTGTAAAGATATACATTGTTCAATGAATAAAATAAGTATTATTTAATTCTGGCATTTACTCACATCCAATAAACAAAGCTCCTTGGTTATCTTATGTGAACTTAAGCATGTATATGTGATATACAAGTAGACATGCCTTAAGTGATAACCTAAATCAGTCTGTAGTATAAGGATTAAGGTGGGATACCTGATCCTGGCAACACTACGGATACGACCCGCTTTGTAGAGGTTTGCAAGTGTTGTAAAATACTACAGATGGTTGATCCTGACCATTCATGTGGAGATGTGGAGCGGGGGTGTCCTATACAAAGAGTTTGTATAAGACCTGGACCATGAGATAACTAGACTTTGTATATAACGCCGTTGATACTAGAGACTTGCATCTCACCTAAACGACCATAGGTGACACGACCTCAATCCTGAGTGTTTTGTGAACTCCTACTTTTGAGGGCGGTCCTTTGATTAGTATGGGTGAGAGTGGCCAGATTGCTAACTCAACATGCCTACCTTTTTGGGGACTTGTCTGATCTGGGAGCTGGGAACTCAATCCACAAGATGGAATTCACTTCTTTCCTGAAGCAGGGATAAGTAGAGAGATTGCTACCTTAAGGGCTAATTTCAGGGATTGAACATAGTGGCCACAGCTTCTCTTTAGAAGAGAAGACTCAGTCATAGTAAGACTATGACTTATGTTCATTAGAGAGATCAATGGTACTTAAGGAGACAGATGTAACTGCAGGGGCATAACGGTTATTGGCCCAGCTGTACTTACGAGCGATTTGTGAAGGGTTGTCACACTGCTGATTGGTTAAGATAGACACATAATATATCTATAGTGAGGAGAGTTCAGCTGTCGGTCTTTAGTGGAGTGTCTGGCAGTTAACAGATGGTGGATCCCATGACTAAAGAGTTTAGTCAGTTATTCACATATCGTTGGAGCTTCGGATCTATAGGTCTATGAGATCCCCTTGGTAGCTTGGATTCTGTTGAAGATCAGTTCTTGGTGTTGATTTGAAATGTTCAAATTGACAAAAGGTATTTTGATTATATATGATATAATTGGTATGTTGTATAAGATACATTTAGTGGATGATTGATGTAAATGAGATTTACATTAAGTACCATGGAATAGAAAAAGAATTATGGTTTATATGTTTCATGAAATGAAATATTAAAATTATAGGTTATAAATATAGTAGGATAAGTTGGTTATCATTTATGTTTATAATAATATTAATTATTAGATAATTAATTCTTTTTCTTTTAAATAACCAAAGTAGTGGGTGGTTATTGGATCATGGGAGGTTTCCTATTTTGAAAAAGAAGTTTTTTTTTTTTTTTTACAAAAGTTCGAAAAGGATTTTGAGTTTTTTCTCCGTGAAAAGAAACTCATGTAAGTCATCAAGTAAATATAGATTTACTAAACGACGGCTGGACGAGCTAAACGATCGTGCATGTGCGAGTTAAACGATCGTGCAGTGTTTACTAAACAATCGCATAGCTTTGCTAGACGATCACCGACCTAAGGTAAACGATCGTGTAGAGTCTGTACGCGACAAACCGAGCTAAACGAAGAGCTAAACGATTACATAGCTTTTGCTAGAAGATCACATAGCTTTATCTAAACGATTGGGCATCGACCTATACGATAGGTCTCCGCAATCTTCCACTTGCCCAATCGTGTACGCGATCGGTGTTTCCTCCGTTCGTCTGCCTCATACTAAGTCTGAACAGCCCACTCTATGGATTCTCACATCGAGAATACCAAGGTCGCCTTGTTGGTGGTGTCAGACTCAACTCGACATCGTCGAGGTTTTCTAGAGGTTGTTCATGGTGCTGTGGAGGCCGTTCGTGTCGCTAAGGACGAGTGCGATGTTTGTTCGTGTTGCAGAGGAGATCGTTGAGGACGAGCGCGAAGTGTTCGTGCTGTTTTTGTGCAATGTTGCGGTCATGTAGATCGAGCGCTTGTGGTTGCTGTTGTTCGATCAGAGTGCGCAATGGAGCGTGGAGACGCTTCTACCTATATGCGTAGAGTTTTACTCTCTGTTCCTTTGTATTTTACATGATGTAATTTCTGTATGAATCGCATAACCGTTTGTTTGAAGTCGACTCTAAATGATTTTTTGATTCATGATTGTAATTTGGAATAGTTTTGTTCCACTTCTCATGGAAATTATGATTCCGATTTTCTTAAAAAAAATACCATAAATCGGTTTGAGGAAACAATTTTAATACCCCAAACAACCCATTGAATGTTCACATGTCGACAATTTCTACTAGGCATACTCGGGCACGTGGATAACCCCAGCCTGATATATTGGCAATTCTAATCCAATGTCCACGAAGCATGCTAATGATATCCAGGTACAATTTTTCAGTTTCCAGTCAAACAAATAGGAACAAACATCCAAGCCAAGGTTCACAGAGAAACAGTCATCCAAACAAAATAACAATAATAATAATCCAAGAAAACATATATTTTCAAATCATGCCAAATTTACCAAATTGGTACAAATATATAATACATCTAACCATTCAAAAATATAAACCACTCACCGTCAATTTGTTTTCATTTCGAACTCCCGTCCCACAAGTTTTTGATAAATTCTGAAATTTAGTTAATATTAATTTTGTCCAATTTGCAAAATTTTCCTATTAACCCTAATTAGGGTTTACTTTAAATTAACCCCTTAATCAACTTCAAAATTGACTTAGGATCCCAATTTCTTCTAATTGCATATTAACGCATCCTATTAATACCATCAGACTCTTAATTATGATTAGAAGTACCTTAATTATCTTCATTTGAATTTTTCATCTTTTAATAACGGACAAAAAATGACAAACAAAAGTCAAACATAATAGGTCAACTCTTTCTTCAACCTACAACCCAAAATTTTCCAGATTTCGGCCAGCTTTTTTGGCAAGCTTCCGACGATCAAATTTTCTTAATTCAGCCATACCTACTCTAATAAATCAAGACAATTCCCTTATTCATCATCTAAACTATCTTACCTTAAAGTTTGAACGTCTGATTTGCCCTAAAACGCCTGAAATCGATAAAACTTCCCACGAGTACCTATTTTTCGACGAGAAATTTCAAAGTTTAATTTCTTCATTTCCAGCTTAAAATAATCGAATTAAAAGCTACAGAATTCCCAAGGAACCCTATAAGTATCTTACCTTGAAATTTAGAGTCTCAAATTACTCTTTAAGTCCATGAATTTACCCAAAAGTTGCACAACACCATGAATTTTGTGTGACCTCCGGCCAGTAGTGTTTTTCTCTGTTTTCTTGCTCGTTCCGCCACAATTTCTTCTCCCAATTTCTTTCCTATTAATTCCCTAGAGGTTTAACTTACTTTTCCCTTAAGGAATTGCTCTAATTAAGCATGTATCAACTCATTTCCCTTCTTCTTCTTTTATAGGTCGAAAATCTCAACTCTTTTCATTCCACCCTTCAATTTCCAACTGATAGCTCCTAATTTCGATCAGTCCAACAACTAGCTGATGCATCTCCCACTTTTGTTCCTCAATCACAAATTAACAGCTCAATTCCTTGAATTTCTCAAGCTTGATCAAAAACTCAATTCTATCTTATCCTTCTTGAATTTCTCCTTTTCCACCTAATTTCATTCAAATCCCTCCATTTCTCAAAATTTTTTAAAAAGTAACCAAGCGTTTCCTTGCTCGCGTTTTGCCCTTACTTGATGCACGATGACCTTTACTCGATGCATGATGGCCTTTACTCGATGCACGATAACCTTTACTCGATGTACGATCGCCTTTACTCGATGTATGATGACTTTTACTTGATACACGATGGCCTTTACTCGATGCACGATAGCTTTTGCTCGATACACACTAGCCTTTACTCAATGCACGATAGCCTTTACTTGATACATAATAGTCTTTATCCGATGCACGATGGCTTTTACTTGATGCACAATGGCCTTTACTTGAAGCACGATGGCCTTTACTTAATGCACAATGGCCTTTACTCGATGTACGATGGCCCTTACTCGATGCACGATGGCCTTTACTCAATGTACGNCTTTACTTAATGCACAATGGCCTTTACTCGATGTACGATGGCCCTTACTCGATGCACGATGGCCTTTACTCAATGTACGATGGCCTTTACTCGATCTTGGCCACCCTTTTCACGGTTAACACTTAGCCAAAATTTCTTCTTGCTAGGCTAACTTATAAACACCCGAGAGTCAAATTTCAAATATCTAAGGATTTTCCTTCTTCATTTCCTTATCTCTTACCCATTTCCCTACACGTACGCTTTACTTAAATATTAAATCCCTCATTTTACTAATTTCAACAATTAAATAGGGAAAGTAGGGTTCGGGTTTCACAATTACTTCCCCTTCTAAAATTTCATCCTCGAAATTTTCCAAAATTCTTAATCAATCAATCTACAAATTAAGGATGGAAATGATGTTCTATTTCAAATAATTAGAAATTACATACAGTTTCATATTTCTGAAGCCTTCCCTTTATTTGTCGGCTTAGGTTCCTCTTGAGTGAGAGTGTACATCCTTCCCGAATGTCGATTTAGTTCGCCAGTTTCATATTTCTGGAGCCTTTCCTTGGTCGTCCTTTTCCAACCCTCATTTCCAAGTTTCGAGGCAATTTTATCTTTCTTGGTTTTTATAATTCTAGGTGCACTTATTCCTCCCAGGTTTTACATAAACCTTTGAAATCTACAACCCTCAGGTTTTCCTGAACTTACATCTTAGGTTCCCCAGAAACCTGGCTCTGATACCAACTTGTCACACCCCCTCCCAAGCTGACCACTCAAATCCCAAAGGAAGTGTGAGGACTACAAATATTAGGAACTTGTATTGTCTAGGATTTTTTTAAAATTTTTTAAAACATAACTGAGCTATTACAGTTAAGAGTGTTTTATACAATACATTATTGTTTATCAATTATGAAGTTACATTGCTAGCATGTGTCTGAACCCTCATAATACAGCTGCCAAGGCAGGATGATTTATGCATTCACTCCATCGACTGGTCCTAAGCCAATTCCATCGCCCTCTTTTTGATACCTAGAGGGACTTAGGAAAACATTTAGAAAATATGAGCGAGAGTGCTTAATGAGTGGTAAGTTCAAATTTAAATATTATTTGCTTTCAAAACATTTTTGAGAAAGCAATATCACAACATATACGACCATCGAATATAAATACATTCAGTTTTAAAAAAATGAGACGAAGTTGGCATGATCACATAATCCTCCAATTACGTAGAAAATCACCATAAATCGGTGTGAGGAAACAATTTTTAGTACTCCAAACAACCCGTCGAATGTGCACATGTCAACAATTTCTGCTAGACATACTCGGGCACGTGGATAACCCCAACCAGATATATATTGACAATTCTAGTCCAACGTCCATGATGTATGCTAATAATATCGAGGTACAATTTTCAGTTTCCAGTCAAACCAATAGGAAAAAACATCCAAGCCAAGGTTCACAAAGGAACAATCATTCAAACAAAAGAACAACAATAATAATCCAAGAAAATGTATATTTTCAGATCATGCCAAATTTACCAAACTGGTACAAATATATAATACAACCAACCATTCAAAAATATAAACCACTCACCGTAAATTTGTTTTCCTTTTGAACTCTCGTCCCACAGGCTTTTTTTATAAATCCTTAAAGTTAGTTAATATTAATTTTGTCCAATTTTCAAAATTTTCCTATTAACCTTAATTAGGGTTTACTTTAAATTAACCCGTTAATCAACTTCAAAATTGACTTAGGATCCTAATTTCTTCTTATTGCATATTAACTTATCCTATTAATACCAATTAGACTCTTGTTTGGAGAAATTAATTTGGTCTGCATTAATTGATATGCGTTGATGGCCATGCAATGATCATGCATTGGTCTGAAGAATATGCAATATGCATTAATTGTGTATGCGATGATCATGCATTTCTATCACAAGTTTTCTTGCTCTCTCGTCAAGTATAACGAGATCACAAGTTTCTCGGGATGATCCGAGGTCGAACACGGGGACTTGCAATTAAAAGATGATTGTAAAATATAAAGTAATGTGTTTGAGGCAGAGAATAAAAATAAAAAGAAAGAACCTGATTAACTATGCGCTACTCCTACTTCTAGCTAAACAGACTGAACAATTGAAGTTTGACTATGAGAATCAGTAGAGATGCGACAACTGTTAACACGTAATAAGATGCATGGAGAAGTAGGGTTGGGGAGGAGATTTCACCAAGTCCTTAATTTTGGTCGCAATGGTAATCCCAGCTCATTACACTAACACATCGCATACCTCTCGGTGGTCGGCCACATGCTTTATTTCTCTATAACGCATGGTTGCGTTGAGCTTAAGGTCATTCATATCTGTAGGAACACTTCTTACTTTTCTTAGTGAGTTCCACTACTTACCTTCTCGGGCAATTGGTTATAGCTACTCCGCTCATAGACAAGCATTACGATAGCCTCACACTAAGCAAACAGGATTGACTCACTATACTCGTGCAACGCACACCTCTCGGTGGTTTGTTACATGCGTCATATCTTTATGCCACATGTTTGAGTATGCGATAACACTTGCAATTTGCACTTAACTCATGGCGGTGAAAGTAAAAGATGGAGTAGAAGAAGATGATGTAATGATATTGAAGGCACTAAAGAGATGCACTGATTACAAATGTATTAATGTCTTTAGCCAAAATGTACTACAATACAGAGGTGGAAAGAGAAATGGATGGCTGGATGTAGGAAATCTCTTGCTTCTATCAAATGTGTGTCAAGGCTGCCAGTGGTGCAATGGATAGGTAGCGGAGTAGTCCATCTCGAGATCTATTTTTGGCGAAGCTCCGGTCGTCAATCGAAGGAAGTTGTGGAAGTGAAGAACTCTCAAAGAATTTCTTGCTCATGCTTTCACCCGTGATCACAGAAATCTTGGATGCTTGAATTTCGGCTTCAAGGCTCTATCTATAGAGCTCAAACGCCGACAACTTTGATAACCCCACTTCGAATCATTGTCATTACTGACACGGTAGGTGAGAATGTCATCATGATTTTATCTCTTTGATACTCCCGAGGTATGCGTTCATACTTGCTTCTTCTGCAGGATCAGCGTATCCCACCTACTCTTTGTGATCATACCTTCTATCATGGCTATCACTCTGTAGTTGCGGCATTTCATGCGACCAACTTTCTTCATTGAAATCAACGCATGTGATCAACTTTGTGATGGTTTGGGATCAACGCATGCGCTCGACTCCTGCGAAAACTACAAAATAGACATTTTGATGTAAGATAACGCATGATATAGGGTTAGCGGGGATTTTTAGTGCTGACTAACACAAGTTCATTATTCCACATAAATTTTTAGCAATATCAACGCATATTCTACTCGTTAACCCTCATAATTCTAAGTAAAAGGCTGCAATAGCTTGTATTTCTACAAGCCATCAACTCTTAATTATGATTAGGAGTACCTTAATTAACTTAATTTGAATTTTCCAGCTTTTAATAACAGACAAAATTCAAACCTAATAGGTCAACTCTTTCTTCAACCTACAACCTAAGTTTTTCCAGATTTCGACTAGCTTTTTCGACGAGCCTCCGACAACCAAATTTTCTTAATTCAGTCATACTCACTCTAATGAATCAATAAAATTCCCTTATTCATCATCTAAACTATCTTACCTTAAAGTTTGAACGTCTGATTTGCCCCAAAACGCCTGAAATCGATCAAACTTCCCATAGGTACCTATTTTCCAGTGAGAAAATTTAGAATTTAATTTCTTCAATTCCAACTTAAAATAATCAAATTAAAAGCCACAGAATTCCCAAGGAACCCTAGAAGTATCTTACTTGAAATTTGGAGTATCAAATCACTCTTTAAGTCCACAAATTTACCCAAAAGTTGCACAACATCGTGAATTTTGCTCGACCTCCAACCAACCGTGTTTTTCTCTGTTTTCTTGCTTGTTCCGCCACATTTTCTTCTCCCAATGTCTTTCCTACTAATTACCCAGAGGTTTAGCTTACTTTTCCCTCAAGGAATTGCTCCAATTGAGCCTGTTCCAACTCATTTTCCTTCTTCCCCTTTTATAGGCCGAGAACCTCAACTCTTTCCATTCCACCCTTCAATTTTCAGCTAATAGCTCCTAATTTCGATTAGTCCAACACCTAGCTGATGCATCTCCCACATTTTTTCCCTCAAATCACAAATTAACAACTCAATTCATTGGATTTCTCAAGCTTTATCAAAAACTCAGTTCTACTTTATCCTTTTTGAATTTCCCCCTTTCCCCCTAATTTCGTTCAAATCCCTCAATTTCTCAATTTTTTTTTAAAAAAGTAACCAAGTGCTTCCTCGCTCGCATATGGCCCTTACTCTATGCACGATGGCCTTTACTTGATGCATGATAGCCTTTACTCGATGCACAATGCTTTTACTCGATGCACGATGGCTCTTACTCGATGCACTATGGCCTTTACCTGATGCACGATAGCCTTTACTTGATGTAGGATGGCTTTTACTCGATGCACGATAGCCCTTACTCGATGCACAATAGCCTTCACTCGATGCATGATGGCCTTTACCTGATGCACGATGGCCTTTACTCGATGCATGATGGCCTTTACTTGACGCACGATAGCTTTTACCCGATGCATGATGGCTTTTACCCGATGCACGATAGCATTTACTCGATGCACGATGGCCTTTACTCGATGCACGATAGCTTTTACTCGATGCATGATAGCCTTTACTTGATGCACGATAGCCTTTACTTAATGCACGATGGCCTTTACTCGATACACGATGGCCATTACTCGATGCACGATGGCCTTTACTCGATGTACGATGATCCTTACTTGATGCATGATGGCCTTTACTCAATGTACGATGACCTTTACTCAATGTTGGACTACCCTTTTCACGACCAACACTTAACCAAAATTTCTTCTTGCTAGTCAACTTATAAACACTCGAGAGTCAAATTTCAAATACCTAAGCATTTTCCTTCTTCATTTCCTTATCCTTTACCCATTTCCCTACATTTGCGCTTTACTTAAATATCAAATCCCTCATTTTACTAATTTCAACAATTAAATAGGGAAAATAGGGTTCAGATTTCACACGGGACCAATAGATTGTAACAACATTTGATGTGTATATCAAACATATATGGGTCAATATCTAGTTGTTGGTGTAGAACACTCACTAATTCCTTACACGGAATATCATTTATGAAGTAGCATCATTGATCTGCAATCAGAAAATTGACAATTGGATTAAAATTGCTACTAAAAAAGCGATCGCCCAATGAGTAATACGTGATCACCCAGTAAGTTCTAAGATATCGCCCAGTAAACTATAGAAGATCGTCTAGTACATCATAAGCGATCACCCAGTAAGTTCTAAACAGTCGCTCATATTAATGTAAGCGATCACCCATATAATACTAAACGATCACTTACATTATGGTGAGCGATCTCGTATCTTTATGAAAGTCATCTTGTAAGAAAAAATATTCCGTAAACACTTACATTCTCTCTGTTTCTGGTTCTAACGAACAATCTTGCTCTATACCCAAAGATAAAATGAATTGAACGATCGATGGAAGTGATTAATGATGAGAATGTCAGAGTGAAACTCTTAGAGAACAATGGGAGAATAAGTCGATGAGCTCACTGAAAATGTTCAGAATAATCGAGAGTGGTCTTCCATTACTTATCTTATTTTTTATATCAATAACATTCAATGATGGTGGTATAATATTAGTTGAGAATAAATGGGTACAGTATTGGATTGTATTGAATACAATTGCTAAATAAATCGTTGAAGGAGGAAGAATGTAGAGGTTGCGAGGAGGTTTTAAAAATGGTATTTCACATCATAAAAAGGTGGATAAGTTTCTACAAAGTGGTAAAAGTTTTTGGTTTTTGGGTTATTTTGTGAAATTTTCCGTAAATCTCTTCTCCGTCGTTTGAAGTACAATCGAGTTGGAAGTGTATTTGTAACAGGGGACGAGGCTGACGGAAAACTAGTTTTCGCGTGGAATTTTCTTCATCGACGAATGGCGAACTCCTTGCAGCGAATCTGGAGTCACGGATGTGCTCTCCGTGGTACTGTGGCTCCTCTCTGCAGGTCATTCTCCACTGATTCATTGGTTCAAGTCAAGCCTGGCGAGATCGGTATGGTCTCCGGAATTCCAGAGGAACACCTAACCAGAAGGGTATAGCCCAGACATTCATTTTCTGTATTTTTTTTATCAACGAGTTTCTGATTGCTTGCGTTTAATTGAATTTCGAGGGATCGGGTAATGGGATGTTATTGATGTTTTTTGGGGATTAGGTATTTTTGTACCCGTCTGGTTGGGTATTCTTGATTGTTTATAGCTTGCCTTTTCTGAAATATCTGTAGTGGCTAAACCCATTAGGTGTTACTCTGTTACTACTGCGTCGAAATGTAGTCAGTTCTGATAAGGAGATGGAAATTTCCGGCTGTTGATGACCGAAAACTGATTAGAATAAGGTTAAAGTATGTAGAGGAGCCCGAGGTTCAATCCCAAAGAACACCTACACCTTTTCTTTGTCTCCTTATGCGCTACTTGTATATTGCTATCGATTGCAGTCTCAAGATCCTAATCAGTTGCCGAGCAGAAATCCGTTTCTTTAAGTTGATTTAACAAAGGCTTGATCAATAACTATCTCACAGTTTCTGTAAGTTATTAGGACCAATTGTTGAATGATCCATTGTTTAGGTATGTAAGGCAAATGTTGAGATTTTTTTTTTTTTTAAAAAAAAAAAACAAATAAAATTCTGGACTTCGTTTTTTTGGGATTGAACTCTACATGTATTGAGGTTTAATATTGTAAGCTAATATGAAAATCGTTAGTGCGGATTTTCCTGTCATATTAATCATTTTCTATACTGACCATCACGATTCATTTGTCTTCCTTTTATGAAATTATGTCAGGTTATAATTTACTCTCCTGCTAGAACTGCATCCCAACAAGGATCAGGCAAGGTTGGCAAGTGGAAAATCAATTTTATGTCAACACAAAAGTATGGATCCTTCTTTGGTTTTTTTTTCTTTCTTTGTTTCCGAGTTTGATTTTAAAGACAAAAAAAATCTGAAATTGTTGCTTCGTTAGTTAACAGAAATTTCAACTCAATTCCTAGGTTTTAGATTGTAATATTGTGCACAACATGTTATACTGGGCAAACTTCAAGTGCCTAAAAGTTATTGGTCCTTGTTCTCTTACTCTCAACAGTTATAGATTTTTTTTTCCCTTTTAATTTTTCTCTCTTTAGAATCTTTTTCTCTGATCAGGCACCGTTTGTGGTGAATTGATTCTGTTTTGTATTGCCTGTGTGTAATATTTCATTTATTTTCATAAACGCTTGGTTTCTCATTTAGAGAAGGAAAATATCAAACAGAAGGGTAAAGGGTTTTCTAATGCTTCTCTGTCATGTATGTAGGTGGGAAAATCCATTGATGGGGTGGACTTCTACTGGGGACCCCTATGCCAATGTAGGGGATTCTGCACTGTCTTTTGATAGTGAAGAAGCTGCAAAGGCATTTGCTGAGAAACATGGATGGGAATATGTGGTAATGCTTGGTTTAACCATTTGGAAAGAATTTTCTTCATGTAATACCTATATGTAGTTGCCAAAAAGAGTTTAACTCATCTGGCATTTGTATGTATTGAGGACCAAGAGGTCTATGGTTCAAATCAACTCGGGTAAAGAAAGATTAATCTTTTTGAAAAAAATACCTATATGTAGTTTGAGTTGTCAATCTTTGGTTAGTTATTAACCATGTTATTTTTCCACTGTCAGTTTCCTTCAAATAAGTATTAAATATAGTTGGTAGTGTTGATTAATTGCGCAAATATTTTTGACAATGATCTTCACTTTTGTGCAAGTTGAAAGTGAAATAATGCATTCTGATTCTGAATAAATAATTCAAAAGAGTCAAAAGGACAGCCTAAGGGTAGGGGTTGAGGAAACCGTCTCCCACAGATTTATGAAATTGACCGTGGATATGGCTGTTTAATATGTTTATTTAGAATAACAATATGATTCATGATTTCTGCATTTGGGCTATAACTTGGCACTTGAATCCGAATGTAAGATCTTTTTTTGAAGACAGTGGAAATTAATTCGGTTATTTAATGTCCCAGTATTAGTTTGAAGCTAAACTTCATAAATTTCAAGAGGCGAAATTTGAGGGGGAGAAGTCAGTTTATATTTCAATTTGGTCCATATGATAAAGAAAGTTCATGAGACATTGATACCATCCCCAAAATTTGGGTTAATTTCTTATCCTTCTGTTGATTGTGTTTCTTGAATTTTTTTCCCTCTTTTTTGTAGGTTCAGAAGCGCCACACACCACTTTTGAAGGTTTGAGATTCTTTCCCATTATTTCAATTTCACTGAGTTTGTATTTTGTCTATGGTACTGTGAATGTATTTTCTTTTTTGGAAGAGGGGGGTTGCTTGCCCTCCATAGTGCCACGCTGAAGCATATACAAACTTCAACTATTTTCAAAGAATGATCCCTTATGTTAAAATTTATTCCTCTGTTTAATGCAACTTCTTTCATCTGTCATTAAAGTTCTGCTGGCATTTATGTGGGAATTATAAATCCTTTAGGAATCTAGAGTCTTCTTGTGTTTAGTTTAGGAGAGCTCAGTTCCAGTTTCCTTTTGGTGCCAATAGTTGCTTCGGTAGTGTATGCTAATCCTTTCCCGAGTGACTTAAGTTTGGGTTGCTACTGTTAGAGTACTTTAGATGTCTTAACTAACAGCTCAGAGTTCCTTTTAAAATAGATGGAGGAGGAGGATGAAGACTGACAAATTGGCTTGAAAGTCAATCATGTTAGCATCCACCGATGAAGGAATTTTGATGCTGCTTGTTTTCTTTATGTCATCTAACTAATGCGAGCATCCAAAATAAAGAAACAGAAAAAATTTTTAACTCCCTGTTTTGACTGCAGGTGAAGGCATATGCGGATAATTTCAAATGGAAGGGCCCTCCTGAAGCCAAGGAGGCCTAAACCTTGTTCGACACTCTTTTTTCTCATCTAATTGGAGGCGGAACAGACTGGGGGGTTTATGTAGTCCATTTTGTTGCTTATTTTTGAGGAAGTTGGTTATAATAAGTGAGAACCGTGGTTTATACTCGCTTGACCTTCTAACTTTTGTTCTCTCTTTACGTTACCGTTACAGAACATTGAATGAAGTTCGTATGCATTTGAATCACCCATCTCGAGTAACGAACGAGCATAGGAGTTGATAAGTTGATTGTTTTGTGCAATGAAAGGAGAATCTTTAGTAATGGTGTATAGCATAATTCCATGAATGTTATTTTAATCAGTGCTGATTAACTTTGAGCCATATCACAAACATAGTCCACATTCGACAAAGTTAATGGATCATGTGCAAAATATTATCGGGAGCACGCTGTAACTCGGGAGTACTGGCTATTTTCTGCTTCAGATGATAGTTGCAGCCTCCCACCTGTGTAATGAAGGTTTAACTTTACTGGAGTTTACTGGTTGTTCGTCTGTTGGTCGGCATCTATTTTGAGAAAAAGAAATTTATAGTTTGAGGAAAGTCATAAAGGAGAGTAGGTGGAGATCACGGTGGTTTTCTCTCTGCGACTCCCTCTAGTGAAAGGAAAAGAGAGAAGGGGTAGGAAGGAAAGAGAAATAGGGAGAGATTAAGTAGGAAAATAAAAGAGGAAGTAGAAGATGATAAAGAGAAGAGAATCGGTTAGGAGGTGATAGAAGAATAGAAAATTTAGAAATATAGTAAACAAACTATATATGTATAGGTATTACCTATATGGTATAAAGCTGTTGAAATTAAAACAAGCAGCCGATATTTGTAAAGAAATATCATTAGAAATCAATCAACCATTAGTTTGAGCTGATGACTGAACTCAGCCAAAACCAATAGCTTGGCATAATAACTCATATAAATTGATACACTATAATTATTAGTCCATGATTTAAAGTTATAGGTTTGATATTTGCCCAGAAAGACCTTTTAACCTCCTCACGATTTATGCACTTCATTTGCCAAATCAAAGCATAATTACAACCTGTGGCATTAGATTGTTTTTAATATTATGTAGAGAATAAAAAATTCATCGGGGAACCCTTTTGACTTTGTCGCTATTTCTATACTCCTTTTAGTTTTTTCTAAAGGCACTATTTATGTACTTCATTTGCCAAACAAAGTATAAATACAACCTTGGTGTCACAAATACATTGCATTGGATTGATATGATGTAGACAATCAAAATTTTATAAGGAGACCTATAATCAACTTCTTTTCAGCAAGAATATGTACGTCTTGGTGAACTACGTATGATCATCCAGTATGACGAGGTGACGACTGACATGGATACAGGATAAAACAAGGACCATGAGTATCAGGTAGCCAAGAGGAAATTTTGCTTTCTTATGGTCAAAACATATGTTATTCCTGACCAACATATGGAATGGAATGCTTCTTCAATGCTCCATTAAACCTCAAGCAAAGGCCCTATCGACACTACCAATCCTGTTCCTATCTGGCAACAGCTTCTTCATGTAGTACTTTGATTTTCGGGATAGATTTATCTTACTTCTCCTCTTTTCAGGTATTGATTCAAATGAACATTCTGAGAAACCACGCCTCACAAACCTGTTAAACAACTGGGAAATCATTTCCTTCCATTTAGATAATCAACTAAATTACTAATGAAAGCTATAACTGAACAAGTTGACATTTTCCTATCTTATCACATTGCAATTCGAGAAGGATATAAAATTTAGCTCTCAAAAGCTAATGAGAACCATCTTCGAATTCAGACTAATATCAATAAAAAGATGAGTGATCTGAATATGAAAATGACATTGCTAACTAAAGTTATGCTAGAGCTTATATGTGTAAGTGGATGAGTATTGCTGCTTTGGTAAAGCATCCAGCAACTTATTTCAAATCAATCTAAAAATAGATGAACTGTTGCAGGAAGAGATGCAATAAAATTAGGTAAGATTGCAAACAAACCAGTCTGCCGTTCGTGTTGTCAGCAGAAAGAGCCTATCCAGTCCTAGGGAGGCGGCCTTCTTTTCCATGTAATCTGCAGTTCAGTAAGCAAAATTACGTATCAGTTGATGGAAACAGCAAGCACCCAGGTCACCTGAATTGGCTAGTAAAAATCTGTTAGGCCCGCTTTTTATTAATGTTTATTCAAGAAAGAAAAAAGTGAAACCACCTAGTCCTAAGTGAGGAGGGTATCTTTGTATTGGAGATTGTAGAGCTATTTAGGATAGAATACAACCCTCTCAAACAGGCTGAGTTTATATGGTAATATCTTTCACCTTGTTCTCTACTGTTCATAAATAATATTTCCCAAGATACCTATCAAAATCTCAAGGT
This sequence comes from Benincasa hispida, assembly GCF_009727055.1. Taxonomy (NCBI): domain Eukaryota; kingdom Viridiplantae; phylum Streptophyta; class Magnoliopsida; order Cucurbitales; family Cucurbitaceae; genus Benincasa; species Benincasa hispida. Next base: position 20,994,234 of record NC_052351.1, read on the forward strand.
TTTAAACCATGTACTCTTCGGGACAATTTAGAAAACATGTACATTAACTATTCTATCTCACTCAGAGTTCAAGCATGAGTATAATTTGGCTTTAGTCTATAGTTATGTACTTCACTTGCCACATTACTGAACTCAGCACTTAAAACATGAAAAGCAAACACTCGTTTTGAATGGTTCAAATGGTAATCTCAGTGGCTATTTATATCAGAAAACAAATTTCCAGTGGAGCATTCTGCTCCACAATAATCAGCAATGAACTTATATTAACTTCATTTCAACTACCGAAAAAGAACAGAACAAAAGCTATACAAAATAAACTCTTCCAATTTTTTTTATAAAAAGAATTGCCGCAGGAAACTGATTGTGGCACAACGGCTTGGAGACCCTACATAAGATGCCATCCTAAGAGCTAACCAATATATCGGCTGTTTGGTTGTTTTGAAGCGTAAAAAATGTTTTTTAAAATACTTAGAAAGTCAATCCAAATACAAACCATCTTTACTATAATAGGCACTTGATGTCACCATATACAGGCATTGTAAACCATGGCCTAAATTAGTTGAACGGGATTCACTCCTTCCATATAGTATGTGATAAAACGACAATTAATTATCATACCAAGCAATTTGTCGCCTTGCCCTTGCCCTCGGCACTCTGCAGAAACTGCGATAGCAGCAATCTCTCCACATTTCTCTTCAAAGAAAGGGAAGAGAGCAGCACATGCAATGATTTGACCTTCTCTCTCAACAACAACAAACGAGTCCAGTGATTCAAGTAGCTGCAATAACAAAACAGGATAGTCAAATATTCCAATGAATCAATCTCAAAACTCCACTTAAGCTCCATAGGGAAATAAAATATCAATAACCACAAACTTGGAATAACTTATGGGGCAGTGGTTCATGCAAAAAACTGAAAAGCATGGAAGTTCAAATACGAACCTCTTCATCAGTTCTACGAACCAAGGTACCAGCCATTTCTAAAGGTTGTATAATTTGTCTAATTCCACGAAGATCAGACACTCTGGCCATTCGTGTTCCCTCATAAAGATCACTAGAAACAAAAAGTTTGTCGTGCGTATCAGTTAATAGATAAAAAATAATCCATTGACTACTTTTAAAGCCTCATTTGATAACTATTTAGTTTTTGAAAATCAAGCATATAAACACTACTTCTACCTCTGAATTTCATTGTTATGTAATCTATTTTTTATAAATGTTTTTAAGAAACCAAGCAAAAATTTGAGAACTAAAAAAAATAATTTTTAAAAACTTATTTTTGTGTTTTAGAATTTGGTTAAGAATTCACATGTTTCTTAAGGAAAGATGAAAACCATTATGGAGAAATGGTGGGGAAAAAAAGGCACACAGTTTTCAAAAACAAAAAGCCAAAAGGTTATCACTCTAATTACAAACGAATTCTTTCATAAACATAATTCCCAGAGCATTACTATTGATCCTTCTCAGAAATGATTTTAACAGTCTAGTCACCAACAATACATTCATCAACAATATTTAGATGAATATAGTGAAACTGAAATACCAACAGAAACTAAAATTGCTTCCAACACACAATTAGAATGTGCGCTAGTAGACCTCAAAAAATCTAACAATACAAAATTTGGAACAAGAACGGAAATTTTCACTGAGGGGGAAAAAACCCAAATGATACTCGGCCCTTAATTACATGAAACTTATTGTCAAGTATATCCATTGTTTGAGTTGAAATTTGATAGTATATCGTTGAGTTGAAGATATAACAAAAGAGACTTGCCTGGCTACCATGGTGCCCATTCCATCTCTCTTAAACAATTCCAGCAATAAAACTCCTCCAATAGTGCCATCTAGCAAATGTACTCTTTGAACACCACCCTAAAAGTATGGCCACAAACTCGATAAAGCCCAATTCAGAACAATCATCAACATGAACTGAAAATAATTCATTCCACAACGATGTGGATAATTCAGGTAATTTTCCAAGCATTGAATATGTATTCAGCCACATGCCAAGGAACAAAGGTCGAGAATGGACAAAGGGAACATGAACCAATATCAAATATAAAAGGCTCACATAATAACCAAGGAATTTTTGTAGAGATGGGCAAATTTCTGCATTCTAATTTTTTGTATATGTGATCTTTCAATTCTACTTTACATATAAAGAGCAAGACTACAATGCAACCCTCTCGTCTATTACTTTCTTATCCCTAAGTTGGTGTAAATTGATCTCCTCTATTTGTAACTATAGTTTATCAAATCTTATGACTAATTGGAGAAGTTTTTTTTTTTGTAATCAATTGGATAGATCCCCTTTCATAATTTCATCTCTTCAATGGAATTTTTGTTTCCTATAAAATAAAATAAAAAATCATTCAATTCTAGAAATTTAGGGGGGTAACTAGAGGATACCTACAAAATCTTAAATACTATGTATATAATTTTTGAATTACAATAAACTATTTGGAGGGCAATTGCCCCCTACTTCCTTCTTTCCTTTTCGCTCCTCCGCTAATGATAACTTAAAGCATAGAATATCAATTTGAAATAGTTAAAGACTTAAATATGATAAATACTGAGCAAAAGGTTTAGGAACATGTTCAGACTTGGTAAATGGTAGTATATGAAGGATTTACCCGGCAAACAAAAGCTGCAGCAGCCAATTCTGAGAGGTAACCGTTCATATGGCTATTCCGCTCACCTCCAATTGCAAAACCCTGTTCAGAGGACCAAAGCCCTGCTCCATTCCCAAAACCAACTCCATTTTGGAATACTGGCATATGATGAGGTCCAAAACCTACCCCATTCTGGAATGGAGTATGATCTTCCAAAGAAGCTGTTCCATTCTGCAGATGGATACTCCCATTCGAATCATTATAACGAGTGAAATCTTCCTTACCAACAACTTTCACATAATTTGCAGCTATCTCACATTGCTTAGCCCTCTCACGAATTAACATGTCTGCTTCTTGAAGAGTTAGAAAACTGATATGGCGTCCAGCTTCATCTAGAATAGGACCATCAATAATGCATATAAGCTTATCAGCTCCAATAGCCAAGGCACATGCTGTTGCAACCTCATATGTACTGAAACCCACAAAACAAAAAATCATCAGTAATGGCATTACCTCTTAACTAAATATCCACCCTTTTAATTTAAGCACTACATTTATAGGAATAAAAAGCATTACGACTATCCACTTTCTCTTTCTGTAAATTACTTCACGGATATACAAGGGAAACAATTACAGAAGCTGAGAAATAATGAAATGCGCATGACAGAGAGACTGACTGATCAATAGCCCATAAAAAGAGTCATAATTATCAAAGAAGAAACTATAAACAAGCTTTAACAACAGATAACTACAAGCTTCATTGCATACTTGCAATTCAGAACTTCGCCAGAACTAGAATAACCAAGGTTGCTCAATATAACTATACAACCACCATCAAGCCTCTCACGCATGCGAGCTACGTCTACTTTCTTAACTTCACCCGTTGCCCCATAATCAACACCATCAACAACTCCCCTTCTCTGCAAAAGGAGAGTAACGACTCATTCTACAAATTTACAACTAAATAATATCCCAAATCACCACAGAAATATCAGATACCGTTTCATTCCAAAAACCACATTAACAAACTAAAAAGATTTCTACCTTAGCAGCAAGAAAGTTGCCACTAACAACGCTTACACCAACTTCATGCCAACGTCTACTGTCACCATGTCTACGAATGTTGCAGATAGAAGGTCCTGGGGAAAGCTTTGCCTCAATCATCACCCTGATACCTCCAGCCGCTTCCATTGCAGCTGCTAGAGATTGGCTATCAGTAACCCTGTATTGACCAACAAAATTCGGCTTGCTTCCTGTAACGAGTACAATTTTTTTTTTTTTTTTTTTAAAAAAAAAACATATTAAGGTCAACATTGAGAAAGAAAGAGAACTGAAAAAAGAACAAATTCTTGTTTTAGTAAACTAAAAGAATAATAATAAAGTGACCCAAGTCCTTGATTTCAACGATATTGCATATGATATACAAAAGACATCAAGTTACAAACCTCTCTCTACCAAAAGTTTGTCAATTAAAACGTGGGTCCCAGGAACAAGAATGAATCTAATTCCAAGGTGATGAAGAAAAGCAATGTCCTGCACATACAAATAGCTTCAACGGGATAATTGACGCCAAAACCAAAACTCAAGCATTACATCATAGAACAAGAAGAATTTTATCAATATAAACACGAGAATAGACACATTACAGAGATGATGATAAGACCTGCCTTTAGAATAAGATCTAAGTAAGAGCTAGATACAATTTCCCCAGAAATCATCACAACGAAAGTGCCTCCTCTATGTGCCCATAAGTAAGGCCAAGCCTCCCTAAACCACCGCACAAACTGCTTATCCTCCACGGAATTGTAATCCTCATCCTCTTCCTCCACCTCCCCATTTCCGTAGTTCAATAGATTGAACCTTCTCGAGTTTTCCCCAACTTTCTTCAGTCCCTTGTCCCATAATTCTACCTTACTGAATTTAAACATTGCCTTCCCATTTCTGAAACTACGTCTATAAGGGACATTTTTAGAAGGAAAACCTCGGGGAGTTTGTAAATACAGCTGAGAGCTTGAAAGGGAGGCAGCCATGGCAGACGAACCGAGACGAGAGGGTGACAAAATAGAATTTTGGAGTTTACAACTTATAAAAGTCATGGCCAAGCCGCCGACCACCGAGAAAAGGGTCGTAGAATTTTGGACCTTTTGGGCCACGAAACTCCAAATGGGCTGAGCCCAATTCTTTTGGGATAGTGGCTATCGCTATCAGATTTGTTTGGAGCCATGGAAAGATGAGAAGCACGGCGAGAAGAGAACGACGTGCAATAAGAAAAAGAAGACGCGACTAAACGAAACTGTGGTGGTGAAACTGAAAGCTTAGTTCTACACTTGGCCTTTGTCATTCGCTGTTTTTTCTAACATTATCATAAACCCCCTCAAAGCAACGAAGAGCCGATGAGATACGCAAGAATCAATATAGATCGAGCGACAAAACAAAAGCCTGTCTCAATCTCACCTTCAACTTGTAAAAGCACTTCTGATTTGGCCCTTCAAAGCGCTTCCACCTCAAAGTACTTCCAATTTCCGATTTTTTTTTCTTTAAAGATAAAAACTTGGGAGAGTGGGTTTGGTCCCAAATAGGAGTGTTAAAAAAATCAAATGATCCGAAAAAACTGATCAACTGATGTGTAGTTTGGGTTTGGTTATCAACATTTGGGTTAGATTGAGTTCAAATAAATGAAAATTTTATGGATTGGATGGGTTGTTTACCTAATATAACTTAAACCAATTCTAATCAACCCAAATTTATTATTAACAATAAAAAAAAAAAAAAATTTTATTACTTATAACATAATTATTTGAAAATTTTCACTATATATATGATAACAATTATATTAGATTTTTACATATTTACGTTTGACAATATTTCATAATTAGATTGGGTTGATTCATTTTTTATCATTTAAATTGAAAAAATTAACCCAAATAATTGAGTTGGGTCTAAAAATTTTTTTAACTCAATCCAACCATGAGCACCCTAGTCCAAATCTCCAAAGATTGGACTTTTAAAATAAATAATGTGTGACGTAAAGATATTTGAGTTTAAAATAAATTAACATTGACGAAGACATTAATTTGAAGTTTTTTTTATTTCTTTTTCTTTTTCTTTTTCGTGATGATCTAAACAAAGGGCCCCACTTGATCATTTCTCACTATGTCTCTTGGCTTTGGTTAAGTTCCCACTTAACTATAACTAAAATTAGTGTATAATAATCCGCCATTGATAGAAGTAAGTAAAAGAAGCAATTTTTTTCCAGGAAAAAAGAGAGAGAGACCTTAAGCAAGGCATGGAGGCGAGGACTGGCCACAATTTCTGCTGATATAACGACGACAAAAGTACGGCCGATATGGGAGAAAATATAGGGATAAGCATCTCGGAATTCTTCAATAAATCTCCTGTCTTCTTCAGAAACTTTATTATGATAAGCATCATTTTTTGTCTCAATTTCCGGCCCCAGATCGGTTGTTTTAGCCTCCTCCCGTTTGCAGACCCTCCCTGCCGCCAATCCCAAATTCAATTTTCTTCTCCCACTCTCATGGTTCATCGGACCCTCAATCGTCCGCCGCCGCCGGAAATTCTCTCTGCACCCACGCCTCACACCCACCGACTTAAAATCAGACCATGACTCCCGGTGATAACTCTTCGGAAAAACCCACGTCCTCGATGTCGGAGTAGCCATCACCGCCGCCGCCCAGATCAGAAAACACTTTTTCTTTTCAATAGTGTATTGGGAAACTGAAACAGAGAGAACAGAGCAAAGGATGAAGAATGGCGAAACGCGGCGAAACGGTGGGGAGAAGAGAAATCAAGTTTGAAGAGTAAAAAATATTTAGGAATTGTGCAGTGGCGATAAAATAGAAGAATAGGGGAAGCGGTTGGTGAGGTTCGATTTTGAGCTTATTCGTTAATATTTATATAATAATTGAGCAATGGCAATTGGGAAGTTGATGACCTCTGCATTCATGGACGTAAATTAGAATTTTTTATAAAGAAGAAAAAAAACAGTCTGAATCCATGTCAATTATTTAAGAGAAAGACAAAAGAAATGAGTCATTGGTATTATTCGAATTTTCTTTTTCTTTATGCTTATTCCTGTCTCGATTTTTAAATTGAACTTTTCGTAATTAGAAATTAAGAAGAAATTAGGATGGGGCGGGGTACCCATTGCACGTGACTTGCAGCCGGGAATATTCATTTGTGGATGGGGAATTTCATTTGAGTTGAGCTCAGCAGATGGGAGCGAATTTGGAAAGGGCACGTGGAGGAATGTCGTGGGCAATTTAGTAAATTCAATATAAATCTTTTTTTTTAACCCATGACATTTTAGGATTTTTTTTTTAGAAAAAAAAAGGTGTGTTATTTCATAAGAAGCAGAGATAGTCGGTTTAATCACATTAAACTAATTATTTTACGAAGATTCAAACTAATGTTCAGTAAAGAATATAATCAATAGAATGATTTTTATTTGGTTCGCTTATTATCTTTTAGTTTTTGCTAATTTTAAATTAAAATTGATTTTTTTTTCTAGAAATTGAAATTTGATTTTTCTTTTATTTTTTTGGCACGTTTAAAATAAAAATATATATAAACACCATAAAAATATGGTCTTTTTTCTAAACAACAAATACATATGTATCATAATAATTAAAATATTAAAACATACTTAATGTTAGAATATATTTTTAAGGATATATATATATATACTTTGATCAATTCGATTTTGGTTGATTTTTCAAATAAAAAATCCATTCAAATTAATATTTTTTTACAAATCAAAATATTCAAAGGATCGATTTAGATTGATAGGAGTGAAATTGATAAAGTGCGGACTATAGAGAACATTGACGAATCGGACGCAAGAAAAAGAAGCACAGATTTTCATAAATTATTATTATTTTGTATTATTCTCACAATTACTGAGATGGGAATGGAGATTTTATTATAGAGGAATTTGCATGATTTGATGTTAAAAAATAATCAAATTACACAATCTGTTGGGATAAATTCCGGAGGAACAGTCTAAGCCTTTTTCCTTTTTTGGAGAACAAACAATTTTAAACTTCCGGACAGTCTATTGTGTGTCATCAATAATGGATATTGCATGAATGCCAAGTGTTCAGTTCAAAAGATGCTAAAGAAAAATCGCATTATTCGTGAAATACGAGGAAAGCCCAATGGGCCACTAAAGACACACGCAAGAAAGCAAGATTGAAGCCCAGCTGTCATTATATTGTAGATCGGGCTTGTAACATCATCAGTTCGTGGTACTATGCATTCAGCATAGGCCCAAATTATGTCAAAAGCCTTAGGAAAATGAAATATAATCTTTTATTTTACCTACAAAAATGGAGATTCGATCCTTGCATCTCAAGAGAGGTAGTCAGAATATTTAGCCAAACATGCATGGACTTACAGTGATCAAACTTCTTGTTTTTAATTTTTTTTTAAGAATGGAGATGATAGTTTCATGATCTCTATGTGTGGATGATGTATATCTTAATTGGTCAAGTTAAGTTGTTGGTTATTAATTTAGATCATTAACACCATCGTATTTGAGTTTTCTTTTATTTATGATATTATATTTGTTATTGTTAAAATTTAAACTCCGAAAAACGCATCTGACCTTCATGTAAAAACAACTGTAAATTTGTAATTTGGGGAAGAAGGTGACATGCAAGATTAAAAAATCTACATATCAGTGTGGTGCTTGCCATTACCACACAATGCTAGGTTAGAAAGTATATTTGTGTAGCAACTAGAAAATTGGAGTATTAGAATGATTTATTTTCCCTGGAGTTTTGCCATGTATTTATAATGCATGTTGTTTTCATCCTCTTCTAATTTCTGAGTTTTTTTTTATTTTTTATCTTATCCTCCTTTTTGGTCTGGATTTTCCATGTGGCATCCCTTCTTTGGCGGGTTCTTTTGGTTAGCTTCGGCTCATGTAGGTCAAGCATCATGGCATGAGCTAAGCCCATGTCACTTTCCTTTTTTGGGGCTTACCTTGCTTTGAGCTCTACCCGTTTGGTATTTTTCTAAGGTCGGCTTTGACCTCTCTCGATCATATATTAGCTCTAAGATGATCCTTTCGGGTGAGGCATGTGCAAGGCATGTCCCATTAGTATTTTGTGATGCTCAACTTCAACCTTTACCAAAGCCAGCCAAACCAGCCCGCTTTTCCAACCTCATTTTGATCCTAAGTTGTCACTTCTTATTCGAATCTTGCTATCTTTTTTACTATGTTGTTTCTACTTTTGTTTGATGTCGATTGTGTCCTTTGGTCCAAAATCATCCCTACAATATTGTAAAAATGCATGCACATCATATAATAGAATTGTTTGTTCACTTTCTCTCCCTTATTCTCTAAGACTGAAAAAAAATATATGTTTTTATCACGAAATTTCAAGACATAAATGCTATAATTAGTTGAACAACACAAAATTTTCAAGTTTATTGCAATCAAATAGTCATTCTCTTCATGCGTGGTTGTGCAAGCTTTCGTCCGTTGTACTTCAATTGAATTTATTTTTTTAATTTTATTTTATGTCAATTGCGGTCATTTTTAGCGAAATAATTAAATAATTGAACACCTTTATTTAATTTTTATGGATTTTTATTAGATAAAATGAGTTTCATTTCGTTGTAGGTGATTTTGGACTAGTTAGTATCAAGGAAGGATAAAATCGACAAAACTAAAAAGATAACAAGATTCGAGACAAAACCTAGGACCAAAATGGACTTAAAGAAGGGAGTTGGTTTGGGCCTTGTCCCAACCCAACATACTCAAGTATCTAATGAGGCATGTCTCACCCATTCCCCGACCCCATGGGATCACCTTAGGCCCAATATAGGGCTATGGGAAGGTGCGTGGCCAAGCCAACCCCAACAAAATGCCAAACAAGGCAAGCTCCAGCCCAATGAATTAAAAAAAATAACCCCAATGCAACTTCGAAATCTTATTGGAGGACCTAGGTTACCTACATTTATCAATACATCAAGATAGTACAATGGAAAAGTAAGTTTATTACAATACTCAAATTCTCTACTTGTTGCACATATATACACTGGTATGAAGATCTTTTCATCTTGAAGAACTGGTTCTTCGAATTATAAATTTACCATCGTTGTCATGTAATGGTCAAATATATATTCGCCTGTCCGTATGTTGGCATCGATACATCTCAAAATTTATTAAGGAAAAAATGACATTACAAAAGCTTGAACACATGAACTCCTACTTTGATACCATATTAAATCACTGATTGACTAAAAAGTTTAAAGCTAGGTAGCCATACTAGAAAGCGTGGCTGAATCACCTTCTTTTCAGGGAGTTAATGTTTATTAGATGTTGAGTTATAATAAATTTAATTATTTCACCAATTTAACCATATTCATATCCACTTGAAACCCGTGGACTTAGGGTATGTTTGGTAGTGATACTTGGAGTAGTGATTTTAGAAAAAGAGATTTCAGTACAATTGATTTTTAAAAAATTTAATTTATGTTTGGTTCCAAACTTTTTAAAGTGATTTTCAAATATATAAAAGTAATTTTGAATTATTATATTTGGTTCTAAAAGTGATTTTAAAATTATCAAATTACTAAAAAGGACATTTTACGTTGGGACATTTATTTTGAAAAATAATTAAAATAAATATCTAATTTTATTAAATTTTTTTTTTCATTTGTGTCATTAATAAATTATTATATGCATGATTGATATGTGACAAGAAATTTATATGACGTAATATTGATAGACTTCGTTCTTCTTCCATCTCCTTTCCATGACAAGAAATTTCACTTTCTTCTATAACACTTGAGTCTAGAGAAAATCTTCATCATTGTCATAAAACTTGGACTCAAAGTGAGTTGCAGAATGAGTTTTTATAAAGTTTTGAAGTGTATTGATACTAGGGTTGGCAAAAATCCCCGGTGGGTCGAGTCCCGCCCCGATCCCCAGTTTGATCGGGGATGGAGTCAAATCAGGGATAAAATACGAGTCTCCGATCGAGAATGGGGACGGTATCCCCAAACCGTCCTCGTCCCCGACCCCGCCCCAAATATTTTTTTAATATTTTTTAATAATAATTAATACATATATGTATATATACACATACATACGTATAAATGTATATGTAATAGTAGCTGCTACTATTTATTCTTTTAACCTTTTTTTTAATTTTTTTAATTATAATTGTAATATCCCGAATTTCAGAAAAATTTAAGTTAATTATCTAAAATTATTGAGTTTAAATTTCCCATTCATTTGGAAAATTGAGATTAAATTGAAATAATTGAAAAACTTTTATTGGTTAAGTTGAATTTAATTGATTAGATATTCGAACTGATTATCTTGAAAATATTGAATTTTATTTCCCTTTGATTTTAGATTTTAGGGCCAACTTAAAAAAAAATTAAAGAGATAATTAATTCTATGTGGTTTTGAATTGATTTAAATATTTGGAAGAATTTAATTTGTATAAAATTGATGGATTTTATGCCTTTAATTTTGGTTTTTGAAGCCTAAATTAAGATAATTTGAAAAGTTAACTGATTTATAAATTTAATAGAATCTTTGGAGATTTTGGAGATATTGTGATAAAATATTTTATTTATCTTTTAAAAATTTGAAAAAAAAAATAAAAGAGTTGAGATTTTTTCGAAATTAAATGAGAGTGAAAAAAGGCAAACAAAAAAAAAATTAGGGAGAAAGCAATTCGGTTTTTCAGCGACAGTTTTCACAAAATTGTCGATTTCCAGAGTTTGAATTGTTGGATTGTGCTCAAATTTGGTCAGTCTGTTCGAGACATATGGAGTTTCATTTTGAATGGTTGGATCGTTGTTTGAAGCTATGATTTGTTCGTAATCGCTGCTGAATAAAATCTGTAAAACTAGAAATTCCCCTTCTCTCTCACTCTCGTAAACCCTCCTCATGCAAGACTCTCACTACCAGTCGCGAGCCTAAACAATTTATACCGTCTGACACCAACACCCCCTGCCTATCTATGGTAGCCACGAGCCGACGCGCCATCTACAACCATCTTTGCCGGAATTTTGAGAAAAACATTGGGTAAGACTTATTTTCCTTATAATTTGGGAGGTTAAATTCACCCATTTGATTTTGGGTCATAATTAATAACCTCTTTTTGGTCTGAAACTTAGATTCAAAATTTGGAAGTTTTGAGGCATTGACCATCAAGTTAGAGACCATTTTGTTTTGCAGAAAATTGATAAAGATCGATAAGTTTTGGGTAAGTTATTGGTTGGTTGTTCTTTTGGATTGAGAGTAATAGTGGAAAATTAAGTTATTGATTTTGGATTTAATTCTTGATCAGATTAGCTAATTGAATCAAGTTTTGGAATTTGTCTTGGACCAAGCCACAACTTTAGGTTGATTCAAGTGTGCTAAAGAAGTTCTAAGGAGATTTTGTTTTCCGTTTTTTACCAAGTTGAGGTAAGTGGTACTATTATCGGTGCCTTTGTGCCAGGCGATCTAGTCTAGAATTATACAGTTAACTAATGGACTCTTGAAGCATGATTTTGTTATTATGTTTTACTTGTTGCATGACTTATAAGTATTATGAGCATGTTCAAATTTCTAATAAGTACTGATATTATGTATGTGGTGCATAAATAGACCAATAGAGTAGTTTACTGTCTTGCCTTGACGCATGTTTTATTTCAGATGACCTACGAGTCTAGTTTCATGTTTGACGGTGTGCCTATGGGTCGCTAGACATGCGTGAGTCGAAAGGTTCACGTTCATGTTATTTTTCCATGTTTGACGGCGTGCCTACATACCACTAGACATACGTGAGCCGACAGGTTTACGTTCATGTTACTTTTATTTTCATGTTTCATATTTGACGGTGTGTCTACGGGCCGCTAGACATGTGTGAGCCGACAGGTTTACGTTCATGTTATTTTCATGTTTGACGGCGAGCCTATGGGCCACTAGACATGCGTGAGTCGACAGGTTTACGTTCATGTTATTTCCATGTTTGACGGTATGCCTACGGGGCCGCTAGACATGCGTGAGTCGACAGGTTCACGTTCATGTTATTTTCATGTTTGACGGTATGCCTACAGGCCGCTAGACATGCGTATCAAGGCAAGATAGTACATCTTTTAGTTTTCCTTTCATCATAAAAAACCGATATAGTTGTATGAGCCACGGGCTATTTTTCTTTGCTTGTGGATGCATAGCCTGATCCCGATAATGGGATCACTTATTGAGTACTTCATACTCAACCGTTCTTAATTTATGTTTTTCAGATAATGATAGGAACGGGCTGGCGAGTGATGAGAGGGACCTGTGATCGTGCCATATGGGACATGTAAATCGCTTCGCTCAGTTTACGTTTTCAGGCTATTTAAAAAGTTTTGATTTGAAAACTCAATGTTGGTCAAAATTTTATTTGTTTAAGTTATTTTTTTCTTCATTATTTTAGGGGCCCCGAAAAAAGGTTTTACTTATTTGTTATTTATTTTTGGAAAACTATGTTTATTATTTTAATAAAATTTATTTTCATCAATGGTCAAAATATTTTGAATGTAAATGTGTAATTATGAGTAACAACCCTTATTAGAGTACTAAAAGGTTGGGTTGTTAACAATAATTATATTATACTTTTATTAAATTTAAAAATTTTTTTAATTTATTAATTTAAATAAATAAAATAATTATTATTTAATTATTATTTTAAATAAATAAAATAATAATAATACTAACTTTATTATATTAAATATCTAAAATTTGAATATAAATACCAAAATTTAATTGATTTTAAATAAATAAATAATTAAAAATAAAAATATAAAACGGAGAAAATTTTTCTCACGGGGACCCGATCTCCGACTCCCCAAAACGGGAAATGGGGTGGGGACAAAAGAATATAAATCCCTACGAGGATGGGGATGGGGAGTGCATCCACGGCCCCAATCCCCCCCATTTCCAACCCTAATTGATACAACAATGATCTTCACTTGTTTTTTAAAGGAAAGAAATGCATATGACGTAATATTTTCCATCTATTTTTCTAAACACCAAATGTCCTCTCAATTATGCACCTTAATGATAAATGTTTTTATGATTAATGTCTATAATTAATATTTTTTTTATTACCTCTTGGTTGACTCCCTATACAATGAAATCAAGAAGATGCTATCTTCCACATTTATAAGGCTTTGATATCCTTTAATTTGTGGATATTCGGCTTCAGCGAGATAAAATTTGCTTGTAAAATGCATATTAATCTTTTTTTAAAAAAAATTATAAATCATGCAAAGTTTAATACTAAAATTTGAGGATTTTTCCCTCTACAATCGTGAGAATAAAATCCAGTATAAAACTTACAATTTCTGATGATGTGATAGTTTCTTCTTGAACTGCAATTTTTGAACACTCTAACATTTTAAAAAAAAAAAAAAAAAAAAAAAAAAAAAAAAAATTGAAACTTTGTGTGTATTTATGTTTGGTGTCCATGTTTTTTTTTTTTTTTTATTGAAATTATTATTAATTACAAACACTTCATGGGAGAGGTTCTGAAAATATGATGTTAGTGTCTTGGTTGTTAATTTGATGGATTGAAAATTAACTTTCACAAGAAAAATTGGAGGAGATTAAAAAGGTAACTTTTGGTAATAAAAGGAGAGGGGTTTTGAAGTATCTTTTAAGATATTATAATATTGGAAATTATTTCAAATAGTAAAACTGTTGAAAATATTTACCAGATATAACAAAATTTTAAAATTATCAATGATAGACTAGACACTGATAGAAGTCTATTAATATCTATCAGCATCCATCATTAACATCCATCATTAACAGTTCTAAAATTTTACTATATTTTGTAAATATTTTGATTTATTTTTTTATATTTAAAAACAACCCTATTCATAAATGGAGTTCCAATAGAAGTCCAAAAAGAGGGCAATGGTAATTCCTGGTCGATGAGCCATTACAAAAATCACCTATAAATGATATTCTAAAAATTAATTTTAAATGATTTTGATTTTTACAAAATCAATTTTATTTCTTTGTCAAACATTATCATTTAAAAAAAAAATTGATTTTGAAAATATTAAAAGTGATTTTAGCCTCATCAAAATCACTGCCAAATATATCCTTAAGCATCCACAACAAGCAACGAAATTGACGTGGACCCAAAAATAAAATGGAGACAAAGTAAAAGACCCAATGAGGTAGAAATGTAGAGAATGTGTTAATTTCTTTTTTGACATCTAAAAGCGAATTGGTCATTTTCCCACCAAAAGATGGATGAACATGAAACTACCGAAAGCCACGCCAAACCGTACCTAGTTCCGAAAAAAATTGATTAATAATATTGCTCAAAAGAATGTAATGTGTAATACAACAAAACAAAAGGTGGGGGGAAAAGCTATATTTTCTTAAGGACCATAGGAATCCAAGAAAAGCAACATATATACCATACCTTCAAACAAATATTTGGTAAAGGTAAAAAGGGCACGGTTTTTTCCTTTTAGTGAAAAAGCCAATATCAATTATCATTTCACATCGGTGCTCTTCCATTCATAACCACAAACCAAAGTTTTATTCCTTTACCTTATTTTTACAAGATTAAGACTAGTAACCTTTTCCAATTGAAGCCTACCCAAAAGGATTTTTTAAAAAAAAGGAAAAAAAAAAAAAGAAATTTGTGTTATTGAAAGAGAAAAATAAACATAAGCTGCTAAAATTGATGGAGGAAATTGAATTTTTTTGTAAAAATATCATTTTCGTTTTTTTAAAAAAATAATTTTGATTTTTGTTAGATTAATGTACTTTTTAATATCCAATTTTGATATGAGTACTTTCAATAAACTTTAAAATTAATATACGCAATTAATTTATTGTTACTTTGTTCTAAAATTTTTAATCTCTATTAGCATTTTCTTTATATATTCTTTTCTTTGCATGTAAAATATTATTATTATTTAACTAATTTTGATCCGATCTAAAATAATGAAATAGAACTCAAACTACAAAATGGTATTTTAACCTAAAATTTATAGTTTTTCTAAATAACAAAAAGTGGGCATTTATTTCATTTTTTTATGACGTTTATGGTCGTATAAGGTTGTTCAAATATAGTGGTGATAGTAGGAAAATAATTTATGTCAACAAAAAAAAAAAAAAAAAGGAAACCGATGTTATTATTTGTGATCTAATTACAACAAAAGATCATAAGAGAAGACAATGGTCTTATTCACACGAGATTTTCAGACAAATTTAATTCGTAGAATTTTTATATTGATTTCAGGATAGTATAGTGGATATAATCCCTAATATTTGATCCTTTGATATTTTCTCTCAAACATGGGATAAAATTTAAAATTTAAAATTCTACAGTCGATCAATTTGAACTTCAATCTTCTAGAACCCAAGAAAGTTTCTGTAAGCCCTACAACTCTTCCCTTAGAATTTTCCAAGCTAAGGTAAATAGAGGTATGTGTTGGCTTAAAGTACTTACAGAAATTTAAGTGTTGGTCGTGGGAAGAGAGGCCTAGGCATTGGCTTGCAAAGGAAAGAAAGGTGAGTATGTGTTAGTAAATTGTGTGGCATGTCGGGAGTCTTGCTTACTGAGCGAGCAAAGGAAGGCATAGTCGGGCTAAGGATGGCATGAGAATTAGGACTTAGTGTGGAGTGTTGCCTAAGCTAGCATGCATGGGTATTAAAGGAGCATGCATGCATGGAAGGTCAAGATAATAAAGGTTAGCCAGGCATTGGAAGCCATAGGGCCAAGGCTTGGTGAGAAGAGGTGATCAAGTCAAGAGTTGATAAGCGCATGAGTTATGGGAACTTTGAATCAAAGACAAACTATGTGGTAGAAGGTTATGTTGGTCTCTATGTGGAAGGCAAGGGAAGGCTTTGGCTAGGCGTAGAGTTTAGAAGACAAATGACCATGTGTTGGAGAAGCATGACCATGCGTTGATGTAGTTGGTGGCCGAGAGAGGGAAGTCAGTTTAAAGGTTTGGTGGCTCTCTTTTGCATGAAGGTTGAGGTGGCAAGTGGAGAAGTTAGCCAAGTGGGAGTAGAGGTGTCAAGTTCTTAAAGCAAGGAAGTCATGCAACCAAATCTATAAATAGGGATAGAAAGATATGCTTAATTTGATCATTTGGCTCGGCAAAAAGAGTGTTTCTTCCGTTACTCTTTAGAGAAATCAGTAGGGAAGGAGACCCTGGGCTGCCAAAGAGGATCTCAGCCGAGCGAGATGATGCATGAAATTGAAGAAAACTCAAGAAAGGTCTGAGTTTTGGAGCAATTGGAGCAAGCTGAATGTTTTGAGAGATTTTGAGCACTTAGAAAGGAATTAGAAGCCCAAAATTGAAGGTAATTTTCTTAAGATGATATTTAACAAGTTTTATGAAAAAAGTTTGGTTTAATTTGGGCTAGAATTAATGTTTTAAGTACGAAAAAAATAGTGGAAAATAGGAATCTTGGAAGAGAGGATATCAGCTATAGGTTAAAGAAGATAGGCGAGGAAGGTTGGTTGTCAGTAGATATCCAAGTTGCACACATATGGTGTCTTGCACGTGCCAGCCTTATGGTCGTCGAGCGTCCTGAATGAAGGAACTCTTATCAAAGAGAACCTATGAGCGAAAGCAATATCGTTCCAAATTCATTGTGACAGAAAAGCAAACATTCATAAACATACATACAAGTTATGTATTTCAAAACAAATTACGACATGCTTTCAATAAATAAATAACAAAGGAATAATAGACTCACCTTTGAAGAACTTTTATTCTGTTTACCTCTCGCTCTCATCAAGAACAGCACATCTCGCTGTTGCTGCAAACGGCAAGCCAATCGTCTACCCAAATCTCATTGTCGCTTTGTAAATGAACAATCTTCTACACGAACATGCAACAACTAGGACACCACCACTCAATGACCTTGGTATTCTCAGAGTGAGAATCCAAGAGGTGTGGGCTCTGTTGGATTTGGTAGAGGACAGGAGGAAAAAACGATCGTATTCAACAACCAAGCAAGTGAGAGAGGTTTTGTGTCTATCGTATAGACTTGGGCTTGATCGTTTAGAAAAAAGGTACACGATCGTTTAAGAAACAGGTTTGATCGTTTAGACAATTGTTTATTAAAATCTACACGATCGTTTAGGAAATTGCGCATGTACACGATCATTTAGGAAACACTTGAGGCTGTTGTGTAGGCTCTCGTGAGCTAAACGATAGGCAGTGTATAATTATCAAACGATACTCTGATTCATTCCAAAATGAAAACATTTTTCATTTTATCATTCATTATGAAAAACTGAATGAAACCTCTCACTTTCACGCACTGTTATGGAAAAACTACTAACAATTATCTCATAATTGTTTTAAATATAAATAAACATAATAACTAACTTAACATATTATATTTATAACCTATAGTTTTAATATCATATCATATGCAACATTTAAACCATAGTCCTTTTTTCCTTCACTAGAAATAAATCGTATTTATATCATTTTCCTCCAATTAAAGTATCTCATACATCATGTCAACTATCTCATATATAATTGAATCAGTTTAATCATATCATATATAATTAAACTCTTTCTTTTCAATTTGAACACTTCAAACTAACCCAAAAACTAATTTTCAACTTGAATCTATTGAGCTACCAAGGAGACCTGTAGCTTGAAGCTCCAACGTTACATGAATAGCTAACTAAACTCTTTAGCCATGAGATCTACCATCCATTAACTGTCAGACACTCCACTAAAGATTGACAGCTGCACTATTTTCACTACAGATATATTTCTGCGTCCATCAGATATAACCAGTCAACAGTACGATAACCCTTCCTAGATGCTCATAAGTACAGCTAGGCCAATTTACCATTTTGTCCCTATAGTTACATCTAACTCCCTAAGTACCACTGATCCCTCTAATGAACAATATCTCATAGTCCTACTATGAGTGGACACTTTTGGGGCCATGAGAAGGTGTGTGGCACCACATCATTCAAACCCCAGAATCAGCACTTAAGGAATCAATCTATCTACTTACCCCTGCTTCAGGGAAGGAGTGAATTTCATCTTGTGTAACTGAGTTTCCAGCTCCCCAATCAGATGAATCCCCAAAGTGGTAGGTTTGAGTAGACAATCTGGCCACTCGCGCCCATGCAAATCAAAGGACCCCCCCTCAAAGGCAGGAGTTCCCAACTCACTTAACATTAAGGTCGTGTTACTTATGGTCATCCTAGTGAAGTGAAGTCTTTGTCATGAACGACATTATATAACGAGACTAAACACTTCGTTTTCTGGTCTTATATAAATTCCTTTGTATAGGATACCCCCGTTTACTTATCTCCACATGAATGATCAGTCAAACCATCTGTAGCACGTCACTATTGGATTTTATGTCCTAAAACTCGTAGTTTGTAAATTGATAAACATATTCTGTTTTGTTTTTCGATAAAATTGTTATTGAAATTATAATCTTGAATCCAATAAACTAAGGTTCTGAGGCTGTTTAATGTAGACTTGAACTTTATGTGATGACATAAAACATGGATCAAGTTCGAGTATATAGCTTAAAATGGTCTATAATCTAGGGATAAGGTTGGGCGCCTTGTTCTGGGGACATTATAGATGCGGCCCACTTTGTAGTTAGTACAATCGATGTGATCTTGAATCGTTCCTATAGAGATATGTGAGTGGGGGCATCCTATGCAATGAGTTTGTATAAGACTGGACCAAGTCTTAGTCATTTTTACTTTATAACACCGTTTACTGTTTAAAACTGACTAATTCAAATTTGATGACCTAGGTAACTCGATCTCAATTTTGAGCTAACTATGAACTCCTGTTTATTCGGGATTATCCTTAGATCTACATGGGTGAGAGTAGCTCAACAGCGCTGGCTCAATAAGCCTCCCATTTCAAGGGTAAGACCGGGTAAATAGCTGGGGACATAGGGTGCAAGACAAACTTCACTCCTACCCGTCTCTAAGGGTAGTAGATAAGTTGTTCCCTTAAGTGCTAACTTCAGAATAAGAACAAGGGGCCTCATCCTCTCACTAGGCTGAGAAGGACTGGATTTGTTGGTTGGACCACAAATCAATTGATCTTTAGAAGTTGGGACTGAAGGAACAAGAAGTGTTCTCGGGTTAAAACGGTATTTTGACCCAGCCAAGACCACAGACAACCTGTGAAAGATTGACTTACTAGTTATGGTTATATCAGATGGATAGAAATATATCTACAGTGAAGGGAGCGCAACTACGGGACTTTAGTGGAATGACCCTTTAGTTAACAAATTTTGATTAATTAGGTTAAAGAGTTTTACCAGTTAATCTCGGATTATTAGAGCCCATGATCTGTAGTCCATTAGGTCCCCCTACTAGCTCATATGGATTAAACTTAGAACAGTATGTTGGATTAATTCGAATTGTTCGAATTAGGAAAAGAGATTAAAACCGACAAGTATATGCGATATCACTATCGGTTTTTATATGGCGCTCTATATTCAAATGTGATTTGAATTTCAAAAATATGAATGCGGATTCATGTTCGGGAGGTCAAAATTAGTCAAGAGGGTCAAAATTGTAAAAAGTCAAAGGGTTGAATTTTTCGCTAAAAGACAAAGTTTGACTTTGACCAAATAGAAAAAGAGCATTTTGCCCTTGACTAAGAGTTAGTGGGATTATCCAACATTGTTAGATAATCCCACTAACTTAAGTTGACTATGTGTAAACATTATAGAATTACACATAGCCCACTTTGGTTTAGTGCTTTGTGAGGTGTTAAATTTTAGTGATTTTTTACATGCATTAGATGCATGTAATTGTTTAATAAAAAGAGATTTTCGAAATCTTTTTCTTTTCTTCTTGGAAAATTTTTTCTAATTTGGTTTTCCATAATTCTCACCAAAATTTATCCTTTCTTTCATACATTAACATTGAACCACCATTTCTTCCTTTTTTCATTCCTTCATTCACCGGGTCTCACAACCCGGTTCTAAGTCTAGAGAATAGCGGGTAAACTTTAGTGGTGGTCCGAAAGAGTTTTGGTCGAGATTCAACAAGGAAAAACTCTTTTCGGGAGCTACAAAGGTTGTACTTTACTCCTTTTTAATTTACTGTTTTTCCTTTTTTTTTGCATGTTTTTTCCTTTTAATTAAAAGAAATTAGAGTGTAATTAGATCCTTATTCCGTTGCGTATGTCTCATGTTCCGTCAGTCACAACACTTGTAAAATTCTACAAAGTGGGCCACATCCATAGTGTCAGAAGGATAAGGTTTCCCTTATATATCTATATACTACATACCATTTTGATAATCACTTAAGGCATGATCCACCTGTATGTCTCCATATACATGCTTAAGTTACAACGACAACCAGAGATCTTAGTTTATTGGTTTGTGGTAAAGCAAATAAAACATCTCATGTTTCTTAGACAACAGTGAAGAAAATATATCATATTATTACATAGCAAGCATTTATTTAATACAGGTGTTTACAAACTACAGGATCGAACGAGAGTTTAGGGCATCATCCCCAAAAAGTACAAAAACATTAACTAGGTCACTAAGGTCCAGTACAAAAATCTCCCACTTGCCCTAGTCCAGCCGCGAGCGGTCCTGTAGACCCATGCTCTGAAGGTGACCCTAAAAAATTGTAGTCGTGAGAACCTTTGTAAACGGTTCAGCAACATTGTGATTTGAAGCAATCTTCGTGACTATCACATCCCTTTGATGCACTATCTCGCAGATGAGATGATACTTCTGCTCTATATGTTTTTCGTGCTTGTGACTCCTGGGCTCCCTGGAGTTCACCACAGCATCATTATTATCACAATAAAGGTTGATGGGCCTAGACATGTCTGGAACAACTTCCAAATCGACAAGAACTTCCTGAGCCAAACAGCCTCTTTAACAGCTTCACAAGCCACTACATATTCGAACTCCATCATGTAGTCGATGATATACCCCTGCTTAGTGCTTCGCCATACTACAGCTCCTCCATTAAGAGTGAACATTGACCCTAAAGTGGATTTCTGAGAATCCTTATCAGTATGAAAGTCAGAGTTCGTGTATCCAGTAAGGATCAAATCCTTAGATCCATACACGAGCATATAGTCCCTCATTCTCTGAAGATACTTGAGAAAATTTTTTACCGTGGTTCAGCGACCCTGTCCTAGATTAGACTAATACTTACTGACAATCCCCCAACGTAGCAGATGTCTAATCTAGTACACAATATCGCATACTTTAAACTGCCAATGGTAGATGCATAGAGGACCCGTCTCATCTTCTTAACCTCTTGAAGTGTCTTAAGACACATTTCCTTAGATAATGTAACTTCATGCCTGAAAGGCAGTAGGCCCCTTTTGGAGTTCTGCATCGAGTACTTGAGCAATATCTTGTCAATGTATGATATTTGAGACAGTGCTAGCACTTTGTTCTTTCGATCCCGAAAGAACTGAATACCAAGTACAAACTGAGCCTCTCCCAAATCTTAAATTTGGAATTGAGTTGCTAGCCTCTTAGCTGCAGTCAGTAGACCTACATCATTCCCAATGAGTAGGATATCGTCTACATACAATACTGGAAAAACAACTGAACTGTTGATGATTTTCTTGTAGATATAAGGCTCATCAACATTGTGGTCAAAACCGTACAATTTAATCGCAGTGTCAAACTGAATGTTCCAAGATCGAGACGCTTGTTTTAGTCCATAAATGGACCAATTCAGTTTGCAAACCTTTTGCTCTTGGCCTTGGGCTATGAATCCCTCGGGCTGCATCATATAAATGGTCTCATCAAGATTACCATTTAGAAAGGCAGTCTTAACATCCATTTGCCATATCTCATAGTCATAAAATGTGACAATGGACAGGAGGATGAGGATATACTTCAACATGACAATAGGCAAGAAAGTCTCCTCATAGTTGACTCCCTCCACCTAGGAATAACCCTTTGCCACAATTCTAGTCTTGAAGGTTTGCACCTTCCTATTAGCACCATGTTTCGTCTTATAGATCCATTTGCAACCTATAGGTTTTACCCCATCAAGTTGATCTACAAGATCCCATAATGAGTTGAAGTACATCGACTTCATCTCGAGATCTATGGCTTTGACCCATTCATCTTGGTCAACATCCTCCATTCCCTTATGATAAGACAATGGATCCTTAATGTCGCCATCGGCTACCATAGTTAGGATTTTCGTGAAAACCATATAGTGAATAGGTGGGTTCGCAACCCTCCCACTACGTCGAGGTTCCCTAAACTCTTGAGGTGGCACTGACTTACAAGATGAACTACTATCAACAACTCTTGTTGATGGAGCAGGCCCTTCAATAAATCTTGTTGAAGTTTCAGTAGTTTAGTTAGAAAGTTCACGCAACACGATCTTACTATTGAAGGATCTCATATCGTAGAGTTCCATGAGCACATTCGGATAGCTTCGATCTCACCATGACCGAAATACATATTATACATTCAATACAAACAGTTATGCAAACAAAACTTAATCAATGGAATACTAAGACAAAGATATAACAAGGGAAAGAGAGCCATACCTGTTGAAGACTTCTTCACACTTCGGCATTCCAAGCAGCGGAACCCTCTAATCAATCTACCAACACCCAACAGAAACATCGACTGCAGCTGCACGAATAACGCGAACTCACGACCGCAACAGGGATGACACCACCACTAAAGAGCTCCGGATATTCTCGGAGTGAAAACTCAAAAGGTGGGCTTTGGTGAATTTGGTAGAGGAAGGAGAAAACACGAATCGTGTAGGTGATAAACAAGTGGGAGGAAAAAAGAAAACGCTATCGCATAGCAGACTGCTTATCATTTATGAGAAGCTACACGAACATGTATTATTGCTGAACGATCGTTTAGGAAAAGGTATACGATTGTTTAGCTAAAACCGACACACTATACGATCATTTAGAGAAGCTATCCGATCGTATATGAAATAGCATGTGATCGTTTAGGTGCAAGGTAGATGATCGTTTATGCGCGGGGAGCTATCGTATAGTCTCTCAAAATTCTTAAGCGATCGTTTTGCTTTCTACCAATGCGCGCTCTCGCTTTTCTTTTTGGGCGATTGACCGATGGGCGGTGGAAAATGAAAACATTTTTCATTTTAACTCATCGGTTACAATAACCGATGTTTCCTCACTAACCCACGTCCGAAAGTGAATTTTGGCTTAATTATCATATATTAATTAATATAATCATATTATATTTTAAAGCTATAGTTTGATATCACATATCTACTATAGTATTTTCTCCTCTACTTGATATAAATCATATTTATATCTAATTTCCTCCAAAATAATGTATCTCATACATTTAGCCAATTATATCATATATAATTAACCAGTCCAATTATATCATATATAATCAAACTTCCTCTTGTCAATTTAAACATTTCAAATTAATCCAAACACTGGTTCCCGACTTTATCCAAGCTACCCAGGGGACTTAATGGACCTGTGGCACGAAGCTTCAATGGTCAATGAATAGCTGACTAAACTCTTTAGCCATGAGATCCACCATCCATTAACTGTCAGGCATTCCACTAAAGACCAACAGCTGAACTTTTCTTACCACAAATATATTTCTGTACCCATCAGATATAACCAATCATGAGTACAATGACCCTTCACAAATGCTCATAAGTACAGCTGGGCCAAATTACCGTTTTGCCCCTATAGTTACATCTCACTCATTAAATACCACTGATTCCTCTAATAAACAATACAACATAGTTCTTGATAACTTGCATAATGCCAGTTATTATGAGCCTTTTATTTAGAATTATGAGGGCTAACAAGTAGAAAACGCGATGATAATACTTAGAATTTGTGAAAAATTGAGTTTTGCGTCAATTAGCACCTAAGTCCTCACTGACCCAATATTATGCATTACTTTATGCCAAAGTGTCTATTTTTGTAGCTATAGCAGGAATCAAACGCATGAGTTGGAAATAAGCACTCGCAATCAAACGCATGTGTTGAAGCCAGGCGAACACAAAGACAAACGCATGCGCTGAAAATGGAGCTATTGCATAGACGAATGCATGTGGTGATTGCATGCATCCATTGAATGGAAGTTGCGGTGATCAAGTGAATGCGGTGATCACTTGGAGATTGCGGCCACGGAGTGATAACTATAATAGAAGATGGCAAGATGGGTAGAACGCGTTGATAACTTCAGCTGAATCAAGCTCGGACGTATATCTTGGGAGTATCAACGAGATAAGATGATGTGACAATGCCTATACCGCAACAAAAGCAGCAGTGAGCCATAACACAATCATGATAGCTGTCGGCGTGTAAACTCTATAATTAGCCCCTTGGACCTTCATTTCAAATCATCTAAACTTTTGCCTCAAGGCAGAGGTTTGCGATCACAGATGAGAGCTTGAGCAAGATTTTCAGTTTGATTTCTTTACATCCATAAACAGGCCGAGTGATTGGAGCTTTCGCTGGAGATAGAGCTCGAGAGAGACATCTCCACTATTCATCCATGGCACCACCGGCAGCCTTGATGTAGAGTTCTTCATTTCTCTTCTAACCTCTGTATTGTATTAAATTTTAGCTTAAGATAATAAGACATTTTGTAATCGATGCAGCTCTTGATTCCTTCAATGCCATCTTCTTCATCATCTTTATCTCTATCATTGTTTATCTTCAGCAGTTATTTATCAAAGGCGATCGCATACTTAATCGTGTAGCCTAGAGATAGGACGCATGTAGCAACCCACCGAGAGGTGTGCGTTGTGCGAGTATAGCGAGTTAATCCTCTTTGCTTGGTGAAAGGTTGTAGCAACGTTTGTCTATGGGTTGTTGCATTGCTTATCTTTAAGTTAAATAGCCGCGTCTAAGTACCTGAGAAGGTAAGAGATGGAACGCACTAAAGCAAAGTATGCATTGTTCCTAGAGATAGGCACAATCTTATGCTCGATGCAACCATGCACTATAGAGATATAGTCATACGGCTGACCACCGAGAGGTGTGCGATGCGTTAGTGCAATGAGCTGGGATTACTCGGGCGATTTAAGATAATAAATATTTACTATGCGTTAACGGTTGTTGTGTATCTACTAATTCTCATCGCAAGTCTCCTATTGCTCTATCTGTTTAGTTAAGAGTAGAAGTAGTGTGTATATCCATTAAACTTCTTCTTTTTATTTTTATTCATTGCCTCAAACGTATTGCTTCACAAGAATTATTGAGTGACAAGTCTTTGTGTTCGACCTCGGATTACCCGAGAAACTTGTGTTCGCGTTATACTTGACGTGAGCGTCAGAAAACTTGTGATAAGAACGCGTGGTCAATGCATACCAGATTAACGCATTATCATTCCGACGCGTGACCTCAGATGCATGGGCGTAAACGTATAGCTTAGGCCATGTCTAATGCATGATTTTGTGCACAACCCCATCCATCCCTAATTTTCCTTCAACAGTTCTACTATGTGTGAATACATCTCAGGCCAAGAAAAGGTATATGGCGTCACATCCTTCAAGCCTCGGAATCAGCCCTTAAGGGAGCTATCTATCTACTTACCCCTACCTCGGGGAAGGAATGAATTTCATCTTGTGTAGCTGAGTTCCTAGCTTCTAAATCAGACAAATCCCCAAAATAGAAGGTTTGAATCGGCGAACTGGCCACTCGCACCCATACAAATCAAAGAACCACCCTCAATTGCAGGAGTTCCCAACTCACTCAGGATTGAGATCATGTTACCTATGGTCATCCTAGTGAAGTGAAGTCTCTGTGATGAACGGTGTTATATAACGAGATGTTAACACTTCGTGGTTAGGTCTGATATAAACTCTTTGTATAGGATTCCCTTGCTCGCATTTCCCGAACACATGATCAGGATCAGACTATCTGTGACAAATCACAACACTTGTGACCATTCCACAAAGTGGGCCGCATCCGTAACGTTACCAGGATATGGTTTCCCTCCTATATCCATATACTTCAGACCATTTTGGTTATCACTCAAGACATGATCTACTTGTATGTCACCACATACATGCTTGAGTCACATATAGATAACTAGAGATTTTATATTTATTGGTTTATGGTAAAGCAAGTAAAACAAGCAATCGAGCAAAATACAATATGTAAAGTAAATATCATATATTAACAATACAAGCGTTCGTACATACTATTTAAAAACTACAAGACACGAAACTTTAGGGCATCAAACCCAACACTTACTACGTGGACTATGCTCCCTCATATGATCCTTCTCTAGGAAGGAAGCGTTCGTAGACACAAACACTCCGTTTTCCTTCGGATCATAAAAGTAACTCCCTCATGTACCCTTGTGGTAGCCTACAAAGAGGCACAACCTCGAATGTGGTTCCAGTTTTTTTGGATTAGCTTCAAGCACATGTGCTGGGCAACCCCACATGTGGACGTGATGCAAACTAGCTTTACGCCCATTCCACAATTCCGAAGGTATTCTCGTAACACTTTTTGAAGGAACACAGATTAGGATATACACTGCAGCCTGCAAAACCCCAAAACGAGTCCGGTAAGGAAGCGTAACTCACCATCGACCGAATCATGTCCAACAAGGTTCTGTTTCTTCTCTCTGCTACACCATTCTTCTGAGAGTCGGGAAATGATTCCATATTCTATCATATAGTTTTATAACTTTAAATCCAAAAACTCTCCACCCCGATCCAATCGAAGTGTTTTAATCTGTCTATCCAATGCGTTTTCAATTTCAACCTTGAATTCTCTGAACTTTTCAAAGGATTCAGACTTTCGTTGCATCAAATAAACATACCCATAACGAGAGTAATCATCAGTAAA
Organism: Benincasa hispida; assembly: GCF_009727055.1. Taxonomy (NCBI): domain Eukaryota; kingdom Viridiplantae; phylum Streptophyta; class Magnoliopsida; order Cucurbitales; family Cucurbitaceae; genus Benincasa; species Benincasa hispida. The sequence goes on from NC_052351.1 coordinate 21,021,676, forward strand.
AGTGATGAAATACTCATAGCCTCCTCTGGCTCGCACATTCTTTAGACCAGGAAAAGGTCTTTTAACCATCTTGCTTTCAAGGAAAGATTCGTACACCGGTACAGAATTTTTCTCTAACTCGCTTAGAATTCCATTCTTCACCATCTACTCAATCCTATTAAGATTTATTTGCCCTAATCGAAGGTGCCAAAGTTGTACATTTTCCTTAGGAGAAACCTTTTGTCGTTTGTTTTGAGTTACAACAATTTTAAACATCTTTATGTTATAGAGGGAACTCGTTGCTAACGGCCTTAACACATACAAGTTATTTTCCAGTTTTGTTGAACAGATTTCAACTCCATCTTTATGAATAAACACTTTATTCAATTCAAAATTAAGAGTCTACACTGAATCAGACACTTTACAGAAATTAAGTTCCCCTTTAACTTGGGAACTACGTAAACATCATTCAAAATGATAAACTTCTTCTATAAAGTCAACTGGAACCCTCCCACTGCCACTGCTGGGACTACGTGTCTAATGCCAACTCGTATCGTCATCTCTCCAGCCTCAAGTTGTCATAAGGATCTAATCACCTGAAAAGAAGAACAAATATGATTAGTGGCCCCAAAGCCAATAATCTAGGTAGAATCATCATTCTCCACCAATCAGGTTTCCAAAACTACTAAATCATATTTACCTTGTTTTGCTTTGGCCTTAGCCTTCTTCTTCTTCTTGATCCAACGTGGATAATTCCGCTTCCAATGCTCATTCTGGTTGCAATGGAAACATTTTTCTTTGTCAATGGGCGTTGGTCGCCTTCTTTGGGTAACACACTGTGGATTAGCATGTGTCTTCCCTTTCCTCTTACTACCCTTCTTCTTCTTCCACGCAGAAGTGTTAGAAGTAGAAGGTGTAGACTTCGTTCCTGAACCTTTGTGGAACTTCTTTGATGACGAGGCAACATTTGCCTCACCAACGTTCTTCTCCTTACTTTTCAACAAGGATTGGAATGTCTGCAACTCGTTGGGGAGAGTTGTAAGGGTATAGTTTACTTTGTTTAGTATAGCATTACTGACAAAAGGAAGAAAGCTATCCGGCAACGAGTGCAAGATTATGCTAACCTGGTTGCCGTCATCGATACGTGACCCATTCATCTTGGCCACATTGAAGTGGACCATCATATTAAGCACTGTTCACAAATAGAGGTGTCTTCCTCCATTTTGGAGTTGAAGATGCATTTGAAAGCTTCATGCTTGAGTTGTCCAGACGGTTGTCCAACATTCCTTGCAAGGACTCCATGATCTCACGTGTTGAGACCATAGGCTCAAGCTTCTTGGCCAAAACGTCATTAAGACTGGCCAAGATTAAGCTCGGGCCTTCTCGTTCGCCCGTGTCCAACGCTCATATGCCTTCCAAACATTTCGAGTGGCATTTTGAGGTGGAATAGAAGGACACTCCTCCGTAAGGACGAACCTCAGGTAGATCATGTGTTTCCAACTAGCGCAATTCTCGTTAGTCAATTTGTCGGCATTTAAAATAGCTAATGTGGCGGTAGCCATATTTACGTTGCTAAAAAACGAACAAATTGTGATGTAGAAGTGTAGGGGATGTGTTGTTGGGAGCCAAGATCACGAAAAAAGATGCGACATTGCATTGTGATGACCTTAGTCTTATATATGGGCAAGGTCGAGCCTCAGGATTTGACCTAGAGTAGAGGAAAGTCGGCTAGAGATGCACATGAGGGAAAATACACATACGGGTGATGTGTATGGCCGAATGAATTTCAATTCCATATGAGTTCAGTTCGGTTGAGGATGGAATAACCTCGCCTAAGGTCCGACGAATCTTCAAAGAGTAAACCAAAAAGTGAATTGGGACTTGAGTATCCCTTAAGGCTGAACATGATCATGGGTGAATCATGGTGCGACATGGTTGGAGAAGTATGATCGTGACACTTCGTCTGCCAGAGTCAGTTTGCCACCGTCCAAGAGTATTTCATAGGTTAAGTATCAAGAGTTTTGTTGTAAAGTCAACATGTATTCATTAACCTCAATAGAGGTGGTGTCAGGGTCATGGTTGTAAAATAAACTTGCATTCAGGAATGTTATGAGTTGTTCTGTATAATTAAAGTTGTTGACTTTACATTTTCAAGTTATATGCGTATGTTATATTATGTTAAGTTTAAGGCAAAACATGTCAGTTGGATGGTAGATGTCATAAAAGGGTTGGCATCTACTGTCCTCACATCTTCTCTTGGGTTCAAAGGGTAATCGGGGAGGAAGTGTGACAGTTTTAGTCTTTCAAGTCTTCAATTTTCAGAAGGTTGTAATATTTAAATCGATTTGAGCTTTAATCTTTTAGAATTCAAAAAAGGTTTAGTCTTCCAAGTCTTCAATCTTCAAAAGATGGTAATTTCGAGATTGATCAGAACTTTAAAGTCTTGAGAGCTTTAAAGCTATAATCTTGATCTCCCAAGCTCTTTCAACCTCCCCCAAATGAAAAGGCAAGGCCTCTATTTATAAAGGTATCTCATGGGCCTTATATGGCTTGGACACAGATGTTGTTAAGCCCAAATATTAGGCTTCAGCCCCGTCACACCCCTCCCTAGATTACCCTCTTAACCCGAGAAGGGAAGTGAAGACAGCAACTGTTAATCCTTTTATGATAACTTCTAAACACCTGTATTACTGACACCTGTTCAACTCGATTAACCGTTTATTATATTCTGGAACTCAACATATAGTTTACTGTTACTAAAAAATATCAACATATATATAATAGTTCAGAGACCAAATTTATAAACATCACAAAATTTCCTCAAATTCCTTTCCCTTGACATGAACATAACCTAAAAGACAAAAACATAATGAGCCACCTAAACTTTCACTTGTTGTGTGATCAGGGATTTGACTGACTTATAGAGCAACTAAGCCTCGGGACGTCGATCACTACCTAGGGAGGAAAATATTTTAAAAGTGTGAGCTGAGAAGTCTAGTGAGTGACTATCTTAAATAAAAACTATACTTTAAATCATAAATAATATAGGCTGGAAATATTCATAAAACCATAACCAGGGTTTTGAAAATGAAAGTGAAATCATAAGATATATTTTGTGAAACCTTGAAATAAATTCATTAACATCATTCAGAAACTCCACTACTCCACTGTTTGATCATGCATGAGAGCCTTTTTGCTCAATTCCTAATAACCTTAGTTGAGGGAGAGTACTTTTACTCGATCTCATCAACGTCGATAACAAAGTCATACGTTCGCACAGAGCTGAAGTGGACCTTGACCACCTTCCCATACATTCAGTGTCAAGGATCCCTAACATCACTGGAATCTCGGTACCTTACCATACCTTCAATACCAACATTGAAGTAGGGTTTGTACAAGGCATAAACATATAAACGCATAAAACATATACAAAGTGCATTTAAAATGATTAAATTTCATGATTTCATAGTAATGCATGGTACCTTGTAAAATATGGAGTATGTTTATAAAATTTCCTTACATAACTTCCATTATGCGATACAACATAGTAAAGGCTCACTGTAAAACGTATGCTAAATTCATAAATAACTTCAACATTTGGAAATATTGATTATGCGTTCAACATTCATTTTACAGGCATGCATTACTCCTCCCTCAATCGAGTTGATAGGCTTATTCTATAGACGTTTGTACTTGGGTTAACGCCACTAGCTCCCTTTTGAGCTTAGCTTAAACAATAAAGCCTGATATTAAACTTAAGGTAACCATCGCACTCGTCATCGCATTGCACCTCTCAACGCATCCCACGCTTAGCCAAATTTACCTCGCATTTGGCTTATGGATGCCATGCAACCACAAGTGTTTTCTTATGCCTTAAGAAATGCTTACCGTGCTAATGTGCCACGCTTTTGCTCACGTATCTCTTTTCGACTTCAGCTAAAACTCTCCTTTTCGGCCGTGTGTTCACCCCTTGCACATACCACTAACATGTATGCTCGTGCACTTGCCAACGTCCCAACTGGAGCTTCCAGTTGCCTGCTTATTCTTCGTAAGTAGCTGCCTGCTTATGCAACCACCAATTTCTAGATTTCAACTTTATCGCATGAATAATTTAAATTCCAGACATTAATTCAAGAAATTTCCCTCTAAAAACTTATTCGTAATTATCCTAACTTTCTTACCTCAAATTTTGAGCTCCTAATTCCTCCTAACGAGCCTAGATTTCATCAATCTTCTCATTTTGCTCGATCAGGTCTACAAGCTCTTGAATCCTTAGAAAACTCCTCGAGTTCCAACTCACAATCCGAGAATTTCCTCTCGGCACCTTCAATCCTCCTCAACCTCAATGAAGTTTCTAAGTCAGTTGAACTCTTCTCCCTTAGCATAATTGGATCAACCAAACTGAACTCTTCTTTCAACCTCCTTTATATACTTGGAAGTGCATGGTTATCATGTATGCTTAACATGACAACTAGTCCACTAAACATGTATAGAGCATCTAAACACGATAGCTGTTCCACTAAGTTCAGTGATTAAGCTGAAATCTTCTGTCTCCTCACCAACGCCTAGGTTATTAAACCATCGCATTGGCTAAATTTGCAACACATTCCCTTCTTTCGGCCAACGCATCTCAACCTTTGTGTCACGCTTTCACAGCTTAAACCTAGAGATGTCCAATTTCCTTATGGGGACGGAGATTCCCCTGTTAGGCGGGGAATGGGGGAGGGAGTGGGGAAAAAATTTCCTGTGAGCTAAATGGGGACGGGGACGGGGACGGGGAATGCATTCTCCGACCCCGTCCCCGCCCTGTTTAGCTTTTACATATCTATTTAGTATAGTTATCAATGTTATGTTATTATTATTATTATATAAATATTACATTTAAATTTCAAATTTGATTATTTATTGGGAAACATAATGAATATGTTTAAATTGAGTATTTAAATTTAGATTATATATGTGAATAATTTGATTTATATTTTTTTCTTTCTACTAAAAAAAATTAATTAGCTTTTTTAGGCAAAAAATTGAGTAATTTATCTTTAAATTCAAATTTTCATATCAAAACTAACCATAATAAACAATTTAGTAATAAAGTTAATTATTTAATTAAAATTTGCTCAATTTAAATTAATTAGCTTTTTACAAAACAAAAAAAAAATGGTAACAGGGAAAAATTCCTCGCGAGGAACTCGATCCCCGTAAATTCCCTACGGGGAATCCCCGCCCCAATCCCCGTGGAAAATTTCACGGGAATGTGGAATAGAATGGGGAGCGGGGATGGGGATGGGGATGGGGAATGGCATCCTCGGCCCCACCCCGCCTCGTGGAAATCTCTACTTAAACCCATGCATGAACGCATGCTGCTTATCACTACTTTTAAGCCTCCACTGCACTCTTCATCGTCCTTTTAAGCTTATACGCACGTCCTGGTCTGTCGCATAAGCTCTAACTACTTGGCCATTGCCCCACAAGTACGATGCCTAGGCTTCGCCCTTAGTCAACATACGTCTTATGTCCTGTGAACCATCTAGCCATTGACTCAATGTCTCCCTTGCTGCATCCTCTATGCGTTTACCTTCTTGGACTCACCATGGCTCTCAACATCTATCTCACACAGCCATTTCTCCATCTTACCACTAGGCATCATTGTATCCCTTTCTACTTGAGAGCTTAAGCTTTTATACTTAGCATATTTTCTTGCCATTCCTCTTACTTGCCTTTATTGTTCTCCAGTACCTACGCATCGACCAGGTTCACCATCTGAACGCATATACAAGCAACACTTAGAAAATATTTCCTCTCCTAGCCTTTCAAATGCAATCTTCATTAAACATACTTAGTACATTTTTTTCCATTATTATTAATACATGTCTTAGACACATAATCAAGAGGACTTAAACTTAATTAACTAGTAAGACAAGTTCAGAGGTTTACAAGCCTAGTCTTTAATTTGGACCAAATCTTCACCATGGACTTGAATTAGGTTAGACTCGAGCAACTTTAATTACTCTACCTGATCCAATTTATAATTTTCATAATGAGTCCACGCTTTCGTTGTGATGACATGACAACTTGTGATTAGCTAAAATTTATCATTCAACCGACCTAAATCATGAATAATTTATGAGAAAAATATATATGTCTGAAATTGGAAATGGAAGGCTTGTGAATTAGATAGAATCCTTCTAAGTTCTACGCGTAGATTTTGAAAAGAATGGAAGAATAGTGATTAAGGAATACAGTTTACAAGCCAAAATGAGTGTACCTAACTAGCATAGTACGTATATTATCAAACTTGAAGTCAGAAATCTGATTCTTCCACCTACCTATCGTAAAAAAATGCAATTACAAATAAATATATGATAAAAAAAATAATTAGAATCTCAAGAAATGATTCAAATGAATCCATAAGTATATAATGCCGTACCGGTATCATTTTGTTTATGAATACAACATGTATGAATGATTGGCTCAATGATCACAATCATATCGGATCCGGAACCATATGTGCCTTTTGGTTATAATAAAAAAGTCTGGATATGAATAGTTCGAAAGTAAAATAATTGATCAAATCTTTCAAGATTCAAAATTCTCTCTAATTGGCAATTTTATTTTAGATTAGATTTGTTTTCTTTCTAGAAATATATTTGAGATTATAATTTAATAGAAATTTCCAATTTACCTCTCACTTAAGGACAACTATTAACGATAATAGGAAGCTTTCTGGTTTGATGCAATTAATATATCCAACCTATTAAATAATGTAGAATTACATCTCAAAACCAACTAAAAATGAAAGGAATAAACAATATATCTTATAAAAATGTGAGATCCTATGATCTTTCTAAGTAGGATCCTCAATACAACACGTACTATTCTGGATAATCAAAATTTATATGATACATTGATCCAATATAATCAAACATGACATATGATCCAATTAATTTAAAATGAAATGAAAGGAAGTTAATTAACAGAAAATTATTATGGGTAATTGCTGATAATTTACATTTAAGAAAAGTCATGAAAACTAAAGCATCTAAACTAATGAAGTTCCTTACACTAATTTCCAAATGAAAAAAGGTGCAAAGTTTAGATGGAAAGAACTAAACACTACTGCAAATACACAGAAACGCGTATCTAAATAATAGAGGGAAAAATATCAAAGGTATATAAAGATAGAGATTGGGTTTTTGACGTTAACTTGTTCTGGTAATTATTCATTGAAGACCATGAAAGCGAAAGGGTCAATTTGCATCTGAAGATCATATTCATGCCAGCGTTTGTTTTTTGTTCATATTGCCTTTTCCCTTTTCCTTTTCCTTTTTTCTTTTTCAATTAATTCCAATTTCTGCAATACTCTGTAAAGCTGGCCTCCATTGACTTCCACCACCATAATGCCTTCCCATGCCTCTCTGTCCTCCTCCGCCTCTTCCTCCGCCGCTGCTTCCGGCGTCGCTACGTCCACCGTCCTGCTCCGGCTGACCATATTGATGATAGAAGATTATTTTAGCATCATGTTTTGATTTGACCCCAAAGATGAAAAAGTAGGAATGTTCACGTTCATTTGAAGATATTGGGTTTTAGACTTTGCAAAAGAGAAATCAAATAAATATCTTTCAACTTTATGATTATGATCAAAGAAAAGGCCATGTTATTTACATTTTTTTTTAAAAAGAGGGAAAAAGAAAGTGTTCTTTTGAAAAGATCCCAACAGCAAAAAAGTTTCAAAAGACGTCTTGTGTTTAACTTTTCACGTGTTTAATATTTGACAACTACTCAAAATAGTTTGTATCGTCAAAGTGTATTTTAAATGGTTATTACTAAAGAATTTAAATAAAAATAATTTTTAATCATACCGAAAGACTTTAAATTTAAATGTTTAAATTGTTGTTGAAGTGGGAAATGGAACTCAAATTCAAAATGAGTTAATTTCAATATACAGGCAAAGCCGCATTATAATTTGGTCCCTTGAATGATTAATTCAACTTTTAAGTTAAGCAAACTGTTTTTTTTTTCTTTTTCTTTTTCTTTTTCTAAATCCACAAGACACAGCATGCAGGGAATGCTTGCAAAAGCTGATTAAAATTTTCCGCTTTATTTATTTATTTTCTTTTACTTAATTTATAATGGGGTTGAATTTTAAAATAAAATTAAATACATCTGCGGTATACAGTTCTACTTCAATTCCTGACAAGATTCATGAAGTGACCCATAAAAAGCCTTTCTCCCTCGATATCCGTGGCCTTAAATTTCAAACCAATTTCAGATGCTTCTTTATTCAGAAAAACAACTTTTTGTTTTTTCTTTTATTTCTTGGCTTTTAATCAGAGTGCAATCATGAAAACGAAATTCAATAAAATCGCTATATTTTCCCAACCAATGGGATTTTTTTAAAAAAAAAAAAAAGAAAAAGAAAAAAAGATCCACTTTCTGGGATTCGTAGCATGATTAAGAGTTATGGGTTTTTGATTACCTTCATGTAATTTTGGGATTTCGAATTAGCATTAGGATTTGAAGCAGAATTGTCTGAGCCCTTTATCTTCATCCCAACCGAAAGCGCTCCTCCCTCTTTCAGCAACTTCCCTAATTTCACACATTTCTTTGCAGCAAACTCCTTCAGTACATCTGAAAGAGGGAAAAAAAATCCAATTTTAGACCGGAAAAAATTTGACCCAAGGGATAAAGAAAAATAATAATAAGATATACATTTACAGTTAGCAAATAGGTCTAATAACCAGAAAAAATAGCAGGACACAATCCGCACAAAGAATGAAAAAAGATTTGGGTGTAGTTTAGCCTAGAACATAATAAAAATCTGTCATGTGTCAATTTTTTATATAAAACATTTGATTTTGTTTTTCCTATGTATGAAAAAGGGGATGCTGCTACGTCCAGTATTTGTCCTAAAAAATATTCTTTCAACTTGAAGTTAGAGATTCATCGTTCTCTCCTCTTTCTTATTATATAAAAATTATAATAACTATGATATCTAAGTTCAAAATACAGTTATTTATTTATTTTTAAAATTATAATTCATAGCTAAAATATGAATAGTTCTAGTTCTATAAACTTCAATTCATAAGTTCAAAGGAAAAAAATAAAGAAATACGATCATGTTATAATAATCCAAAAAAAAAAAAAAAAACCTTCGAATGTGATGAGGCGATAGACGTGGCCGATGAGAAGCGTGTCATCGGGGCGGAGGAGCTTGAGCTGCTTGATTGGGGTTCCATTTTCGGTTTTCGTAGTAGAGGAGGTGAGAAGGAGAGCAACGTAATGGCCTGGGTTAGAGTTCATGATCTCGTGTGCACTTACGGACCAATAAATCCTCTCGATCTTTTGATTCCCAGGGTGCTGAATCACCACCGTCGCTGCTTCCGCCGCCTGACAGTTTCCCATTCTTTCAACTCAGCAAAATTCCAACTGCGCGTGTGCGTCGCGTGCGTTGTTGTTGGGAGTGGCTTAATTTTTGGAAGTAAGGCTAGTTTTAAGCTACAAAATCAGAGACTACACACGAGCGAGATTAATGATATATATTGTGAGTAAATGAGTCTGACGCCTTCTTTGATTGCTCTCTCCACGATGCACGTCAAGAATCTCTACTCTGAACAAAGGACGTGACGTTTTCCAGATCACTCTAAACGATTAAAGCACCAACAACAATAAGAAGAAAAGGTATACGATACAAACGAAGATAGATAAATAAATTTCCCCCAATTCTCTCTTTTTCCTCTTTTTTTCAAATTCTTAAAATTTTGAGAGAAGGTAAAGAATGGAATGAAGTTGGTGAGTTGGGTAATGGGTACTTATAATGGATCAGAAGGAACGTAATATTGGAGTACGAACTGAAAGCTCCATCTGCTCGAAACGTGTAAGATCTGCAAAACCCAACTGGGTCCTTACAAGATAGGGGTGGCCCCCTCTATTATTTTTTTAATATGCAATATCTCATCCCTAAACATAACCGCAATGGTAAAAAATTAGAAGAAAATAAACATAAATTTTTACAAAGTGATAAATATTTGCTCAATTTCATTTAGGAAAGAAAATTAGCGTTTTTAGAATCTATCAATTTGAAACATAAACTTTAAAAATAATAATAATAAAATATGAATTTTGTTGAGGAAAAAGGAGGTTGGAAACTTGAATTTCCATCTCCGACTGTATCTCTTTAATGCTGAGTTACTGACCTCAGGTTTCAGGGACGGTCAGAGTTGGCCCCAAGGACCGGTTTGGGCCGGGCTCTTTTTTGAAAACAAATATTTATTTCTTTTTTTTTTAGGAAAAAAAAAAGGTCCAAGTATGGGATGCTGACGTGGACAATTAATTTTGGGATGTGACTCAAACTTGACGGGAGATTCCAACCTATTCTGCCTACGCCAAAACATGTGCCTCCCTCTTTTACTTTTTACCCTCGTGAAAAATATATATATTAACCTACACACTTTTAAATTGTAGATTTAAATTTCATTTTAATTACTAATCTTTTAGAAAAAATTGCAAAAACTATCCGAATGGGTTACAATTACCTTCTCAAACGGTTAATTTGATTAATCACCCCTTGAACTATATAGTTCATTATAATTACATTCTTGACTTATTTAATTTGATTAATTGACCTTTATATAGTTTGTTAATGGTTGCAATCAAACCTCTAACGTACTCTCTTGTTAAAAAAACTCGCACAGGTGTAATGTCAGTCGAACATATTATGGTACTTAAGCTAGTACATTAAGTGTTTCAGCTAATACATTAAGTGTTTAATCCACCGAAACACTCTGAGTATTACTTATCTCTTGAGATGGAAAAACGAGACTATTTATAGAGTCCAATGTCTAACATCCGCGTGGGACATATGTAATATCACCAATGTCACTATAAATATAGTCTCCAATGTTACAGATTTCCAATCATTAGCCTTTGATATCCATTTGGTGATAAGGATCAAGTTCGACATAACTTATCCAATACTCAAGGCTTTAATTTTCTATTTATAGACACTGATACTTCTAGACATACTTATAGAATGCCCTTGAATTTGGGACCATGTGTGGGTCTGGGCCTTGCCTTAAACAGCCCCAACAAATATGGTAACTAAGTTGGACACCTTTTGGAAGTTCATAGAAATTGATATCTTTAAAAGTTGAGAATCAAAGTATAAACTTACATCAAAAAGATCATTTGTATTCTTGTTACTAATTAATTCTTAATAGTATCATTGATATATAAAGTTATATGAGAGATTCATTAAATACAATATAAAGTAAGACAACGACTAAAGTGAGATGGCACTATATAAATACAAATAATATAGGATAATTGAATATTATTATGAATATTATAATAATAAATAGATGCTCATTGCTTAGTGTCCTAAAAGCTATATGTCACCCTTGATGTTGTTCATGTGGCTTGTAATTATTTATGCTTATTGTCCATGTAAGTCCACATCCTATTTGTCACTTTTCTTATAAATAGTAGCATTTGGTGGATCTTAAAATCACACATACATTGAGTAAATTCCATACAAATTGGAGAAAATAGAGAATTTTGAGAATTTTATCATTTTTTATTTTGTTATTTTATTTTATTTTATTTATTTTAATATTATATTTTTATTACCATCCATGTTTCCATTGTGATCCTCAAATTCACAATACTTTATCAACACGAGCTCTTGTCGTTTTTCCTACTAAAAAAACATGGATCATTTTCATATGTTAGGTATTTTAAAAATGAGCAAAGAATATCTATGTCTGATAGACAATGCAACTACATATAGAAATACTTATAAGTAAAAAATCTTTTTCCAAAATACTGGAAGCAAAAGTCAAAATGATATCAGATTCTACAAACTAATCAAAGGTTTGGAAAAATAAATATTATTTTGCCTAAAGGAACAAAATTTACAATTGACAATGTATTGTTCTCTAGTCAATCAAAGAAAAATCTTCTAAGTTTTAAAGATATACGTTGCAATGTTTATCATATTGAGACTGGTAGTAAGAATAATGTGGAATATCTATATATTATACCCACTGTCTCAAATGAAAAACGTATATTGGAAGAGTTGTTTGCTTTATCTTCTGGATTATATAATACTTATATACGAGTAATTGAAACATAGCAACAATGAACCTGAAGTTCATGAATCCAGACATATTTACAATTTGGCATGATTGATTAGGTCATTCAAGATCTATAATGATGAAAAGAATTGTTAAGAATTCAAAAGGACATCCATTGAAGAGCCAGAAGATTCTTCAATCTAATGAATTATTATGTGATGCTTCCTCTCAAGGAAAATTGATAATTAGACCGCTAAAGTGGGGACTGAACACCTGCATTTTTAGAACGAATTAATGGTGATATGTGTGGACCTATTAACCCACCAAGGACCATTTAGATATTTTATGGTATTAATAGATGCATCCAGTAGATGGTCACACATGTGCTTATTATCAAGTCAAAATCTTGCATTTGCAAGATTACTTGCTCAAATAATTAAGTTAAGAGCACAATTTTCTGATTATACAATTAAGACCGTCTTGATAATGTTGGTGAATTTACATCTCAAGTTTTTTTTTATAATTATTGTATATCAATTAGGAGTGTTGAACATCTTGTAACTCATGTTCATATATAAAATGCTTTAGCAGAATCATTAATAAAACGTTTGCAATTAATTGGAAGACCATTACTTATGTGAGCTAAGCTTCCTTCATCTGTATGAGGACATGTATTTTGCATGCAACGTCACTTGTACGCATTAGATCAGTAGTTTATCATAAATACTTGTCATTATAATTAGTTTATGGTCATGAGCCAAATATTTCCCATCTGAGAATTTTTGGATGTGCAGTATATGTTCTAATTGCGTCACCACGACGCACTAAGATGGGTTATCAAAGGAGGTTAAGAATATATGTTGGATATGATTTTTCATCAATTATTAAATATCTTGAACCCCTGATGGATGATGTCTTTACTGCACGATTTACCGATTGTCATTTCAATGAGACAAATTTTCCAACATTAGGGAAAGAAATTAAGAAATTAGAAAAAGAAATTACATGGAATGTATCGTTATTGTCTCATTTAGATCCCCCTACAGATCATTGTAAACTTAAAGTTCAGAAAATAATTCATTTGCAAAATATAGTAAATCAATTACCAGATGCATTTAAAAATGCAAGGAAAGTAACTAAGTCACATATACCAGCTGCAAATGTTCCATAAAAAGTTGATATCTCAATACAATAAATTGTCATTAATGAGTCTAGAACACGTCAGAAGCGTGTTAGATTAGCGGGTTCCAAAGATAAAAATCCTCGAAAATGAAAAATAATTAATAGTGAAAAAGACTTGGTTGAGGATGTAAATACTCATGAAGAAATCCTCGACATGACTAGTGAGAAAGGTGAAATACCTAAAGATAATAATGAGATTTCAATAAACTATGTCATGTCAGAAAAAAGATGGAAGCGTATTAATGTAATTATTGACAACATTTTTGTGTATAATATTACTTTTGATATTATATCTGAAAATGAGGATCCTGAACCAAAATCTGTTGAAGAATGTCGACATAGAAAAGATTGGCTTCAGTGGAAATAAGCAATCGAGGCAGAATTAAATTCAATTTCAAAACGTTAGGTTTTTGGACCAGTAGTCCAAACACCAGAAGGTGTTAAACCTGTGGGATACAAATTGGTATTTGTAAAGGAAAAGAAATGAAAATAATGAGGTCACAAGATATAAAGCAAGACTAGTTGCATAAAATTTTTCACAGTGACCTGGTATTGATTATGAAGAGAACATATTCTCCAGTGGTGGATGTAATGATACTAAGATATTTACTTGGCTTGACTGTGCATAAAAGTTTGGATATGTATCTTACGGATATAGTCACAACATATTTATATGGATCTCTTGATAATGATATTTATATGAGAATCCCATAAGGGTTTAAGGTACCTAAAACATATACATCAAATTCCCGGGAATGGTATTCAATAAAGTTACAGAGATCACTATATGGATTGAAACAATCAGGACAGATATGGTACAATCGCCTAAGTGGATATTTATTGAAAGAAGAATATCAAAATAATCCAATATGTTTGTGTATTTTTATAAAGAAATCACAATCAGAATTTGCTATTAAAACTGTATATATTGATGACTTGAATATAATTGGAACTTTTGAAGAGATTTCAAAGGCAATAGAATATCTTAAGAAAGAATATGAGATGAAAGATCTTGAAAAAACAACTTTTACATTGGCTTTCAAATTGAGCGTTTAGCAGATGAAATATTTATTCATCATTCAACTTATATAGGAAAAATTTTGAAAAGATTTTATATAGACAAAGCACATCCATTAAATATTGTAATGGAAGTCTGTTCATTGGATATAAAAAAAGATATATTTCGACCTCAAGAAGATAATGAAGAACTTCTTTGTCCTGAAGTACCATATCTTAATGCAATTGGTGCACTTATGTATCTTGCTAATAATACAAGACCAGATATTGCATTTTCAGTAAATTTATTAGCTAGATTTAGTTCTTCTTCTACAAAAAGACATTGGAACGAAATTAAGTGTATACTCTGTTATCTCCGAGGAACAATAGATATGGGTTTATTTTATTCAAATAAATCAAATTTTGTTGGTTATGCAGATTCTGGATATTTATATGATTCACATAAAGCTAGATCTCAAACAGGTTATCTATTCACATGTGGAGGAATTACTATATCATGACGATCGGTGAAACAGACTATGATAGCCACTTCCTCAATCATGTTGAAATTCTTGCAATTCATGAGGCTAGTCGAGAATGTGTATGGCTAAGGTCAATGACTCAACACATTCGTGAAACATGTGGCTTGTCTTCTAATAAAAATCTTCCAGCAATATTATACGAAAACAACAAAACTTGCATAGCCTAAATCAAAGAAGGATATATTGATGGAGATAGAACAAAGCATGTTTCACCGAAGCTTTTTTACACTCATGATCTTGAAGAAAATAGCGACATCACTATACAACAAATTTGTTCGAAGGATAATCTGCAGCAGACTTATTTATAAAGGTATTACCAACCGCAACTTTTAAAAAATTGGTGTATAACATTGGAATACAACGACTTAAAGATATTAAGTGATGTTTTCATGAAGGGGAGTAAATATATTGTATTCTTTTAGGAGTATATATTATATGAAATATGTACTTTTTTTTCCTTCACTGAGATTTTTTCCCATTGGGTTTTTCCTAGTAAGGTTTTAACAAGATATATCTCATATATATATATGAGCATCTAAGGGGGAGTATTATGAATATTATAATAATAAGTAGATGCCCATTGGTTAGTGTCCCAAAAGCCATGTGTCACCCTTCATGTTGTTCATGTGCCTTGTTCATGCTTGGAGTCTATGTAAGTCCATATCTTACTTGCCACTTTGCATATAAATAGTGACATTTGATAGATCTTAAAATCACACACATTAGACAAATTTCATACAAATTGTAGAAAGTGGAGAAATTTGAGAATTTTTTCATTTCTCATTTCTCATTTTGTTATTTTATTTTATTTTTTTATTTATATATTATGTTTTATTTTTTAATATTTATTTATTTTAATATTATATTTTATTACCATCCGTATTCCCATTGTATTCCTAAAATTCACAACAAATATTAGATAATTTTAGTATATCAAATATTATTGCATGTTATTGGAAAAACGGATCTACAAGTAACAATCGTTTATGTGTCCCACTACGAAAGGCTTTGAATAGTACATTCTTTTTTCGTTTGTTGGGAAAATTCCAAACTTATTTAAAGGGATGGAGAAAGAGAGAGAAAATTTGACAAGAGGAGCTGAATCATAGTTTACATTAAAATGAATGGGATCCATTTCTCATCATTTAAGCCTTAACGATTAATACAATCTTAGATATTACTGACTTTTCAACGCTTGTAATCATATGCCAAATAAGATTTCGGATGGGCATGGTATGGCCAAAACTATTCGGACTATAAATGTTGATATATAAAATATTTTAATTACAAGAGCCACTGTTTTGTAACTATATGAAAAAACACAGCTAATTAACAGTTGTGGATCACACTCACACATATGTATACATATATAAAGACCTTTTCCTTTGCCAAAAAAAAAAAATCAATATTTATTTCGAAGTACTATATAAAATCATTTATATGCAAGGAATCAAATAAGTAATATAAGAAAATTTTTGTAAAGTAGACGTTGCTCAACAGGCATACAAGTGTATTAATAATCATGAGACGTGCGTGTGTCAAGAAAATTTAGTGTCTATGCAGAAGTTGTTAGCATAAATTCTTAATATCTATGTTGAATAGATAAACCCTAATTGAACTAGGAATAAGCTTTTACCCATTAAGTTCATCTTCAATTAGGAATCTAGGGCCTTAATTAATTACATCACATAATAGGGTCCAATCTAATAAAATGACCCAATATGATAAATTATTAATCCACATACATAGCCCATACTTTAATTAAACATATTATTATTTAAATATGTCTAACAATCTCCCATTTGGGCTATGTATGTGCACCTGATATAATTAAACTACATAAACCTTAAGCGTGCATAAACAGGTTATTTCAATAATAGAATTTCCATTTAGTTCAATCTGGTCCATATCCTGTATTAGCATGGAATCAAGGTGACTTTCGTCACTATCCTTGTAACTAAACCTTTCTTAATCACCAATCTCAATACATTCAATGACATAGATCAAGTATGGATGGATATCATGGAAACTACATGCAAAATGACCTAGATCATGCCTGTTTTCAACTGGTCCAGATTCCTTAATGAGATCATTCTAAAAAAACTTTATGCTAAACTGTATGCATGATAAACGAGTTTAGATAATAAAACATACACCATCAACTTTATTATATATAGAAAATAAACAAAATAAGGTCAAAGAACGTCTTCAATAACAAACTCTCACTAAACCATGGAATAAAAAAGTGACTATCACCCATATGAGCAACATGCTCATGAAAAACTTTAGGTGGTAAACCTTTAGTCAATGGATCTGCCACCATAGAGTTTATTCCGGTGTGTTCTATCGAAATTTGACCATTCTGAACTCTTTCTTTAACAACCAGAAACTTCATGTCTACATGCTTTGACTTCATTGCTTCTGTTATTGTTGGAATATATCACTATTGATTTATTGTCACAAAATAATTTTAGTGGTCTTTCTATGCCAACCACTATCTGTAACCCAGTGACAACATTTCGCAACCATATTCCATGATTGGATGTCTCATAACATGCAATAAACTCCGCAACCATGGTAGAAAAAGCCATAAGTGTATGTTTAATACTTTTTCGAGATACAGCTCCTCCAGCCAACATGAAGATATAGCCTGAAGTGGATCACAAAGTGTTTTGACATCCAGCATAATCAGAATCAGAATACCCAATGATCTCCAAAACTTCTAATCTCCGATAAGTGAGCATATAATCTTTTGTTCTCTGTAAATACCTTATAACCCGTTTGGCTGCTTTTCAATGATCCATCCCTGGTTTACTTAAATATCTGCCTAACACTCCAACTATGAACGCAATATCTGGACGGTACATACTTGAGCATATATTAGACTTCCAATGGTCGATGCATAGGGTACGCATTGGTTACCATGGGCAAAATAGTGGTACAATACCACAACTCATTCGGCAACCAAACAAAGACCGTTTGAAGTGGTATATGGGCGCCCACGACCTCACATTACGTCCTCGTCCTATACTCATGACTCCGTCCAACAAAGTGCATCAAGTTGATTGCGACTTACGTTAGGGATTGTGTTTTGCAACTTTGAAAGGATAATTTGCATGGAGCTCTGGCCCAGACAAGAAGCAGATAAATATCGATCTAAACGAGAATTTTCTGTGGGACATGGAAGAGTTCAAGGTTGTCCGTGCCCTGAAAGAGAAAAAGATCACCATCAATAAGAAAGGAAAGCAAGTTTAGCACATTTCTATACTTGGGGTTGTAGGTTGCCCTGGCATTCTTTAGACCAAATGGCATCACCTTGAAACCTTCTGCATCTCTTTAGTCCCGAGTGTGGTCTGGGGCATTGACCTAAATGAAATTTATCACCTATAGCGATCGAGGTATCTCCTGGTGCATAATCTTTCATGCCAAATCTACTCAAAATCTTTTCAATGTAGTTCTTTTGTGACAATCTCAAAATACCTTGAGATTGATCTCGCAGTATTTCAATTTTTAATACAAAAGAAGCATCTTCAAGATCATCTTAAAATTCCTTTTGAGAAATCTCTTAGTGTCATGCAATAAACCTACATCATTACTAGCTATGAGTATATCATCGACATATAACACCAGAAAGATTGATTTACTCCCACTGAACTTGTGATATGCACAATCTTCCACTATATTCACCTCAAAACCAAACGAGGTTATCACTTCATGGAATTTATGATACCATTGACGAGAGGCTTGCTTGAGACTGTAGATGGATTTCTTTAATTTGCACACCATCGACTTTGAATTACCTGACACAAAGTTTTCTGGTTGCACCATATAAATCGTCTCATCAATGTTCCCATTGAGAAACACAATTTTTACATCCATTTGGTGTAGCTCTAAATCAAAGTGAGCTACAGTGCCATGATTACCCTAAAAGAGCCTTTCGATGAAATTGGAGAGAAAGTCTCTTTGTAATCAATGTCTTCCTTTTAAGTAAAATCCTTTGCAACAAGACAAGCCTTATATCTTTCGATATTGCCATGTGAATCCCTTTTGGTTTTAAATATCCCTTTACAACCTATGGGTTTCACTTCCGAGGCCAGTTTGACGAGTTCCCAAACGTCATTGTCTTTTATGTATTTTATTTCCTCTTCCATAGCACTTATCCACTTTTGAGACTTAGAACTTTGTAAAGCTTGTTGGAAGTTAATTGGATCATATTCCATTACGCCCACATCATCCAGATGTTCTTGAAGAAACACAATATAATCATCTGGAATTGTACTTCTTCTCTCTCTAGTAGATCTTCTTAGTGGCACTTCTTGAGGTTGTTGAGTTTGAACTTCAAGTCCAAAAATGGAGACTTCAATGTTGTCTTGTTCTATAATTGGTTCAATAATGAAATTAGAATTGGAGCCTGGACATCATTTATAATACATGAGGAAAAGAAACCAATTATGTAATCTTAACTCACCCTCCCCCCCTCCCCCAAACACAACATCCTCAAGGAATCTAGCATTTCCTATCTCAAACAATGATCTAGAAACCTTAAGAGCACTCAGAATACCCAATAAAATAGCAGCTAATAGTTCTTGAGTCTAATTTTCTTTCATTAGGCCTATAAGGCCTAGCCTCAGCTGGACAACCCCAGATGTGAAGAGGCCTAATACTAGGCTTCTTTCCTATCCACAACTCATAGGGGGTTTTGGCTATTGCTTTACTAGGTACCCTATCAAGGATATATGTTGCAGTCTTTAGTGCCTCACCCCAGAGGGATTATGGTAGAGAAGAATGACTAATCATACTTCTTACCAAATCCTTAAGTATTGTATTTCGACTTTCCGCTACACCATTCATGATGGGTTTGCCCGGCATAGTGTATTGTGGGACGATTCCACATTCCTCTAGGTATTTGACAAAGGGCTCTGGACGTTGTTCACCTGATCCATCATATCTACCGTAATATTCACCATCACGATTAGATTTGACAACCTTAATTTTTCTTCCAAGTTGAAGTTCAATTTCAGCTTTGAAAGACTTGAAAACGTCCAAGGATTGAGACTTCTCATTAATTAAGTATAGGTACCCATATCTTGAATAGTCATCTATGAACGTAATAAAATATTGTTGTCCATTCCAAGAGGTCGTAGGGAATGGACCACAAATGTCTGTATGTATTATTTCTAAGATGTTTGAGCATCTGTTGGCACCTAATTTTCTTATGTTTGCTTGTTTTTCCTTAATACATTCCACACAAACATTGAAGTTCCTTAAATCAAAGGAATCAAGAATTCCATCTGACACAAGTCTCTATATTCTCTGTTTAGAGATGTGACCTAAACACTTGTACCATAACATAGTGAAATTCTCATTTAATTTACGCTTTGTACCACGTGAATTAGATAACAAGATCTTGTTAAATGAAGTAAAAGAGTCAAGCATATATAGACTATCAATTAAAGAACGGGTACCAATAAGCTTAAAATCTTGAAAAAAACTAACTTTATTATTTCCAAAAGAACAAGAAAAACCAAATTTGTCCAAACTGGAAATAGAAACTAAATTTCGTCTAAATGACGGTATGACAAAAGTCTCATTCAAATCCAAATAACATCCAATTTTTAAAAGTAATCTAAAATTTCCAATAGCTTCAACTAGAATTGCTTTTCCATTGCCCACATAGATGAATCTTTCAGCATCATTTGGCGGTTGACTCCACAGGCAACCTTGCATTGATATACTTATGTGAGTAGTAGCACCAGAATCTAGCCACCAAGTATCTGTAGGTACAGAAGCTAAGTAAACTTCAGAACAAACCAAAGTAAGAAGTTTACTCTTTTTCACACGCCACTTGGCATACTTGGGACAATCTTTCTTGAAGTGATCTTTTCTTTTGCAGAAAAAACAAGGATTTCAATAGCTTGTTTCTTGTTTTTATTCTGCTGAGATGTCCCTTCTACAGCATCCACAAATTTCCTTTTCTTCTTATAACGAGAGCATGTTGTCAAATGAGCACTTTTTGTCCTTTCTCTCTTAATCCTATCTTTTTCTTGCACACATTGTGAGATAAGCTCATTAATACTCCATTTATCCTTTTGAGTATTATAGCTTATCTTAAATTGAGTGAATTGTATAGGAAGAGAGATAAGTACCAGATGCACGAGTAAATTTTCATTTATCTTGATATCAAGTGTCTTTAATTTACCTGTGAGATTGGACATTTCTATAATATATTCCCTTATGTTTCCATTGCCCTTATACCTCATAGAAGTTAAAGAAGTCAAAAGACTACTTTTTTCCCCTTTCTCGTTTTTTGCAACATATTTCTCAATTTGAGCATGGAACTTATCGGCATTTTCACTTTCCGTGATAGAGCCTCGAAAAGATTCCAAAATGGAATGTAGACACTTGCGATTTGACCGTTCCCATTTCTCTATATTAGCCTATTTGGTTGTTCCTTAGTAGAAGTAGGTTTATCGGTTCTTAATGCAAGGTTCAAATCCATACACCCAAGAAGTATCTCTAGGCTTTCCTTCCAAATCTTGAAGTTCGACCCATTGAACTTAGGGATTGAACTCAAATTTCCACATATTTGAGTAAGACCAACTGAAACAATAAACAACAAAACATATGCTCACAATTAAAATATAACAAAATAATCCCACATATGTGGTGGACCCCTTTAACAAGATACCTAACACAACATTGATGTCCAACCTTTGGGCAAAAGCAACTGTAAATGGTGCTCTCAACGTAGTAATCAAAGTACTAACAATTACTTTTTTTGGACAGACTATTTTTCACATGAGCAATCCTTATAATTGTCACACACTCATTACCACATGCATACCTATAATTTGACTAAATAATTATCTTCTTTTGGGCTAATAATTATCCGCATAAATTCATGAATATGCATATCTTATATTTTAGAATTAAATTAATTTAGATAAATATTATTTTGACCAATTCAATCGAAAATATAAGACACATAATATAATAATATTATTGTATAAAAATAAAGGAGGAAAAATACCAAATAACCTTTACCAGTATTCACTTAATAATTGCATACACATAATACAATTAAAGCGACATAAACATGTGAATATCGCTAAATATCATCAATCAAATTGAAATTTAAATGCACAGTTTTTTTTTCTTTTAATCGACGAGTTCGGTAGATTCAAGTCCAAAGAACTGATTAATCAATTTGATCCATTTTTTCTAATCTAACATCTATTGGGAATAAAATGGATCGATTAATTATTAACAAAATTGATTAATCAGTTCTTTGGACTTGAATCTACTGAACTCGTCGATTAAAAGAAAAAAAAACTGTGCAAAAACACAAATTGCCTACCCAAGAACTTGTACCAAATTGCGAAAAGCATTAAAAAAAATTTGAAATAAAAATTTTGTTCATGCCAATTTTCATCACATTAAAATGCTAAAGAACACAATTCAAATTGCAAAAGAACACAAATCCGCATGAAAAAATCTGAACATTCAGTAAAATTGTGTTCTAACCTTTTTTTTCTTTTTCTTTTAAATAATCTTTAAATTCTTTAACCAAAAATCAAAATCCCAACGGAAAACAAATCTACACCAACAGTCCAATACGAAATTCATGGATAGCACTTGTTAGCATAAATTTTAATATCTATATTGAATAAATAAACCCTAAGATCATTCATGCCAAATTGTCAAGAATAACATATCGGATTCCATCGCAAAATTGATGATAGCTTCAAGATGATGATTGATGACTATGGTTTTCCTCAACCAAAACTCCGAATGCCCGGGATCTCTCTAGATGAGATTCAAGAAAGATGAAGTGTTTTTTTGTATATAGGAAACTATAGCCCTAAGATTTCTTTATATACTAGTTGAATTAAGGTTCCCATTAAACCATAATTAACTAGGAATAGACTTCTATCCATCATGTCCATACTCAATTAGGAATCTAGGACCTTAATTAATTAGATCACTGCCCAATCTAATAAAATAAGCCAATGTGATAAATTATTAATCCACATACCTAGCCCATACTTTAATTAAACATATTATTCTTTAAATGTGTCCAACAGAAGCTACAACCAATTTTTTTTTTTATTAAGGCCCTAATCTATAAAAAATTGTTAGTCATTATTGTATATTTAAAATCTATCTAGCTACCTCTAATAATTGTTTTAAGCTCTCAATTATCAGTCATATTTCTCATTGCTCCTCAAATAATTTTTTATGTTATAGGCAGCAGTTGGACCGTCAAGAATTGTTATTCGTTATTGTATATTTAAAATCTATCTACCTCTAATAGTGGTTTTAGACTCTCAATTATCAATCAAATTTCCCATCGCTCCTAAAATAATTTCTTATATAATAGGTGATGTTGGATAAAATAATACATAATCGATACGAAACAATAACATAAGTGAGGGGGCATGAAAATAATTAGATTTGGACAAAAAAGAACTCCCAATGACCAAAATGAGGTTAAGAGAATGTGTTGACTTGGACTGTTCGAGCGAATCTACTTGGCCACGGTTTTGCCTAACAAAATATCTAATGGGGTACGCCTGGCCAAAATAGATATAGAAGAAAGTGATCGCCTAGGTCGAACCTAGCAAAAGGCCAAATGGGACACATCCCTCGCATGCTTCGGCCATTGAATGAAAGGATAATTCTACTATAAATTCAAGATTATTAGAGATAACCCAAATCAACTACCGCAATAAAATACATTATTTGTAGCTATGTAGAAGAAGTAAGTTCATTCTTTATTCATAAATTCTTCATTTGATGTTCTTATTCACTCTTTGACTATAAGATTTAAATCCAAAACCTTTTAAAATTGACACGTGGGAGAAAATATTTTGTTAGTACAACAAATAAAAATGTAAAAGTTTGAAGTTGAAACTAAAAACATGTGTCAATTACACATTTTGATGGAGGAATGAGAATTGAAGGATATGGTGAAGTTATAACGAATGCATCGTGTTCATGTACGTATTCTTTTAGTTAGGCTTTCGGAAACTAATGTTATTTTACCAAACAAGAAAAAGAAATACCACTATCAAATTTTTCTTACCGAATTTTGTTAGATGAAAGTCAACTGGCAACCCCCTTTGACTCCAATTTTTTCAGAGCCAAAACACAAATGCGGCTGCCAATTTTCCACGACGCTATCATTACTCATTCACTCCCAGTCGTGGGTGTGAACGGTAAAGTTTTAAAAAATTGTGTTCATTTGCTATGTAATCTATTGTTTTTCTAGAGTATTTTAGATGTCAAGATAAAAATCAAAATGAGGTTAACTCAACAGTTTCGGTATAACTTTTCTTTTTAGAGGTCGAAATTTTGATCTCATCCCTATAATTGTTAAATTTTAAAAAAACAAAATGAAGTTTTGATTTTTTTTAAAAAAAAAAAAATAGTTGTAACTTGTTCTTATTTTAAGAAATCAACTAATAATTCAAATATTTGAAATATGAAAACTAGGTTGTAGAAAATGGCTAGAAAACTAACTATATATTTAAAAACTAAACGCTAGGAGAATTCTTTACCGTTGTCTAATTGTTTATATAATTTTGAAATGTATGAATATGTTTAATAATATATGGTACATTTTGTTTATTTTTCTTTAAGATATGAATATAGTAAGAACATATTTGCAAATAACTAAATATATTAAGTGTATATGATGAAATATGTGGAATAATTTATAAATAATGGTGTACATATATTGTATTTATATTAAATTAATATTATTACTTATATTTGGTGTGACAATAATAATAACTGGTATATGTGGCTACAATGAACAATACAAAAAAAAAAAAAAAAATGTGCATGTGGTATATGTGAGGCTTTTTTTCGCCTAAAAGTTTGAAATGTTGAACGAGAACCTCAAGCCTAAAAGAGATGTGATGCCAAAGGTAAACCTTGGAATATAAACATACTAGAAAACAGGCCAGGAGAAAGTCTGGCATAGGGAAAGTGAGGGAATTAGGCTGAGGCCCAAGAGGCTTAACTTGGCCACATCCTCCCTTCTGAGGAAGTCCGCTTCCCATAGGGCACAACTTATCTATCTAATGAAGCCCAAACCTAACTCCTTTTGAGTCCTACCAAGAATAGAAAAAGACAAACCCTAGGTTCCCTCCTCTATATATAGGAGACAAAAACATCAACGAGAGGTAAGTTGATATTCTTTTAAAAGCACTTGCTTTGGTCCTTTGCTGAAATTGATTTAGTATTGAAGTTCTTATGGCAGATACTCCACTGGTGTATCTCTTTTTTTTTGTTTTGCAAGTCTCTTTCCTTTGCAGTTAGGGACACATAAAGGTCATATGAATTTCTTGATCAGATTTTTCCATCAACAATTGGTGGCATCTGTGGGGACGAGAGTGCTCTACCTTTGTATTCCAAACTTAAAAAAATAAAGACCAAGTTGAACTTGTTCGTAATTTAACCTAAGAGAAAAGCCTTGCGACAAAATACATTGGGACTTTCACATCAACCATCGTAAACTAGAGAAATACAAACTTTAGGTGGGAAAAAGTATCTTGTGACACGAGATATTGAAGAATTTCAGCCCATTAAAAATTTAAAAAAAAAAAAAAAAAAATCTAATGAACAGGCAAACCCTTTTAAGGTTAGAACGAACAATAACAACAAATAATGCAAGACACTATGACCTTAGATTGAAACAAAGAAATCATACATAAAGTGTCTTTCAATGTTGAAGATTTTTACCAAATTGCAAAATCCTAAAGAAGTTTTATTTCAAACTCACTATTTCTAATGCTACGTTAAAAATTGAAAGCGAGCTTATCAAAATCTCATGTTAGATAATAACCAAATGATGCATGATATGATTATTTTATTATAACTATTTGGTTCTTTGTAAAACCGTATGTTCTAGAAAATAGTATTCAAAAGTTGAGTTTCAAGTATCCCTCTAACAATTAAAAAGTTGAACCATGAATTCCAATTTTGGAGTGGATGTTAATATTATGGGTGATTTGATCTTGACAAAATAGGTCGAATGTTAAGAAAAAAAAATCAGATAATAAATCCAAAATAAAGTGGTTTGAGGTTAAATAAGTTCGGGTGTCAAATCCAATAAGATCTAATCCTAATTTATGTAGGATAAAGAAAGATTCTTCTCATCCTAATATGTTATTATCCCTGTAGATATTGCATTCGTATAACTCTAGACTCCATATGAGCTATCTTAATTTGATCTCAATCTTGAACTTGATCTTAATACGAAACTTGAACTTATGACTTCCTCTCCATTCTAGAGTTCTCTATTTTCGACTTAGGTATCAGAGCCATTTTTTCTTTATTTTGCAGATCCTCTCCTCTTTGAAATAAAAATTTACGATACCATCCCATAAAAATTAGGTGTGTTTTTCTTCATCTAGATTTTAGTATCTACAATTATAAATATTATGTGTAATGAATAAAACAATTTATTTTCGAGGATCAGATCTATCATAAATGTATGAAATAACGGTCTTAATAAAATACGAAGAAAAGCATATAAATTCAAAATGTAGAATCTTAAATAAGGGTAAGATTGGAAGAAAAAATAACATTTGTGAAATAACTTTAGCAAATTTGCATGATAATTTAAGATTGGGCCTTTAGAATGCATATTATTGGGCCTTAGAACTGAACATGGGCAGCGTGTATTTAAAATCGAACTTCATCGTGTACAGCTAAGTTGGGCCGACCATCCTTTCATCGTTGAGATGTTCAGGCGCCCACTAATTTCAATAATAATAATAAATAAAAAAAAATTGTAACCAAAAGAATAATTTATTTTCAACCAAAATACAATTTTAAATATTACAACAACATAGACCTCAAAGTTTTAGAATGCTTTTAAGGATATAATAATAATAATTGGGACTAGGGGTGTTCAAAAAACCCAATGACCCAAAAAAATCGATCAACCCAACCCAACCCATGCGGTTTGGGTTGGGTTAGGTTCAAATAAATGAAATTTTTATTGATTGGATTGGTTTATGGGTTCACTTAATATAATCCAAATCAACCCGAACCAACCCAAATTTATTATTAATTTTAAAATATATTATTTTGTTACTTATAACACAATTATTTATACATATGTTGATTTTAGTTTTATTTAATTCCAATATTTTTTTAATAATTTATTCTTCAACAACTCTTAAAATAGTTTCTGTGCACTTTAGAAAGAAAATTTATACTATATAAATTGAAGTTGAGTAGTTAATCTTAATTCAATATATGAAAATAATTAAATTAGATTTTTACATATTTACGTTTGGCTTATTTTTAGAACAAAATTTTAAATAAATGACCCGATTAACCCGAACCAACCCAGCCCAAATTTTTTCATGGTTGGGTTGGGTTGAGTTCATTTTTTTAATAAGGGTTATTTATGTTGAAAAAATTTACAATCCGAACGGGTTGGGTTTAAAAAGTCTTTCAACCCAACCCAATCCAACCCATGTATACCCCTAATTGGGACGGAACCGAGCCAGTGACATATAATATAAACTTTGTCTCTGTTTTATTCTAGTTCGGATAAATTTTTTTACTGCTCCCTTTCGTTCTCTATGTATTGGAAGATTTATTGTTACATTTAAGATGTTCAACCACAATTCTATTATTATTGCCTAGTAGTTGTGGTGCAATTTTTATCGCAACTTCCACACATTTCAACCACTAGATAATGCTAAAAAAACAAGCTCGTCATGTTTTAAATGAAAATATTAGTCTATAATCCAAATAAATTGTTAACAATTAATTCGAAGGAAAAAAAAACGTCCATTACAATACAATACGGTAATTGAATTCTCACTATAAACGAAGCCGCCATTTCCTAGTCAAGATACCACACAATACGTTGAACCCCTATCTTATTCATTCAAATAAAAAATTTCCAAACGCCACTTCTTTTTTTTTTTTTTTTTCAAAATTAAATTTGATTTAAACTTAACATTTTGAACAAGTTTGTAAGTAATTGTAAGATGGTTATAATTATTTTTCTCATTTTCAAAATCAATTTTAAATATATTAATAATTTAAAATCAAATTTTGATAATATGAGAATTTTATTTAAAAATGTAAAATTAAATATTAAATTAATTTTAAATGATTAAAATAGTAATTTTAAATAAGACATTGTAAAAATAATTTTAACTTGGTCATTTCAAAATTCATTCACAAACATGTACATGTATTTATATGAACTCTGTGCATTTTGTAATTGTGAACATCTCAAAGATGTTGGGTATGCAAAATTACTCTATAAATACTTCAAAAGGGAGAGATGAATAAAATATTTAAAAATTAAAAAATTTAAATCAAATTCATTGATAATATAAAAAATGCCAGAAACTCATGTTTGCAATAACTTTTACGCCTTCGTTTTTAATATATTATTTTATAATTAATCTACAAATTTATTCTTTTACAATAAGTGAAGTGAGAGATCAAACTTCTAATTTTTAGGTCAATAATTTATATTCCATACCAGTGAAATGAATACAAAAGTTTAGATGTTTTTAATAGGTAACTAAAAGTTGGTTGGAGATAACTACTTGGACAGAAATTGGATACCTACAAGGTGGCTATAAAATATTTGAAAAATTGGGACGCAGCCTGCAGGTTTGAAATCCTGATATAAAATCCACTTACGCAATATCGACATGGATTGATGTAGTCCATAATTTATTCAATATTCATTATGATTCTTTTTAGACAAATTGTATTATATTTATGAAGCATTAAAGACTATTAAATATTAATAAATTAAGGCACACTTTCGAAATTTTCAAATTAGGAAAAATATTATTGGTGCTCTAACCTTGTATGCATTTGTTCTCATCGTGAGTTTTATATGGATTTGACCTCTAACGTTTTTCTCTTTGTATGATCTTGCTTTTTCGAGCGAATTTGCATAAGAGACCCTTGCACCGATGGTGGTGTCAAGTATATCATACTCTAATGTCTAAGTTAGTATAAAGAATGCATAGTTCAATTAAGTACACATTGATGAGATTTGGTGCTCTCCTTTGAAGATTATATACTCTCTCATTTGAGTCGTCAAATGAGATTGTTTATAATGCCCTACTCCTTACAGTTGTCTATGGTTACGTGTAATTTAGGTGATGTCAGGGTTATTTTTTACGCTTGAGGCTACAAGATATTAGATTGAGTGCAACTCAATTGTTAAAATGAAATTATTTCATGTTTAAATTATAACATTTTAAAGTTCTAAAATTGATTTATACTTTACTTGTTTTCTTTTATACTTGGTCTTGAAGTTTTCTTATTGGTATATTTTACCAGCTCGGTTGGTTGACCCAAATTCTGAGGCTCTAACATTTTTCTTTCAACACATCGGTTCCTTTATGCCTCGTCTTGATTCCATTTGGGTTCGAGCCTTGTTAGTTCAAAGTTCTAGTGAATAGAACTTAGGCCATGTTTACTAATCTATACTAAAATTGCCGCAATTGTAATAAATTTACATTCATGTATCAATTGTAATGACTCTTAATTGCAAAGGGAATGAGATTCCTTTAATTGTATTTACTAAACAATCGTAATAAAACATTCATTGACATTGTTTACTTCCATAGGTAAACATAATGAAAAGCGTAAATGATGAAAAACTAGTAAAAAGAGAGCGTGAGTTCCAAGTAATATTCAAAGATAATTGAATTGATGACCCTTTCTACTGCAATAGCATTGCGTTTGTGTTGATTACATATTTCATAGTGGAATCTATATTTCATTAGTAGTAATAAATTAAGACTCACTTTTCAAATTTCATGAATTATGTTTAAATGGAAAGTAAACATGGTCTTAGCCTAAAGTGATATTTGTAATGAAAAAATTATTTTTTTAACTTCGACAAATCATGAATATTCGTTCCAAAAGGAAAAAGAGAGTGACAAATAGGATATAAGTGGGAAATTCAAATTAAATCCTCAACAGATATGTCGGCTTAAAGAGTGTAATCCTCAACACCAACAAAATTAATTAATTATTTAATTACGGAAAAAGCATACATTAAGCAAAATAAAAATGGAAGAGAAAGAAAGGTTGATAGAATCAAATTGTGCGGTTAAGTTGAGGAGAAATTGAAGTTGCGCCAACTAATCTCGTACATGCCAAATCGCATCTTCGCATCTCGCCAACGAATCTCTCTCTTTTGTCTTCGTTGCATCATATAGCTTCATTTTCGTTAACTTCTAAGCTTTCTCTCCTCGTGGGGGTCTCCGACGTCGGGAATTCATCCACCATACTCTCTCTCCTTCATAATT
This sequence comes from Benincasa hispida, assembly GCF_009727055.1. NCBI lineage: Eukaryota > Viridiplantae > Streptophyta > Magnoliopsida > Cucurbitales > Cucurbitaceae > Benincasa > Benincasa hispida. The sequence goes on from NC_052351.1 coordinate 21,051,769, forward strand.
TAGTGGTTAGATTTTCCTGTTCTTCCCTACTTTAATGCATTTTCCTTTGCTCCCCTTCTTATTCTCCTTCTTGCAGGATTCCGTCCGCTAATTTTCATTTTTTTCCCTTGCTGCTGCTGGAGGGGACGAGGGTTTGCTTCTAACCCTCTCTATTCCTCTGGGCTTCTTCCAATTTTAGGTATTTCTTTTTTCTTTGCTTCTTCTGGGGCTTTCTTTGCTTCTTTGATTCTCCGAGTTGTTGACGTGTTTTTCGCTTCTAATTTTACCTCTGAGTGTGTTTTTTTGGAAAAAGAGGAATGAAAATGGGTTTGTTATCTTTTCTTGGTTTGATCGTTTGGAATATTACATTTTCTAACAATCGATTTCAAGACTTATGTTTTGTTAGTCAATCATGGCGGGAAATAAGAAGTTTATGATCATGTTTGAGACAATTTTCAATTGTTTCTTATTTTGAATTGATTGGCTTGAGGAAGAATATTGGTTGGTTATAGTTCGTAGCGTGTTGTTCATTTGGTTGAGCAGGAGATGGATTCGTACGAGGAAATGACTGAGAAATTTAAAACTACTGCTGAAACAATGGAGGGCCATCATAAGTATTCTTCGAAGGAGGGAAAGGGGAAAAGACTTTGGAAGAAGGTCAAGTATCAGCTGGTTGAATACCACGCTTTACCAGCTTACTTGAGGGATAATGAATTCATTCTAGGTCATTACCGTGCCAACTGGCCTATGAAGCAGACATTGCTCAGCATCTTTTCCATTCACAACGAGACTCTTAATGTTTGGACGTAAGGCTTTTCACTCCGTTTTGCTATCTACTTTGGAGGCTTTTTAAAAAATATAAAATTGTTCATGTTAATGAGATTGAGAAGAAGTTATGCTGGCACATTCTTCGCTTTGATGTCGTTAACTTTTGATTAAATACGAATTTAAACTAAAAAGCACGAAGATCATGTTTGTTTATAAAATCATCATTGTTCTTAAATTTAATTACCAATGGGATTGTCGAACTTTATATTAGATGTACCAAGTAACGTGTTTAGATTGTTATGTTCTGTAATCTCTGGAGCATTGTGCACAATGTGGAAATTTTGTTTCTAGAAAACCATGGTGTCTGCCATATCTTTGTTTGGTGTAAGTCTTTTAAGATTATTAGCTGGGGAGACGGGAGAAGTGAAGTAATAATATTTTCTGATATGACGATGGGACTTGCAATAAAGACAAATCTCTGAGGAGTATAAATCAAAATCTGAAAGCTTCCTCTATAGTAATCTGGTTCATGACACTGTTAAAGAAGTTGCTTTATGTCTTGAACACTTTAGTTTAATAAATTCTAACAATCTTCAACTCAGTATTGCAGTGGGCTATTTCCCCCTCTTTTATTTCCCTCTTCCTTTGGAAACTTATTTTAAATTATACTATGAGAAATAATCCTTTTTATCCATCAAGAAATTTTGTGCTTTGCCCTTAAGTTCAGCATCAGTTTTTGCAACGAATTTTGCCTATTCTTTGTTATGTGCTAGATTGATATTTTCTTCCTTTCATGCCCCTTTCCCACTTCATTTGAATACTGTATTTTTCAGGCATTTAATTGGATTTTTCCTCTTTCTCTCCTTGACCATATACACTGCAACGAAGATTCCTGATGTAGTTGACATTCATCCTCTTCAACGTTTGCCTGACATGTTGAAGAAAGCTGATATGCACAAATTGCGAGAAGAACTCTTGACGTGCCTTCCTTCCTTGCCTCACTTCCCTGATCTGCAGAAACTCAGGGAGGAGTTGAAAACTGCATTGCCTTCAATGGATATGCTTTCATCACTATCTCGGTGGCATGTCGTGGAACTTCTATACAATTGTTTACCAGAGCGATTCTCCCATGGAAATCAAACGGATGACTGTGTTCTGGTAAGCTGTATGCTCAATTCTAATCTTGGGATTCCCAGGTTATTTTACTGGATTCTGTGGAATTTTATGTTATTAGTTTCTTCCCTTTTTTCCTGGGGATTCATCCAGAAGAACCTGATTTTATATTTCCTACTGTAGTCCAAAACCTCTGAAATTTTACCTGAAACTTATCCTATAATTTCCTAACTTCTGCTGGCCTAATCAAAGATTGTATTCACTATTGGGGCGTAGACTTTGATATTTGTATTCCGGCAAAAAAAATTCCTTCAATGAAGATGCCCATTAAGCCATTGTACAGTTTATTGTGACACTTGGACCATTTGCAGAAACCTCCTGATATTTATGTGCAGTGTTGAATGAATTTCTGAAATGGTTTGCCGTGCTTTTCTAGTCTTACTATCCCTGATGATTTAATGGGAATAAATTTCAAGTAATTTTGTGATGATTTCAAATACTTTACGTTGCAGCTCCTTATGTTATTAGTATTTAGTGCATCTATCATTTCTGATTTTTCTTCTAAGTTCTTAGGATTTACAATATAAGAAGACTAAACTTGTTTTGCTATAAACTAATTGTTTTCTGCATTCTTATTTTCTTGATTTAATCCAGAGAAGTATGAAGGAGGACGTTGCCAACATGATAGCACCCTTAGCTATGAGACCAATCACTCGGTGGCCTTTCTTCGCATTCTTGGGTGGGGCCATGTTTTGCCTGCTTGCCAGCAGCACCTGCCACCTTCTTTCCTGCCACTCTGAGCGTGTCTCATACATAATGCTCAGACTTGACTATGCCGGAATTGCTGCCCTTATATCTACCTCTTTCTACCCCCCCGTTTACTACTCCTTCATGTGCTACCCCTTCTTTTGCAGTCTCTATATGGGGTTCATTACTCTCCTGGGAATTGCAACTATCTTGGTGTCTCTGCTGCCAATGTTTCAAAGCCCCACATATCGCACTTTTCGGGCATCCCTCTTCCTCGGCATGGGCTTGTGCGGGATTGCCCCTATTCTACACAAGCTTATCCTGTTCTGGGGCTCACCCGAAGCACTCCATACAACAGGGTATGAGATACTGATGGGGATATTTTATGGTCTTGGAGCCCTCGTTTATGCGGCAAGGATTCCCGAGCGATGGATGCCTGGAAAATTTGACATTGCTGGCCACAGCCACCAACTATTCCATGTTCTAGTTGTTGCTGGGGCGTATACTCATTATCATGCAGGACTGGTTTACCTCAAGTGGCGTGACCTGCAAGGTTGTTAGATTAGAATTTCAACAAGCATAGTGCACTGTTGGAATGTAGTTAAATATTTTGGATATGTATGTATATAATATGTAGCTGGACTTGGAAAAAAAGCTTACTCCCAGTCCCAACACTTCAGTGTAAGATCAGAACCAGCTTCATGCTTTTCCTACAATATGGTTGAAAGATCGATGAGAGGGTTCGTTCTCAATGTTCAACTCCCACTATTTTGAAAGGTTAATTCTACATTCTTGCAGTGCATTACAGGTTTTCCTATATCCTTCTTCCTTTAAATGAAGTAAATTTTTACCACATTCTGTACATGGGCATGATGATTGTATTTCGTGTGAACTCGGTTATCAAAAATAATTATCTATCTTAAACTGCGTCATTAGGATTTAAATTATTGGGATCTTATATTTTTATAATTGTCTCATGAGATCGATCATTTAAAATGATGATGCTGTCCGAGGCGTGCAACAGCCGAGGGATTTTGAGGAGTGAAGACTAAGAGTGATGTATTTTATTTTTTTAGTATTGTTTAAATGGAATGGAAGAAATGCATAATTATATTACCATTTATGGCTCATTTTTTCTTTCTCTATTATATTATTATATTTATACGGTAAGCATCATCTGTCAGATGCGAATGAGCCCGCCATGACCAAGTACAGTCAAAAGCTTTCGAGGAACATTATTGATTTCTTTCAAGTCTTTTTTTGCCAACGAATCTGCTCACTCTACTTTCCCAAATTGCCATCTATTGTAATAATACAAATATTGTGCAACAAATTACATCTCCAAACACTTACAAATGGGGTTGCCTTCTCCTACACTTCTCAAGTCCCAAATTTCTCCATGGCAATACAAACCAAAACTTGCTGGTTCTTTAGTAATGTTTTTCTCTTTCTCGTAGGATCATTTCTGGTTTTCCTCTTTAAAACTAGCTTCTACTCTACTTCCATATTTAACAATGCATCTGTTGCCGGAGATGAATTCTCCTGCGAAATTGATCCACCAGAACCAACCTTCTATGACGACCCAAATCTCAGTTACTCTATTGAGAGACGAATGGAGAATTGGGACCACAAACGGAAAACTTGGTTGGATCACCACTGCTTTTTCTCCGCTGGAGCTGGCGAGCGAATATTGCTAGTCACCGGATCACAGCCATCGTCGTGCGAGAACCCAATCGGCGATCACCTTCTTCTGAGACTTTTCAAAAACAAGGTGGACTACTGCCGAATCCACGGCCATGAGATTTTCTACAACAACGCTTATTTACAACCTCAAATGGGCTCTTATTGGGCCAAACTTCCAATAATCCGGGCCGCAATGTTGGCCCATCCAGAAGTGGAATGGATCTGGTGGATGGACTCGGACGCTGTGTTCACAGACATGGAATTCAAGGTTCCATTAGAGAGATACAAGGATCATAACCTCGTGGTCCACGGTTGGCCCAATATGGTTTACGAGGACAGAGATAATAAAAGCTGGACCGGGCTCAATGCTGGAGTATTCCTGATAAGAAACTGTCAATGGTCCATGGAGTTAATGGACTCATGGGCCAATATGGGCCCCCAATCACCTGATTACAAAAAATGGGGCCCAATATTGACGTCGACGTTCAAGGACAAGCAATTTCCACTTCCGGACGATCAGTCGGGTCTCATTTATTTGATCTCTAAGGACAGACGAAAATGGGGCGACAAAGTTTATTTAGAATGGGAGTATTATTTGGAGTCGCATTGGATTGGGGTGGTGGAGAGTTATGATATCATCACCTGCGGTTACAGGGAGATGGAGAAACGAGAGGTAAGGTTGAGGAGAAGACACGCGGAGAGAGTGAGCCGGTTCTATGGGGGTTTGAGAGAACCGGAGATTCAGAAAGCCGGGTTTAGAAGTGGAGCCGGTCGGAGGCCATTTGTCACGCACTTCGCGGGATGTCAGCCTTGTAGTGGAAATCATAATCCAACTTATGATGGAGACACGTGTTGGAAGGAGATTGGTAGGGCTTTGAATTTTGCGGATAATCAGGTGCTTCGCACGTATGGTTTTGTCCACTCTGATTTGAGTTCCTCTGCGGTTTATTCTCTGCCGTTTGATTATCCTCACGGTGAATGATCAATGAATCGAGCTTTTCTTTTTTCTCACTCCCATAAAGAAGAAAATTTTAGGAAAATTGGTGTAGGTGACTTTATTTACGGCTCTAAATTGAATGCCCAGAACTTTCAAATATCTCAAATATGAATAATCAAGATTTTCAACTACACAATTTTTTCTTAGTACAATGCTAAAAAAGAATACAAAAGAAATTAAGAACTAAACAAATTTAAAATTAAAATAGAATCCACTCATGGATTTTTGAAATTTTGAAACAACAAGCATGAAAGCATGAGCAACATTAGTTATACTAACGATTGACCAAAAAAAGCCTTAACTCAAGTGACATTGATATAAATCATGGAGGGAATCAACAAAAAAAAATTGAATCTCATTAGTATATCGAGATTTCCAATCAAGATGTTCTAGATAATCGGGGAATTGGAATCTGACAAAAAAAAAAAAAAAAAAAATCTGTACTGGAGGAACAATGGCTCTAATACCCATATCCCCATTAAGGATTGTTACATTGGAATTCAGCTTGAAGGAACTATTGGGTGAGACCAAGGATAGGACACAATTTTAATTTTGGAAAATGATTGGCTGCATCGAACCCTTGTACTCCCCACTTGTTAACCACACAAAAATAGAATTAGGAAAAAAATTATTTTTTTAAAAAACAAAAATGCCACATAACAATATTTTATTAGAAAATACTTGGAATGCACCAAGATAGATGTTCTTCTTTAATTTTATGTAGTTTTAAAAGTTTAATTTACCTAATAAACACATGCACATATGTATGGATGAATACAAATGTATTTAAGATAAAGTTTCACAATATATGTTGTAGTATAGAATGAACATGCCATTATTCATACCCATACCCACCAAGTGCCATGAATCAAAATGTTTCATTTATATTAGTGGGTAAGAAATCTTTGTATGTGATATCCCATAAAACAAATGTGAGGATCTTGGATGTTAATTAATAAGATGGGACATCAAAGATTCCGATAAACCAAACATTATCTAAAATGATTTAAGATAAGATATAATATATAGTCTATATAAAATTATTACTTCAATTATATATTTTTTAATACAATATGTGAGATATAACATTTCAACCATAATAGAAAGATTACATCTCATTTGTCGCAGAATTTTGCTCGCTCACTTTAGCTTCAAACAACCTAACAAGTGTACTTCAAATTGACACGAAAACATTTGACTTATATGATTCCAATAAATTTAAACTTGTATAGCTTGAGACTATAAATTTGAGATTTGCATAGTGTACATGTTTGAATATCCTAGATGATTGAATTGCAAAATTTGACTTTTATTATGCATGTCTTATTAGTAAAAATTAAAATTAGAAAACTTACACTCAAAATAAGAGAAGTATAGAATTTTATTTTACACCTAAAAAGGTTAAAGAGATTTAATACCAAATCTTCTGCCGTCCATTTAAAGGGAAGTGTGTTTAGTTTGTCATTAAACTTTCAATCTTTAATGGAATAGATTCCCCAATTTCATATTTATGTTTAATAGATCTTTAACCTATTCGATATATTTTAAAATTTATAGACCTATTAAACACAACATTAAAAAAAATCAAATTTCATTAAAATTAAATTTATTTTGAATGGATTTTTTTTTTTTTTATAATAATGTCAATAAAATATTAAACAAGAAATTGAAAATTTAGACTCGTAGTGAGTTGAAATCTATATCTAGGAAATCAAGAATTTTAACTTCATCATTTGGCCTCGTGGGGATGACGCTCAAATTACTACTTTCCCTTTTCTTGTTTTTGTTTTTTCATTTTTCATTTTTCTTTCCTCTAATTTTGCTTTTATTACCAAAAATGTGTCGGCGTTGCGTCTTTTGGGGATTGCAAAAGCACAAGCTCAAGCACAAGCTCAAGCACAAGGATGGTCTGATGCTTTTTGGAGACAGACATTATAATGTGTACACATATGGTGCGTATTTAATTTTCTTGTAGGGTACCCTTCAAAACGATAGATCTCTCTCACCTCAATCAACCAATTTTCATTTTACAGCTTTATATTATTGGGAACTTTTACTCTACCCACAACCTATTCTTTTATTTTTGTCTTAAGAAATAATTGTTTTTAAAAAAATTTTATGTTCGTTTCAATGATGCCTATCTTTACACATTCAATTAAATTGTCTAATCATAATTTATCATATGAAAAATTTATTTTATTTCTTTTCTAAAATATTTAAATTCTTTTTTAGTGTGTTTGGTGAGAGAGAGATGCATAAAGATGAATGCATTTGGGATGTACCCAATCATTACCCCTATTTATCATAGAGGAGCTATGTTGTAGTATCTAGTGGTATCATGAAGGTGGTAATTAGTAATATATAACGGTACTGTACCCATGTAGTAGTGCCTAGTGGTACAATGGACGTTCTAGTAGTATCATGAAGGACCCATGTACATGTAGTCGAATTTAGTGGTATCATAGAGGTCTTAGCAGTATCATGGAAGACCAATAGAACACTTTTGTAGAGGACCTAATCATAAAATGGAGGGCCTAATAGTACCATGAAAGTTTTAGCAGTACCAAGAAGAATCATTAGACTCTTGCACTAAGGTGAGCGTTAAGGGTCCAAATTCATAACAAAAAGTTCATGAGGAGTTAGTGGAAAGTTGAGTGGGTGAGGCATCAGCTGTCTTTTTGAGTAACAGTATCGTAACTATATGAAGAATAACAACTTAGCAGATTCATGAATTAAAGAGCTGCAATTATGAGTCTCAGTGTATGCTACATAAGACTAAGCTTATATAAGCAACATGATTTATTCGACAAAGGTACCTTAAAAATACTCCATGCTACTATCCACTAATATTACTTATCTTAACCCGTTATTAACTTGAGCATCAAGTCTTGATGGCTCGACACTATACCAGCATTCAATTTCTTCATTTTGCAGGGTATTAGTATGATTTTTCTCTAAATTACAAACTTACAATTAGTCTACTTTTTGGCATCACCAGGATTTATAATTATTTCTTGAATGTCATTAATCTCAAATGAAATGGTGGTTCAAATTCCTTTTCCACGTTGTTGAACTCCAAAAGTAACTAGATATGTAAGGAAATAGTTTTCTTTAAAAGAAAATAATGTAATTTAAATAATTAATTATAAAAATAAAGTTGACATGAAATTATTACTAAAAATAAGGTTGTTAACTCGTAGACATGATACACAATGTTAGATAAATTGTGTACTTTATCCATGAGTACGTTAATGGATCGCGGACGTAGTACACGATTTACACATGTACCATGTCTACTATTTAGGCAAGTTACATGACTTGGATATACACTGATTACATGGTCTAAACAAAAATCGTGACCTACATAGAAAATTTGCCATGTGTGTGCTATGAAAATCGTGGGTCGTACATGATTTGAACATCTAAAAGACTAAGGGGTTTTTTGGGGTGCTAAGTTGAGATATGATGTTTGGAGTTCATATGTCTATGGAGTTTATATATCTGCGGAGTTCATAACACTACAAGAAAAATATACTCTCTTGACACTACAACTACCTGTTAGGAGATGGATAGTCGAGAGAAAGTCTCTCGTCTATCATTGTATTGTAGGCGTTGGGAGTAAGTACTAATCCTGACGCCGAATAGAGCCCGTCGTGAGTTTGTAAAAACTCCATACGCATTTTTCCTACATGTTAGAAGATGGGTTAGAACTTCCGATGCGTTAATTAAGTCGTTGGGATATGGGTTAAAAAAACCTCAAATCGATAGATCTATTCCTCTCCCCTTCCAAATTTGCTATCCAAATTATTAGGGCTTACACCGCGTGCATTTCTCTCCATCGATCTTCTGTTGTTACTTTTCGCCTAGTTGTGCCTCTCAATTGATCTCCGACCTTTACTCCCTGTCGTCGACTGGCATTGTCTCCATGCCATCTTCGTGTCTTTGTTTCAACAAATCGACCATCTAGAGGTAAGTTCCCCCATTTTAGGTTTTAATTTTTCGTCCGTCCAGCTGCTCCTCTCAATTATCTCCTCATTTTAATTTTTTCATATAATTTAGATTAGATATTTTCTTATTTTTGGTTCTTTGTATCTTTTTCCTCTATTTGTTCTGCTCTGATTCTTGGATTTAGAAAGTGATAATTGTTGGGGTTGATACTCTAAATCTCGTGGTCTTGTAGTTTGTAATTGTATTATACACATTATTTATTTATTTAATAAAATAAGAGTATTTTATTTGACATTTAGTTGCATTAACCCACAAAACCAATAAACTAAGATCCAAGGTTATCTTTTGTAACTTAAACATGTAGAGTGGTCTATAACTTATTGTTCATTAGAGGATCAATGGTTTATATGTAACTACAGGGGCAAAATGGTAATTTTGGCTCGATTTTACTTACGAACAATTTGTAAAGGGTCAATGCACTGTTGATTGGTTATATCCAATGGCAACAGAAATATATTTGTAGTGTGAAGATTGTAACTACTGATCATTAGTGGAGTGACTCACAGTTAATGGAAGTTGATTAATTCAATTAAAGACTTTAATTAATTAATCAAGTACCATTGGAGCTTCAATATATAGGTCCATTGTGTCCCCTTGGTAGCTCAATTGAGATTATTGAGAATCACATTAATTTTGGATTAATTTGAATAGTTCAAATTAATATAGGGAATTAATTATATATGATATAATTAATATAATGTATATGATACATTATAATATAAAGTTTTATTTGAGAGAAAATAAATATTTGAATATGATTCAAATGTTAATTTTCTGAATGTGAATCACATTCAATGCTATATGTTAAATGAGAGAATATTAAACTATAGGTTATATTATATATGATATAATATAAACTATAGGCTATATGTTATATTAGATATAACATATAGTTTGATATATGATGTATATAGTAAGTTAGTTATTATATATATTAAATTAATTAATTTAAAAATTATATTTTTTAATTAATTAATTTTTAAATTCATAACTTATTTGGGAGGGAGGTATTTGATAACTTCCCCATTGATTCTCTAAATGAACGTGTAAGTGGGAGGTCTTTGCAGAGCGTTGATTTCTTTTCTTCTATTTTTGTCTTCTCCCTTGACATTCAATGCAGAAGAGAGTGTCCTCCAAAAGATTTCTCTGCAATTTTTTTTCTCTTAAAATCTTTCTTCGTCACTCTCCCAAAATTAAATGCGAAGCCCACACACTCTCGTTAATTCTCACTCTCTGAGAATACTTAGGTTTCACTGTGGTGGTGTCTGCTTTTAGGTTTTTTGTGTTGCTATATTTGACGTGTTCGATTTCGTGGGAGAATTTGAGAAGTCACAATGAAGAGATCAGGGTTAGTAATACTAAATCCCTTATTTTCTCTCTTTTTGTATAATTAAGTATGCTGATTGCATATGATTGTTTCTGTCCTATGAATTTATGTATGCTTTTGTAAAAATAAAATTGGGTTATGATTCGCTTCCGCATCGGGTGTTCGTGCATCCTTCAATTTGTATTAAAGAGTGCATTTGAGTCCCAGTTTTATTTTTTGGAATTAAATTTAGAGTTGTGGTGGGTGTTTACTGTTTTGCATTTATGTATGATGAATGTGGGTTTGCACGTTTTGGATATTTTTGGGATTAGCTTTAGTTTTGCCACTGTTTATTTATGATTCGATATGTAAGGGCCCACCGTTTTTGGGCATAATAATTGCTATCGAATCTGTAATTTGAAGTCCTTATCGATCCTGATCGAGATTCGAAGCCAATTTGGTAAATTTCAGAGCCAAAACGGAGAATTTTAGAGCAAAAATGCATTATACAGAACCTGTTTGTACAGTAGCGTCGTGATGCTCCGAGTTGAGTGACACGCACGAACCGTTTTGACAAGCGGTTTGTGGTCAAGTGGTTTTGACCGACGGTTCGACTCCTCTTGGTGGTCCAACGACGGGTTTTCCCTATTTTTTCAATTATTATTTGCAATAATTCTTTATTTATCTTTTTTATTAATTAAATTAATATAGTTGTGATCGCAACCATTAGGGCATCATAAAAACCTAACGATCCGAGGCATATAAATTCCGTGCCTTACTCTACTAAATATAGCAAAGGAAAGTATAGAGTCGATTCACAGGGAGTCGTCAAGATTTCTAGACCACAAAGCTTATAGGAAGTAACCGGAGGGTGTGTGATTGGTGATGCAAAATAAATGTAAATTCTGTGAAATAAAATGTTGGGGAGTGCATTTAATGCACGGAGTGTGAATTGAGCAAATTGAGTGAATTGAGTGTTAATTAATTAATTTAGCAAACACATAGCTTGGGTTGGTTTAGGTTTTCTCATTCCTTATAATTCTATCATAGACTTAATCACAAAATTAGCATGATACTTTTCAATTAAAACTTAACCAACTCATTTCTAAGTGGCAATCCACAAGATCGAGTTAATTCAAAGCTTAAGCAAGAATCCTCCTCTAAATGATATACTAATAAACATTAAGCTTAAGGGTATGCTAAGTTGAATAATCAATTTCCATCATCTAATCGACTACTTAAGGTGAGATTCATGTAGATTAGAAAGAGTGCTTATTAATTGGAAACTCAAATTAACATGAAAACCTTACTTAACCTTTGCTTCTAAGTGATTACTTACTAACCGATTACAAAATAGTGCTACTCGAAAGCAAACAATCAAACTAGCACGACTAATTTATCAGATAATCCCATGAAATAAAGATTGAAGAATGATTACAAGATGAAATCTCTATTAAATCAGAAAATCTCAGCAAAATACAATCCCAAGTCTAAAAAATTCTAAAGGAATGGAAATAAACCAAAAGACCCAAGCTAAGTTCTTAGCTCTATCCATTGGTCATCTTCAAAATCAAGTTCTTCAAGTTCAATCTTAACCAAAAATGGGATAAACTAACATTTACAGCCGAGAGTTGGAGATTACAGGTGAAGAAAATGGAAAAACGACATTTTCCTTTATAAAAACGACCTAAATTTCATTTATAGTAGGTCGGTGGCACTTTGGCGCTCGGGACAGCGCCGCGTTGCTAAGATGCACCGCGCGTTCGTTGAAGTTCATAGTGCCACGGCTCTACAGTGTTGGGGTTGATGCCCTAAATTTCGTAAGGTCCTGTAGTTTGTAATTGTATTGTACAAATATTTTATTTATTTAATAAAATATGAGATGTTTTATTTGACATTTAGTAGCATTAAACCCACAAATCAATAAACTAACATCCAAGATTATCATCTGTAGCATAAACATGTATGTAGAGATAAACATGTGGATCATGTTTAAGTGATAACTTAAATGGTCTGTAGTAGATGGATAAGACTAGATATCTTATCTTAGTGACACTACAAGCACGACCCACTTTGTAGATGTTATAATTGTTGTAAAGTGCTACAAATGAGCTGATCCCGATCATTCATGTGGAGACATGTGAGTGGGAGTATTCTATATAAAGGAGTTTGTATAAGATTGAACCATGAAATGACTAGTCTTATTATATAACACCGTTCATAATTGAGACTTACATTTCACCAGAATGACTATAGGTGATATGAGCTGAATCTTGAGTGAGAACTCTTGCCTATATGGGCGATTCTTTGATTTGTATGAGTGAGAATGACCAAATCGCCGACTCAACAAACCTACCATTTTGGGGATTCGTCTGATTGGAGAGATGGGAACACAGCTACACAAGACGAAGTTCACTCCTTCCCCGAGGTCGGGGTAAGTAGATAAATTGCTCCCTTTAGGCTGCTTCCGGGACTTAAACAATGTGACACCACAGTCTCTCTTGGCTTGATAGAGGTTTGGTCATAGTTGGACTATGATTTATTATTCATTAGAGGAATCAGTGGTACTTAAGAAGTTAGATGTAACTACAGGAGGCAAAGCAATACTTATGAGCAATTTGTGAAGGGTCATCATACTATTGACTGATTATATCCAATGGACATAGAAATATATCTGTACTGTGAAGAGTGCAGTTGTCGGTCTTTCATGGAGTGTCTGATAGTTAATGGATGTTGAATAATATAATTAAAGGACTTTAATTAATTATGTAAGTATTGGAGCTTCAAGCTACAGATCCATGAGGTTCCCTATGTAGCTCAATAGAAATTAAATGAGAATCAATTTTGGATTAATTTGAATTCTTCAAATTAATTGAGGCAATTAATTATATGTGATATAATTAATTTAATTTAATGCATATGATATAATTGCTATAATATATTTAATACATTATAATATAAAGTTTATTCGAGAGGAATAAATATTTGAATATGATTCAAATATTAATTATGTGAATTGGATTCATATAATTAAATTTGATATAAATGAGATTTATATTAAATATCGTGCATTAATGAGAGAATGAAAACTATAAGTTATATTGTATTTGATGCAATATTAAACTATATGATATATGTTATATTTGATATAACATACAGTTTAGTATATATTATATATTAAATATAATATGTATTATATATTAGATTTGTGTTGGGTTTTATGTCCTAAAACTCGTGGTTTATAAACAATAAACTAATTCTGTAAATTGATAAAGTTGTTATTGAATATATGAATTGCTTATTTCGTTTTAGAAATAAATCCAATAAACTAAAAGATCCATGACTATTACATGAATACTTGAACTTTATATGGAAACATAAGAGTGGATCAGGTTTGAGTAAATAGTCAAAATGATCTATAATATACAAATAAGGTTGGGTGCCTTATTCTGGTAACACTATTGGATACGACTCACTCTGTAGTTGTTACAAGGAGTTGTAAAGTGCTACAAACGTATTGATCCTGATGTTGGGATTGATGTCCTAATTCTTCTTGTAATCTCGTAGTTTGTAAACTTTATATAAACATATTGTTATTAATAAAATAAGTTATTTTATAAGCATATACTCAATCCAATAAACTAAGATTCTAGGCTATTTTATGTAATTTAAACAAGTATGTAGAGACATACAAGTGGATCTTGTTTAAATAATAATCTAAACGGTCTATAGTAGATGGATAAGGCTGGATACCTTATCCTAGTGACACTATGGTTACAACCCGCTTTGTAGGTGTTATAAGTGTTGTAAAGTGCTACAAATGATATGATCCTAATCATTTATGTAGAGACATGTGAGCGGAGGTACCTTATACAAAGAGTTTGTAGAAGACCAGACCAAAAAATGATTAGTCTCTTTATATAATGCCATTAATAATAGAGACTTACATTTCACTAGGATGAACATAGGTGACATGACCTGAATCCGGAATGAGTTGTGAATTTCTGCTCATGAAGACGGTCCTTTGATTTGTATGGGTGAAAGTGGCTAGATTGCCAACTCAATAAGCCTACCGTTTTTGGGATTTGTCTGATTGGGGAGCTGGGAACAGAGCTACACGAGACGGAATTCACTCATTCCCTGATGCAGGGGCAAGTAAATAAATTACTCCCTTAATGACTGATTCCGGGGCTTGAACAAAGTGGCCACACCCTCTCCTGGCCCGAGAGAGACTTGGTCATAGATAGACTATGACTTATTGGTTATTAGAGGGATCAGTGGTACTTAAGAACTTAGATGTAACTACAGGGGGAGAACGATAATTTTGGCCCAGCTATACTTACGAGCAATTTGTGAAGGGCCATTACGTTGTTGATTGGTTATATCCAATGGGCATAGAAATTTATCTGTAGTGCGAAGAGTGCAACTGTCAGTCTATAGTGAAATGACCGGCAATTAACGGATGTTAGGTAATTTAATTATAGAGTTTAATTAATTATCCAAGTACCGTTGGAGCTTCAATCTACAGGTCCATAAGATCCCCTCTGTAGCTCAACAAGGATTGAATTGAGAATTATTTTTGAATTAATTTGAAGTGTTCAAATTAATTAAATTAAGGAAATTAATTATATATGATATAGTTAATTAAATTAATTATATATGTGATATAATTAATATAATGTATTTGATACATCATAATATAAGATAATATGAGAGGAATTTGAATATGATTCAAATACTAATTATATGAATGAGATTCATGTAATTAAATTTAATATAAATATGATTTATATTAAATACTTTAATAAGTTGAGAGGAATTAAATATTTGGATATGATCCAAATATCAATTATATGAATGAGATTCATCTATGTGAGTTTACTATAAATGTGATTTATATTAAATATCATGTACGGTTGAGAGAAAATACATCTATATGTTATATTGCATTTGATACAATATGTAACTATAGATTATGTATTATATGGGATATAACATATTATTTTATATACATATACTAAGGTTGTTATTATATGTATAATTATTATTAATTTAATTTTATTAAATTAATATTAATTAATTAAAGGGAGGTAACTCTCCCTAATTTCTCTCAGCGAAATACATGATGAGAGGGGTCAGAGAATGTGATGTTGTAGATTCATCTTCCTCCATGAAACAACTGAGAGAATAGATCTCTTTGAAAAAAACGAAAAAAAGAAGAAAGTTCTTCTCCTTCCTCTCCTCCTCTCCATCTCTTTCCCTCTTCCAAAACCCTAAGGCAGAGCCCACATCTCCTGTCATTCTCAATCCCTAAGGAGAATATAGGAGGCTTCATTTTGGTAGTGTCCCTTTTAGAGAAGGAGATCCGTTCGTGACTTATTCGAGGGATTCTTGAAGAACAATCTTCAAAGGTAAGAGTTTCTGAAACCCTAAGTTTTCCTTTATTAATGCATGCTATAATTTATGTAAATGCATATCTTTTTCTTGATTTACTGTAAAATTTACATTCAATGAAAAATGGATTTGGGACGATCTTGCTTCCGCTCAAGGTTCTCTCCTCATAGAGTTCCTTCACTTGATTTGTTCACGTGGCAATATGAGGAGTGGGGGTGTCCTATACAATGAGTTTGCATAAGATCAGACCAAGAAATAAATCACTCTTTATAATGTTGTTTACTGTTTAAGACCGACTATTTCAAAATGATGACCTAGGTAACTCTACCTTAATCCTGAGCTAACTATGAACTCCTGTTTATTTAGTATTATCTTTAGATTTTTATGGGTAAGGATTGGCTCAATAGCGCCGACTCAATAAGTCTTTCATTTCAGGGGTAAGACCGGGTAGATAGCTGGGGACATAGGGTGCAAGAGGGAATTCACTTCTACCCGCTTTTAGAGATAGTAGAGAGGTTGTTTCCTTAAGTGCTGATTTCAGGTCTTGAAAAAGGGGCCCTACCCTGTCATTAACCCGAGAGGGACTCAGTTTAATGATCGGATCACAAACCAATTGTTCATTAGAGAATCAGTGGGACTTAAGGAATAAGATGTAATCTCGAAGGTAAAACAACCTTTTGACCCAACCGTTATTTTGAATAACCTGTGAAGGGTTAACTTACTAATTATGGTTATATCGAGTAGACACAATATATCTACAGTGAGGGGAGTGCAACTACTAGATTTTAGTGGAGTGACCCGGTAGTTAAGGAATGAGGGTTAATTTAGGCTAAAGAGTTTAGCCAATTAATCTCGGATCGTTGGAGCCTATGATCTGTAGTTACATTAGGTCTCTTTACTAGCTCACAAATAGAATTAGCCTTAGAATACCGTGATAAGTTGATTTGAAACATTTAAATTCAAATTAAGGGAATTAGTAATCATATGTGATATAATTACACGTTTAATTATAGAATTAAATGTAATTAGAGAAGCGATTAATATATAAATATGATTTAAATATTAATTTCATGAATAGGGATTCACGGTAATGGAATTGGTGACAAATTAATTTAATATTTGATATTAAATTAATAGATTAACTAATTGTTTAATTAATAGATTAATTAATTGTTTAATTAATTATTAATTGTTAATTTTATTAGAAAAATGATTATTGAATTAATTTTGTAAAATTAATAAAATTTCAATTTAAATTAAAGAATTAAAATTGGAAAAAGTTTTGATTTTGAAAATCAATTTCAAAATCAAAAGGGAAATTAAAAATGGAGAAAAATCCCAATGTGGGATTTTTCCACTTTCAAGGAAAAAGGTTAGTCACTTTCTTACACATAATTCCACCACCAAATTTGAGGAGTAGCTGAAATTACTTCAAGTGATCAGTTTGCATAAGAGTCATGTAATAAAACCACTCTTGATTTGATGGAAAAGCCGATGCAATTGCTGAATTGCTGAGTTTTTGAAAGTTGAAGAAGTTATTCTCCAACAAGCTGAAAAACCAGAAAACCTATCCTCTAATTTCCCTAAGTTTTTGAAAGTTGAATTGCTGAGTTTTAAGTCCCACAACTCAATCTAAGACTTCTAGAGAATAGTAGGAAAGCTCTAGTGGTGGTCCACGACCTGAATTGGAGAAGATTGCAATTGTATTTCGTTAAAGAAGAGGATCTTCAAAGGTATTTAATGAAACCCTCTTGATACCTCATGAACAAGCTTAATTTGATGTCAAAATTGAGGAATTAGAATGCTTAATGATTCTGTTTTCTTCCGCTACATGTTTCTATAAACCAACAATTTGGTTATCAAACAAATATATATTAATGTTTATTGAAATAATTTTTGGTAGTGTCATACTCAACTCGACACTGTAATTTAGTTTCTGATGCATAATCCATTATGTATGACTGTAAATGTATGCGTTCAATCACAATGGAATTTAGAAGATCTGCTTCCGCTCAAGAAACTCCTCATGTTGAGTTTCCCTTCAACTTAAACATGATCCACTTATATGTCTCTACATACATGTTTAAGCTACAGAATATAAGCTTGGATGTTAGTTCATTGGTTTATGGGTTTAATTATACTAAATGTCAAATAAAACATCTCATAGTTCATTAAATAAATAAAATGTTTGTACAATACAATTATAAACTACAGAACATTACAAGATTTAGGCATCAACACCAATAGATTCTGCTTGGACAATTGATTTATGCGTCATTAACTATGTTTATTCTTCGTTTCAAGGAATTAGTTTCTGGTGGCAGCTGAAGACTGATGAGATGATGATGTAGGTTAGAAATGGGCACGTCATCTCGGCTAAGGTAGTAGAAGGGCTCCGACTTTGTTTACAAAAATCTTATATTTTACTAGAAAATGTATATGTTGTTCATGATTTAAAAAAGGAAATTGCTTTCTAAAAAGTGCTTATTAGAACAACAATACACTGTTAATTTTATTGTAAATAAAGTTTCATTTAAAAAATGGTTTTGAGATTTGTTCTGCAAAGTTGAAAGATAATTTTTATGTGATAAGGTCGTTAGCATC
Source organism: Benincasa hispida (assembly GCF_009727055.1). Taxonomy (NCBI): domain Eukaryota; kingdom Viridiplantae; phylum Streptophyta; class Magnoliopsida; order Cucurbitales; family Cucurbitaceae; genus Benincasa; species Benincasa hispida. Next base: position 21,070,368 of record NC_052351.1, read on the forward strand.
TAAGGCCCTACTAAATACTGAATTGTTTAGGACTGCGGTAACTCAAAACAAAAGACACAAAATTTCTCCTAAAGAAAATGTCCAACTTTGGCACCGAAGATTAGGTCACATAAATCTCAATATGATTTAGAGATTGGTTAAGAATGAAATTCTAAGTGAATTAAAAGAAAATACTCTACCAGTATATGAGTCATGCCTTGAAGGCAAAATGACTAAGATACTTTTTACTGGAAAAGGTCACAGAGCCAAAGAACCCTTGAAACTTGTACATTCGGATCTCTGTTGTCCTATGAATTTTAAGGCAAGAGGAGGGTTTGAATATTTCATCACCTTTACTGATGAATATTCAAGGTATGAGTATGTTTACTTAATGCAATAAGTCTGAAGCCATTGAAAAGTTCAAGGAGTACGAGGCTAAAGTGTAAAATGCATTAGGTAAAACAATTAAAACACTTCGATCTGATCGAGGTAGAGAGTATATGGATTTCAAATTCCTAAACTATTTGATTGAACATGGAATTGTATCCTAACTCTTGGCACCTGGTACACCTTAGTTAAATGGTGTATCAGAAAGGAGAAATCGAATCTTGTTGGACATAGTTCGGTCTATGATGAGTTACACTCATTTACCTGATTCATTATGGGGTTATGCAGTACAAATTGCAACCTATATTTTGAACTTTGTTCTATCTAAGAATGTTTATGAAACACCTTTGGAATTATGGAATGGCCGTAAAGGTAATTTATGCCATTTTAGGATCTGGGGTTGTCCAGCACATGTGCTTGAGGCTAATCCTAAAAAATTGGAACCTTGTTCAAATTTGTGTTTATTTGTAGCTACCCCAAAGGAATGAGAGATGGTTACTTATATGATCCTAAAGATAATAAGGCGTTTGTGTCTACAAATGCTAAATTTTTAGAAAAAGACCATATTAGGCGTAGTAAGATAGTATTGAATGAGCTTTTTAACGAAAGTACTGAACCTTCAACAAGAGTTGTTGAAAAGCCAAATACATCAACAAAAGTTGTTGATGTTGGTTCATTTAGTAGATCACATCCACCTCAACCATTGAGGGAGCCTCGACGTATTGGAAGAGTTACGAACCCGCCTATTCGTTATATGGATTTAACTGAAACCTTAATCGTCGTATCTGATGATGATATTGAGGATCCATTGTCCTATAAGAAGGCAATGAAGGATGTAGATAAAGATGAATGGATCAAAGCTATGGATCTCGAGATGGAGTCTATGTACTTCAAATCGGTCTAGGATCGTGTAGATTTACTTGATGGGGTAAAATCTATAGGTTGCAAATAGATCTACAAGAGAAAAAAATGGTGTTGATGGTAAGATGCAAACCTTCAAGGCTAGATTTTTGGTAAAGGGTTTTACCCAGGTTGAGGGAGTTGACTATGACTTTTTCACCTGTTGCCATGTTGAAGTCTATCCAAATACTCCTATCCATTGCTGCATATTATGACTATGAGATTTGGAAAATGGACATCAAGACTGTCTTTTGAATGACAATCTTGAGAAAACCGTCTATATGCGACAACCAGAGGGATTCATAACCCAAGATCAAGAGCAAAAGGTCTGTAAGCTTAATTGATCTATTTATGGATTGAAACAAGTTTTTTGATCTTGGAATATAAGGTTTAATATTGCGATAAAATCTTATAGCTTTGATCAAAATGTTGATGAACCTTGTGTTTACAAGAAAATCATCAATAGTTTAGTAGCTTTTTTAGTGTTAACGTAGATGATATCCTACTCATTAGAAATGGTATAGGTCTACTGACTAAGATAAAACAATGGCTAATGGCCCAATCCCAAATAAAATATTTGGGAAAGGCACAATTTATTTTGGGTGTTCAGATCTCTAGGGATAGAGAGAAAAAATTGTTGGCCTTATCTCAGGCATCATACATTTACAAGATGTTTGTCAAGTATTCGATACAGAACTCCACACGAGGTTTACTACCTTTCAGGTACAAAGTTTCTTTGTCTAAGGAACAATGTCCCAAGACACCTCATGAAGTTGAAAAGATGAGACGGATCCTCTATGCATCTATTGTTGGCAGTCTAATGTATGCGATGTTATGTACTAGACTTGACATCTGCTATGTAGTAGGGATAGTCAGTAGATATAAGTCTAATCCAGGATTAGATCATTGGATTGCCATTAAATCCATCCTCAAGTATCTTCATAAAATGAAGGACTACATGTTCGATTATGAGTCTAAGGATTTGATATTTACAAGATACATTGACTCTGATTTTAAGATTGATAAGGATTCTAGAAAATCCACTTCAGGATCAATCTTAATGTAGGTTCTGTAGTTTGGAGAAGCACTAAGTTGGGGTGTATTGCTGACCCCACCATGGAGGCAGAATATGTAGTGGCTTGTGAAGCTACCAAAGAGGCTGTTGGGCTTAGGAAATTCTTGACTGATCTTTAAGTTGTTCCAGACATGTCAAAGCCTATCACCCTTTATTGTGATAATAGTGGTGTTATGGGTAATTCCTGGGAACCTAGAAGCCACAAGCATGGAAAGTATATTGAGCGCAAGTATCACCTGATATGGGAGATTGTGCATCGAGAGGACATGATCGTCATGCAAATAACTTCGACGTACAACGTTACTGATCCATTTACAAAGGTCCTTATGGCTAAGGTGTTTGAGGATCACTTGGAGAGTTTGGGTCTATAAGACAAGCCGCATCTAGTCTAAGGCAAGTGGAAGATTTTATACTGGGTGCATATTGCATGCTCTAATTTCTTGTTTTGTATACTGTTGTAATAGTTTGATTTTTATGATGTACAACTCACTAGCTTTAGGATAAGTGAAAGATTTTTGGGGTTGATGCCCTAAATCTTGTGGTCTTATAATTTGTAATTGTAATGTACAAAATTTTTATTTATCAAATAAAATAAGAGTATTTTATTTGATATTTAGTTGCATTAACCCATAAAATCAATAAACTAAGATCCAAGGTTATTTTTTGTAACTTAAACATTTATGTGTAGACATACAGGTGGATCATATTTAAGTGATAACATAAATGATTTGTAGTAGATGGATAAGGTTTGGTGCCTTTTCCTGATGACACTACTAATACGACCTAGTTGTTACAATTGTTGTAAAGTGCTACAAATGATCTGATCCTGATCTTGATCATTCATGTGGAGACATGTGAGTGGGGATATTCTATACAAAGAGTTTGTATGAGACCGAACCACGAAATGAATAGTCTTTCAATATGACACCATTACTAGAAGAGACTTACATTTCACCAGGATGATCATAGGTGACTTGACCTGAATCCTGAGTGAGTTGTAAACTCTTGCCTATGAAGGAGGTCCTTTGATTTGCATGGGTGAGAGTGACTGATTTCGTTGACTCAATATGCCTACCATTTTGGTAATTCGTCTAATTGGGGAGCTGAAGACGCAACTATATAAAAATAAATCCACTCATTCTCTATAGGTAGAGTAAGTAGAGAAATATTCCCTTAAGAGCTGATTCCGAGGCTTGAACAATGTGACGCCACACCCTCTTCTGGCTCGAGAAGGGTTCAATTTTAGTTGGACTATAACTCATTGTTCATTAGAGTGATAAGTGGTACTCAGGGAGTTAGATGTAATTATAGAGGCAAAATGGTAATTTTGACCCAGCTGTACTTAGGAGCAATTTATGAAGGGTCAATGCGTCGTTGATTGGTTATATCGAATGAACACAAGAATATATCTATAGTGCGACGAGTGCAGCTGCCGATCTTTAATGAAGTGACCAATGGTTAATGGAAGTTGATTAATTCAATTAAAGACTTTAATTAATTAATTAATCAAGTACCATTGGAGCTTCAATCTATAGGTCCATAAGGTCCTCTCGGTAGCTCAATTGGGATTAATGAGAATCAAATTAATTTTGGACTAATTTGAATAGTTGAAATTAATATAGAGAATTAATTATATATGATTTAATTAACATAATGTAAATGAGGTATTATAATATAAAGTTTTATTTGAGAGAAAATAAGTATTTGAATATGATTCAAATATTAATTATGTGAATGTGATTCATATTAAATATTATATGTTAAATGAGAGAATATTAAAATATAGGTTATATTATATATGATATAATATAAACTATAAGTTATATGTTATATTAGATATAACATATAGTTTGATGTATGATGTATATAGTAAATTAGTTATTTTATATTTATACATATTTACTAAATTAATTAATTTGAAAATTAGTTTTTTAATTAATTAATTTTTAAATTAATAACTTATTTGGGAGGAAATTATTTGATAACTCCCCATTGATTCTCATGTAAGTGGGAGGTTTTTGTAGAGCGTTGATTTTTACTCTCCTGTTTTTATCTTCTCCCTTGGTATTCAACGCAGAAGAGAGTGTTCTCCAGAAGATTCTCTGCAAAAAAATTTTCCTCTCAAAATCTTTCTCCCTCCTGCTCCCAAAATTAAAAGCGAAGCCCACACACTCTCGTTAATTCTCACCCTTCGAGAATACTGAGGATTCATTGTGGCGGTGTCTGCTTTTGGATTCTTTGTGCTACTGTATTTTGGCGTCGTCGAGTTCGTGGGAGAATTCGAGAAGTTCGTGACCGCAGAGGATTTGGTGAAGAGATCAGTCTGCAAGGGTTAGTAGTACCAAATCCCTTATTTCCTCTCTTTTTGTGTAATTAATCATGTTGTTTCCGATTGCATATGATTGTTTCATTCCTTTGATTTTTTGTATGTTTCTGTAAAAATAAAATTGGGTGCAATCCACTTCCTTATCAGGTGTTTATGCATCCTTCAAGGTCTTCTTTGATTTAAAAAGTTAAAATCTATGAGTGCGGTTCTTGAAAACTTTCAAAAAATTGATGCAAAAGAATCTTAGGTCAGCATAAATGACTATATCCATTGATAGGAATCTCATGCACTCTTCAAATGAAATTTTTAGTTTTGGAAAAGAGAATCTTTTACTACTGTATAATGTTGGAAAAGGAGTTTTATGTTTGATTATGGTGGTGGTAATTAATAAAGAGCCGCATGTGAATTGTGAAATGCTTCTTTAGTATATTCTCTTCTCTGTTGTATTCTTCAACTTTTAGATTTTGGTGAGATTGTTTTTTTTAATAATAATTATTATTAGGTTAAGTGGAATATATAGAAAGCATATATGGATCAAAGTAATGAAAGCCAAGAAGAAAATTAAATTATTATGGCATGCATTATAGTTTGGTAATGTTTATGCATTTACTATTTTCTGTTATAATTTGTTGTTTGTTTTTAATTTCTTTTTATACATACTCTCAAAATTATACACATTCAATTCATTTTCCAAATTAAACAGAAAAGTTATGGTAGTTCCCTTTGACTTTGTCAATAGCTAATGTTCCTCCTTCCTTTTGTTCATGTTATTGAGCTATGAATCTATGAATTATTGTGATTCTAATTTTTTTTTTAGCAGGAAAATACCTTCGTCGTTTTTTATATTTTCATCGATCTTTGTACTTTTCTCGGTGTCAAAATTTTGTATATTAGTTTTTACTTTTGCAAGAAAATATTCGTCTTCATCGATGACACTTCGCAAGGGGCAGAAACAATAATGATAGCATATGATTAAGCTATTTTAGATATCTTTCCCTACTCTCTGTTTTTCCCCTTTGTTTTTATAGGAGGGATTTTGATTGCTTTTTGTTTTTTGTTGGGAGGTTTAGTTTGTTGGGTTTGTGTGGATCAAAGTTATTTTAATTTGTTGGGCAAAACCATATCTCCCAAGCTAAAACTAAAATTAACTTTTTCTTTTTGTTAAACTGGTCTCTATATGTGTTAGTCTTAAAAGTTAGAGAATTGTTGGATGCTTAAGTCTCACTATTATTTTAAGACACTGACTACAATTTTAAACCATAATTTGAAGTTTATGGTTCAGTAGTCTCTTATGGTTGAAATTAAGCCTAAGTGTCGAAGTTAAATGTAACTAAGACTTTCACTGAATGTGTAAGACTGAAGACCAAAAGTTTAAATACTTATTCAATGCTTACGCACGTGTCAATGGTCTTTTAGAACATGGACTATAAATTAAAACCCTTTTAACCATAATTTCAAGTCTTTATTCAATAGTCTGTTTTCTTTGTTATAGAAGGGACCATTATCAACTATTACATGTGAAAGCAAAATGATATAGAGACAATGATAATGAAGTTGTTAAGAATGAAAGAAAAACAAGCTTGGGGCTTTCATCAAATCAAATGCATCCATCATGAACATAAAAGAGATATTTTTCCTTACAAATTAAATCAAGGTTTGATGTTAAATACTTGCTTGGTGTAAGTCTTCTAAGGACTAAAACTATGAATGGCCAAAACTTTTAAATCAATCGTTGCCTCTAACATTTTATGTAAATGATACAAGTTATAACTTGTCATGAATTCACATTGGTTTAAAAAATATCTAATTAAGAATGAATAAAAAGTGGATTAAACTTAAAAATAAGGTATCGACTGAGTATAGAGAAGGAGTAGCCAGTTTCTAGATATGGTTAAGTTCCACATTAATGACTCAGAAAAACAAGGTGTCCATGCAAAAAAAATATGAATTCAATGTGGGAGTCATTAGAAGATATGAAACACCATTTATTCACATATGAAATATCCTCATCTTACAATTAATGGGTATATCATGGAGAACCAATGACCTTATCTAGAGGATTTGAAAGGCACCAAAATGATTCGGTACAAGGTAATGGATTAAGTATTACATAGTCTAATGCAATTGAAGAATATGAGATGTTTAATCTTCTAAATGAGCTACAAGTTCCAGTTGACGAAGAAAATGTAGGGGAAGAAGATGATGAGAATGAGATACCTACTAATGTCCATGAGAGGATACTTCAAATCTATTTGAAGATTTAATGACTGAAGCACGTAATCCATTGTGCACTGGGTGTATTAAATTTTCGCCATTAAACTTCTTAGTGACGTTGATGCACATCAAACTTTTTAATGGGTAGATTTAATGTTTGTATTCTTTTGATTGTAAAGGAGTATTTGAAGATATATACAGCTATCCTATAGTTATGGTATTCTTTGTTTGTATTCTTTTGATTGTAGGAGAATGTTTGTTTGTATTCTTTTAATTGAATCTTGAATTGTCTTTACTCTAGGTGCATATACTTCCGAGTTGATGCAGGAGCGGAAAAGAGTATGCTTTTGGGTTGAGGTTTAATTGAGTTCGGATGTTTGACACTAAAAATATGCCTGTATTACGATGAAACTATTTTGAGACTTTATTTATATCTTATATGTACTGACACTTTTATATGTATTAATGGTCTTGTGAACTTCTTTAATTAATCTACTTCAATGTGTGTAATCAATTGCAATTTATATTCTTATGCTGCAAATGTTTGAGTTTTGGTCTATTTTCAAATATTAAAACTACAAACTAAATTAACAAAAAAAATTTAGTTTCAAACGTTCGAGTTAGTTAGAAAATATAAAGAGATGGAAACGGTATCGTTTACCTTTTCGTTGTGTACGATCGAGTCACACGGTTAAACGATGTAAGATTAACCTTATCGTTTACCTTATCGTACTAAGCGATGGAGCCTTAGAGACTAAGCGATAGTGGTCTCGCTTACCTTATCGTCTACGTCGTACTAAGTGATGGAGCTTTGGAAACTAAGCAATAGTGATATCGCTTACCTTATCGTCTACCTTGTCTTACTAAGCGATGGAGCCTCGGAGTCTAAGCGATTGTGATATCGCTTACCTTATCGTCTACCTTGTCGTACTAAGCGATGGAGCCGTGGAGAATAAGCGATAGTAGTATCGTTTACCTTTGTCGTACTATACGATAGGACACTAATGCTACACGATGGAGGTTGTCGTCTACCCTTTCGTTGTACACGATGGACTCTAGGCACTACATAATGAATGATGTATTCAATCATTTAGCATATCGTTGTACACGATGAAGTCAAATTTACTAAGTGATAGACAAAGTGATATTAGCTTTGCCTCTTCGTATTCTGTATATTATTGAAAAGGGGCAACATGCCCGATTTATACAATGTTCCCTATTTTAGGGATCAAAGAATTAAAAAATTATATACTAAACAACAAATAAAATGAGGACACATGGTCCAATACATGAAGAAAGAATATTTGTTTGTTATCACTAATCTTAACAGAAATTTGGAACATTAAAGGGAATAATTCTTCATGGCTTTCCATAGTGACATGGCAACCTTCAGCTGACGTGTCTTTTTGACTCCTGATTATTGGTTTGGCTGAATGGGACTGCTGGATTTCACTTAGTAGTTGTTGAAGCCAATCAATTTCTAAGGCCGTGTGAGCAAGGGCTCGATACTCTGACTCAGTACTTGATCGAACTACTGCTGTTTGCTTCTTTGAGGATTAGGAGACAAGATTTCCACCAACAAATACACAGTATGCAACTACTGACTTTCTATCATCAATATTTGCTGCTCAATTTGCATCTGAATAAGCTGATACTTCAAGTGAATGACAGGGTTGAAACAGAAGGCCATAGTTCTTGGTGCCACTAATGTATCGAAGAACTCTTTTTGTTGCTTGCCAGTGAGCATCTGTGGGAGCTTTGAGGAATTGACTGACGTGATTCACCATGTAAGTGATGTCCGGATGGGTGTTGGTTAGGTACTGGAGTGCTCCGAAATGGGTCAGTGAGAGGAACTCCATCATTGTTAGATAAATATTTGCCTAGGTTGCTCGGTGAAGCTGCAGATTTCAGATTTGAAAGGCCAATCCATTGTAACATATCATCAACATATTTCGACTGATTCAATATAAACCCATGCTCCAGATATTGAACTTGGATACCTAAGAAGTAATTCAGCTTTCCTAGGTCTTTGAGAATAAACATGTTATCCAAAGTAGCCACTAATCGAGAGATCAAGTGGTTGTTGTTTCCTGTAATTATAACATCATCCACATAGACAAGGAGGAATATAGTTGAATCTTTTGAGTTAAGTATAAACAACGACGTATCTACCTTCAAGTTGGTGAATCCCCAACTAATTAGAGTAGTGGTGAGTAGAGCATTCCAAGCCCGAGGAGCTTGTTTTAGTCCATATATAGCCTTGTTCAATTCACATACATGATTAGGGAACTTAGAGTTGACATACCCGGGTGGCTGATGCATGTAGACATCTTCTATTAGTTTGCCATTTAGAAATGCATTGTTGAAGTCAAGCTGACGAAGGACCCATCCTTTGGAGATAGCAATGCTTAAGACAACTCTGATTGTTATTGCTTTAATCACCGGGCTGAACGTTTCAAAGAAATCAATTCTAGGATGTTGATGAAACCCTTTGGCTACTAGACGTGCTTTGTATCTCTGTATTGACCCATCCAGATTTTTCTTTAGTCTGAAAATCTATTTTTTGTCCAACACATTAAAGGATGGCAATGGAGGAACTAACTGCCAAGTCTGGTTGTTGATGAGTGCTTGAAATTCAGTGTATATAGCTTGCTTCCATTGAAGTGTAGCAAGTGTATCAAACACTCGCGTTGGTTCAGCCAAGGACTAGTCACGTTGAGTAGTGCTTAGCCAAGCTTTTGGTTTGAAAATGCCAACTGCTTTCGTAAATGTTGGATGAGTAGGCTGCAATGGATGAGAGGTGTTAGGAACAGGGGTTGTATGTGAGGTATGCGGAAAGGTGTTGCTAGTGACTGATTGGAAGGGCTAGTCATGGGATTTTGGGTGGCTGTATGTTCTGGATAGTTGCTAGGCAAGGCATCTGATGTTTGAGGAAAGAGGATAGGTTCAGTAGGTATAGGAGAGGTGGAAGAGGCTGGATTGACATCTGGTATGGAAGTGTTGGATGGTGAGAGACTATTATAAGGGTTTGAAACATATTGTGATGAGTGAATGAAGGCACTTTGCAATAGTGGAGTTATGTCGGGAAAGAGGACTTGAGGGCCATTATTCACTATATTTTTGTCTGTTGAAGGACCAAGTACCTGAAAGCCATAGGAGAAAGGAAAATCAGATTCATTAAAGATAACATTCATGGAGATGAATACTACACCATCTTTGTTGAGGCATCGATGTCCTTTGTGAACCATGCTTAGACCCAAGTAAACACATTTATCATAGTGAAACTGAAACTTATTTGGCTGGTATGCTCGAAGACATGGAAAACAGGCGCAACCAAACACTCTTAGTTTTGTGACATCAAGTAGTTTACCTACATCAGTTTTGTGAATATAACAAATTGCATCAGTTATATAGGTGACTGGTTCTTTAGTACCGGCATGGGAAGACCATTTATCAGATGATAGGCATTGAGAAACGCATCCCACCAAAACTGAAGAGGCATTGATGCTTGTGCTAGCCAAGTCAGCCTCATCTCTACTAGGAGTCTATGTTTTCTTTCAGTTCTTCCATTTTGTGGAGATGTATAAGGACAAGAAAATCGAGAGGCAATGCCTTGTGAGCTATATAACTGATGCAATTTGTTATATTCACCACCATTATCTGACTGCAGTACTTTTATGTTTGTTTTAAATTGTGTTTGAATAACTTGGAGGAAATGTTTAAAGGCCTGTAGTGTATCAGACTTCTATTTAAGAGGATAGACCTAGAGATATTTGCTATAATCATATATAAATGATATGTAATATCTATATCATTCAGTGGAGTTTGTAGAGGCTAGACCCCATACATCTGAGTGTATTAAATCAAATTTGTGTTGTGAACAAGTCAAAGAATTAGGGAAGGGTAGGGAATAGGCTTTACCAAGACAGCAAGGTTCACAAAACTTAATCTCTTCATTCAGCTTAGTAGGAAGATTACAAGTTTTCAATATATTCTCCAAAATTCAAAGAGAAGGATGACCTAGTCTCTTATTCACAACCCTTTAGATTCTACTAAGTTTGCTCCACTTTTTGACAGAACAAAGGTTGTAGAATTGTTATTTTTGTTCATTGGGTTGAGAAAACAGTTTGCCTCTTTGATATTTACATCAACTAGAATCACCTCTGCTTCATTTAACTAATATAGTATGTCTTTAAGAGTTCCTTTCACCAGTACTTGTCTCGAACATTTGTCCTTAACAACACAACAATCATTATAGAACTCAACAGAAACATCATTAACTTGAACCAGTTTTGATATGCTAACCAGATTCTTCGCAATATTTGGTACACACAGTATGTTTTTCAGATTCAGATTGCAACTAGAGGAACTTAAATATGCATTTCCTATTGAAGATATATCTAACTGCTGTCTATTCCCTACTATAATTTGTTCATTACCTGTGTACTCAGAGGGGTTTGCTATATTGTTGGGATATGCTGTCACATGATTGGTTGCTCCACTATCTGCATACCAATTAAAGTCCCCTGCTGATTTGATTTGAAGAAACAAATTCAGGTTCTGTGAGGTAAGGGTGGTCATTCAAATTGGAAAAACCGAACCAAACTGAACCCAAAACTCAGTGAAACCGAAAAATGTAGTTCGATCCGGTTTGAAGAAATTTTGGAACCGAATTAATTCGGTTCGGTTCAATTTCACTTTCAAAAATCGAATTTGAAATCGAACCGAACCGTTTTTAACTAATATATATATATATTTATTTATATATTTAAAAAAGAGTAAAACCGAATTTAAAACTGAACCACTTTTAATTTAAAGAACAAAATAGAATATAAAATCAAACCGAACCGAACCGTTTTTTAATTAAAAAGAATATAACATGGAATTTTTTAAAAAAATGCCAAAACCGAATTTGGAACCGAACTGAATGGTTCGGTTTCACATTTTAAAAAATTCGATTTGATTCGGTTTGACCACCAAACCAAACCGAATTGAACTGTTTCCACCCCTACTGTGAGATGACAAATGCTGAGGGATTTGCTCCATGGTTGCCTTGACTCTGAGTCTGAGCATTTCCTTTACCATTGTTTTAATTTGGGACAAACTCTCGGTTATACCTCTAGTAGCACACATCTACAGCATGTCCATACTTGGAGCAAACCTGACATTTAGGCCTATTTCCTCTGCCTCAACCTCTTCCTTTGTTTCCTCCACTGTTGTTGTTTCCTCTGGATCTATTAAATTGTTGTTTGTTACCTCCTTATGTGTTTCTTTGTTTAGAGGCTTTGTATGAAGAGTTGTTTCGATTGTAAGCAACATTGGCAGAGGCATTGTGAGCAAATGTTGTAGTGGCCTTTGAAGTGTTCTGATGTTTCAACATCTTCTCGAATGACAGTAGTTCAGATTACATATCCAACCAAGATATCTCTGGCTTGCTTTGAATAACGACAACCACTGGATTGTACTCCTCATTCAGTCAAAGTAGTACTTGAGACACTAGGTTACGTGTAGATACTGGGCTCCCAGCCTAAGCCAGATTATTAGAGTGAAACTTCATAAGTTTCAAATATTCAGACATCGACTTATTACCTTTGTGTGTCTGTTGGAAAACTTGGCAAAGATAGTTTTCTTATGCCCTCGACTGAACTCCAAACAACAAGTGTATGGCATCCCATAGACTCTTAGCGCTCTTGTACCCCATCAGCTGTACAACAACTTCACGAGTCATTGAGTTGTATAACCACCCTAATAGAAGTTGATTTGCTGTAACCCAAGCTTCATACTGTGGGTTCAAGGACTTCATGTAGGTGGAGCTCAAAGCTCCTTCTGAGGCTTGAGAGTCTACTTCTCCAGGTTTAGCTACTGATGAAGTAGACAAAATGAACATAAGAGGACATACCTTTGTTCGGGATAGATGACCTTCAAGTCTGTATCCTTTCAGGATAGGAAGAGATAACGTCTTCCATAACATAAAAGTACCTCTCTCCAACTTGATGCTGGTTATCTGATTCAGCAGTTGATTAAGAGGAGGTGTACTGAACTTCAACGGTTCAGTGGTCGCTTTGAGTTCTATGATAGTGGCGTTTGCCATGGTAGATCTGATACCAGGTTAGAAAATATAAAGAGATGGAAACGGTATCATTTACCTCTTTGTTGTGTACGATCAAGTCACGCGGTTAAACGATGTAAGACTACCTTATCGTTTACCTTATCGTACTAAGCGATGGAGCTTTGGAGACTAAGCGATAGTGGTATCGCTTACCTTATCGTTTACCTTGTCGTACTAAGCGATGGAGCCTCGGAAACTAAGCGACAGTGATATCGCTTACCTTATTGTCTACTTTGTCTTACTAAGTGATGGAGCCTCGGAGACTAAGGGATAGTGATATTGCTTACCTTATCGTCTACCTTGTCGTACTAAGCGATGGAGCCGCGGAGACTGAGCAATAGTAGTATCGTTTACCTTTGTCGTACTAAACGATAGGATGCTGGTGCTACACGATGGAGGTTGTCGTCTACCCTTTCATTGTATATGATGGGCTCTAGGTGCTAAACGATGAATGATGTATTCAATCGTTTAGTTGATCATTGTACACGATGAAATCAAATTCACTAAGCGATAGGCAGAATGATATTAGTTTTGCCTCTTCGTATTCTGTATATTATTGAAAAGGGGCAACATGCCTGATTTATACATTGTTCCTTATTTTAGGGATTCAAAGAATTAAAAAATTATATACTAAACAACTAATGAAATGAGGACAAATGGTCCAATACATGAAGAAAGAATATTTGTTTGTTATCACCAATCCTAACAAAAATTTAGAGTGCTAAAGGGAATAATTCTTCATGACTCTCCATAGTGATATGACAACCTTCATCTGATGTGTCTTCTTGACTCCTCCTTGGTTGCTGATGTGACATTTTCTCTAATAGAGTTTTGATCATAATTGAATATTAGAACCAAAAATTAAATTACGAAAAAAAGCAATTACCGACGAATATCGTCGGTAGTTTGTATATCTCTCGAAGATGTTGTCAGCAGTTATACCAACAGCCAGCCCAATTGCATTAGATCTCCTGATGCAAGCGTTGGCAATAATGGCAATCAAGTTGTTGGCTAGAAGAAGATATTTTTCAATATTGTACAAAGGTGTTGATAGAGAGACCTCACTCCTGACGTAGTTAATACGACATTGGGAGTTAATTATTCCCCGACGCCGTATGTTGGCATTGAGAGAGAGGCATATCTGCTGACGATTCTCTACAAGGCATCGGGAGATCATCTCCCAATGGGTAGCTCGCGATGATGTGGCCGAAAATATATACGACGTTGGAAGATGTTTCTTCGACGCTTTTCTTTTGTGATTACCTGACGATTTTGGTCATCAATAGATATCTTTTTTCTTGTAGTGTAAGTTTGTGTTTAGAGTGCAGTGTTATTTGATTTGAGACCATATATCTGTGTTTGGGGTGCAGAGTTGAGTTCATATGTCTTTAGTATCTGGTGCAGTTTTTTTAACTCTAAATAATATGCTTTTATGATGACAATTTTTATTTTGAAATATTTTTATTCAATAATTCTACTCATCTTTGTGTTGAATAAAATATGGATTGCAATTTTTTTGTTTTATTTTCTATTTTTTAAAGTTTTTGTTTCTTTGTTTCTTTGTTTATTATTTTTTTTTTGTAGTGAACAACAATTAACCCACTATATTTCTTGGAGGAATATGGTTAAATAAAATTGGAAACCAAAGAGAAATAAAAACTTTTTATGCTTCATTTTTCTCCATGAATTTATCATAGTCATCTTCTTTTTTTTTATTCTTCCTATTGTTGCTCTGTATTTTTTACTTTGTCATAAATTTTTTAATTGAATCTCCCTTATTATCTATTAGCGAATGAAATGCCACCACGTTTCTTTAATAATTTTACTTTTAATTCCTCCAAATTTGGAGGATCATCAGAGAACAATTCTCTACTTTTCATTATTTCTTATAAGAAAATGTTTTAGAAAAAAATATTCATTATTATATATAATATAATATATATATATATATATATATATATATAGTCGTTGTTATATGTTACATACAATTCAACTACGTACATATTTTCAAAATATTAACATTATTTTTGATAGGTAAATTCAATTAAATAAAAATATAATTTACAAATTTCAACATATAAATATTATACTTATTGTAGATAAAATACTATTATTTATATAATCAACAACTGTATAACATATTTTAACCGTCATCAGTCTTATAATAGTTGAAAGTGGTTGTCAAAGTTGATTGTCAAAGATGATTTTCGCTGGAGTTTGTAGTTGAAAGTGGTTATCGGATCCTAAAGTTGGTTGTATGAAGGTGGTATTGGAGTTAGTAACCGAAGTTTGTCGTTAGAGGTGGTTTTCGAAGCCTGAATTTGGTCGTGCGAAGGTGGTCGTCGAAGTTGACCATCAAAGATAATTTTTGCCAGAATTTGTAGTCGGTGGTGGTTGTCAAAGCTCAAAGTTAGTTGCATGAAGGTATTATTGGAATTGATTACCAGAGTTCTGTCATTGAAGATGGTTGTAGGAGCCAAGAGTTGGTTGTTGGAGCTGCTTGTTCGAAGGTGGTCATCGAAGGTGATATTCGTCGGAGTGGTCATCGAAGTTTGTTGTCGGAGTGGTCATCGAAGTTTGTTGTCGGAGTCCAAAATTGGTCGTCGGAGTTGGTCGGATGAATGTGGTCAGAGTTGGTTTTTAGAGTGTGGCATCGATAGTCGTCAATAGTGACTGATGGATGAAGCCATTAAAAACATTGGAAGAAATAAGAGTTGTGGTAAGTTGGGGTGAGTTGGTAAAATATACCAACTCAACTTCACCAATATTTAAAGTTGTGGGTCAAACATTAAATTAGTATATTATACCAACACAATTCATATTGGTGAGCCAAATGCTCCCTAAATTCAATAAAAATTGTGAGTAGATGGTGAAGGCGAACAATGGAAGATTGGCCATTCGGGTGGTGATGGTGGTGAATGTCGAATCGTGATGTTACTTGATGAGGAATGGAAGATTGGTTAGGGTTGCACTTGGTTTTTAGAATTTATTTTTTTTTTTAAAGTAAAATTGATCAATAATTTAATCTAAGGTCTTTTATTTATTACGTTTACCTTTTATAAGTTAAATTAGGACAAACGTTTTTTTTTTTTTTTTTTTGTATAGTTAAATTAAGAAAAGAGACGGTCAATGAACGAATCATTTATTTATTTGGCACTATATATAGAAGAAGGATTGAATGATAATTGAATTTTAGATCTTTTTCATATTACAACTTAAGAGTTATATTAGGAAAATGAATAGTTGGAGGTTTCAATCGATTCTTAAAGGTTTGGGCAAGGTAGAAATCGTGGGACGTCTTACACGAGCTCCATAAAAATAGTCAACATGGGTGAAGAGATTTGGATTGGTGACTATTCGAAATTTGTCAGTAGATCATTTTTTTTTATATTATTTAAATCTTTTTTTTTTTAACAAAACCACCCTATATTTCTTATTATTTTTTTAAAAAACTACATATTTTTTAACTCAACCCGAAAAGGAACCTATAGCAATTTTAACCGCTAATATATTAATAGCTAGCATTTTTTTTCAAAGCCTTTAAGATCAAATTTTATTTTCTTATTTAAATTAAAATATATTGTGGAGAAAGAGGAAAGTTTCAAAACGAAAAATGAGAGAGATGGGACGAGGATAGTAAAAAGTCGGGTCACACATAACACGTTGCACCGTTTTATGGGTTGATTTTGAACGGAGTTTTTCCTACATTTTCCTATCTTCCCAAATGCAAGCGGGAAATCCGCTCCGCTCCTCTACTTTTCTTCTTTTCTTTAATTGCTTTTATATTTTAAGGAAAATTGCAAAAACCTCCTCTAATCCATATTAGTAATTATAATTACATCTTTAAACTCTCGATTATAAAAATCGAGTATTCAAAATTAGTACTTATAAGATTGAACCCTCCAAACTAATAATAATTTGAAAAATTAAACTTAAATGATAAAAATTGAATACTCAAACTTATATCATCGTTACCATTTCCATAATTATACAAGTTGGAGAGTCCAATTTTAATACTTATATAAATTTAAAAGTATAATTGCAATTAGAAAATAAGTTTTTACAATTTTTTTCCATCTCGTAAAAAGGGAGATTAAGGCCCCATATTGAAGAGGAAAAAAATCAATTTTTTTTTTATAATTAGTAATATAAATATTATGATAGTTGGACTAATATGAGTTTCTTTTAATTTTTTCTTGGAAAAAAAGAGAATATTTTGGGAGTTGAAAAATGAGAATTTGGGGATATGGAAGGGGAGAAAGAAAAGAGGAAACCCCGTTGATCGTTATGGCATAAAGAAGAGTAAATAGAGTCGTCTTGTGATAAATAGGCATGTACAAACAGAGACAGAAGGGGGGCGCCACTTCTGACGCTCTTCACGCACTTCATTTCATTTCACCAAAATTTCCATCGTTCTTAAACCGACGCCCTTCCTCTAATCTCTCCTTCCTTCTTCCCTCTGTGAGGTTAAACTTACCATTTTTACTCAAACCAACCCCCGCTACCCATTTCGATGGATTTGCCCCCCGTAAACTCTCAACAACCAACACTCACATGATTTTCTTTCCCTAAACCCACTTTTAAACCCTCACCATGCTTTCTCCTCACTCCTCCTCCTCACTTTCCATGGCCAAACCCACTCTTCGCCACAAGGCTTCTGCCTGTCTCGCCGACGTTTTCCGCTTCCTCGCCGGCTCATTCCTCGCCTTTCTTCTCCTCTGGACCCTTTCCTCTTTCCTTACTCCTTCCGCCACTAATTTTGACTCCTCAAACTCCAAATTCAACACCCTTCACCCTCCTTCTGATTCTCCCTCTTCTTCACAAAATTCCCAAAATCACCACCCCTCTCTGGCCTACGACCCACCGGACATCAATTTCTACGATGACCCCAAACTCAGCTACTCCATACAGAAACCCATGAAGAATTGGGACGAGAAACGCCGTCATTGGCTTAAACAGCACCCTTCGTTCGCCGCCGGAGCCGCTGAGAGGGTGCTTCTTCTAACGGCTTCACAGCCGACGCCGTGTCGGAACCCCATCGGCGACCACTTGCTTCTGAGATTTTTCAAGAATAAAGTGGATTACTGCCGTATCCATGGCCACGACATTTTCTACAACAACGCTCTGCTCCAGCCGGAAATGTTCTCATACTGGGCGAAACTCCCGGTGGTTCGAGCAGCGATGATAGCTCACCCAGAAGCCGAGTGGATCTGGTGGGTAGACTCGGACGCGCTGTTCACCGACATGGAATTCAAGCTCCCACTAGACCGTTACAAAAACCACAACCTTATCGTGCACGGCTGGGCCCACTTGATATACGATCGGAAAAGCTGGACGGGATTGAACGCCGGCGTGTTTCTCATCAGAAACTGCCAATGGTCCATGGACTTCATGGACGTGTGGGCCAGCATGGGCCCACAAACACCAAATTACGAGAAGTGGGGACAAGTATTGAAATCGACGATTCCGGACAAGCTGTTCCCGGAGTCAGACGATCAAACGGGGCTGGTTTATTTACTGTACAAGGAGAAAGAGAAATGGGCGGACAAGATTTATTTAGAAGGGGAGTATTATTTCGAAGGGTATTGGGAGGAGATTGTGAGTACATTTGATAACATCACCGAGAAGTATACGGAGATGGAGAGAGGAGGACGGGAGCTGCGGCGGCGGCATGCGGAGAAGGTGAGCGAGCAATACGGTGCGTTTAGGGAGAAATATTTGAGAGACGCTGGAAATGGGAAAGGGAGTTGGAGAAGGCCTTTTATCACACACTTCACGGGGTGTCAGCCTTGCAGTGGGGATCATAATCAGATGTATTCTGGTGGATCTTGTTGGGATGGGATGCGCAATGCTTTGAATTTTGCTGACAATCAAGTGCTTAGGAAATATGGTTTCGTGCACCCGGATGCACTGGATCCCTCCGTTTCTGAACTGCCTTATGATTACCCTGCCTAGATTATAGAGAAAAAGGAGAGGTACGTAATTTTGGGTCAAATTTGGAGTCATATTTATCTGCCAAATTAAAGAGAAAGCTGAAGTGGGTATGTGTAAGATTTAGGGAAAAGAAAAGTGTAATCTTGTTGGAATAGTAATTATTAAGTGGCTTTTGGAAAATGTTCTTCTTTGTGTTTGGTTGGTGGTTTTAATGAAACTTTGAAGTTATTTTGGGATGGTGTGTCGGAATCTTAGATTCGCACATCTATATATGCAATTGTATAGAAAAATGGATTAAAGAAAGAGAGTAGTTTTCGTTCCGTTTGTGATTATAAAAGTCTTTGACGTTCAGAAGGTAGGTTTTGTAGCAAATCTCTCACCCCAAAACTAAACAAACCAAAATTGTTTAGAGTACACTTTTTTGTTTTGAAGCATCTGAAAAACCCATCCATATGAAAAAGGGGGAAACCAATTTCAAAATATGATAAAGAAACTGCTAACTTGGGTAATGCAAATTGAGATGTTATTTTACTCTTTTGCAAATGGTTAAACTTGTCTGTTTCAAGGATAGGACAAAAAGGGTAACGTGTATTATTATTATTATTACATCAATAAGTGGAGATAGGGAAGATCTCAACCTCTAAACTGGTATCACATGTGAATTATCTTTTGAATTTAAGCTCACTTTGTATTAATTGACTAACTTGTATATCAATTTGTTATCATCAAATTAAAGTTAAATTATAAACTCACTCCTTTCACTTTCACACTTGTGTCTATTTCGTTTCTAATTTCTTACTTAGTTATGTAATTTTTACCAGTATTTTTAAAACGAAACCAATTTTTGAAAAATTTTGTAATTTAATCAAGAATTCAACTCTTTTATTTTAGAAGATGAAAATTGTTGCAAGAAATTGAGATAAGATAAAGTTAATTTTAAAAAGTAAAAATTCACTTAGTTACCAAACTTTGTCATCATTGTCCCATTTTTTAAAAGAAACACGTGTATTCTTAATCTAATTCAAAAAAATCAAAAAAAAAAAAAAAATCTTAATTTTTCTTCCAAAATTTGGCTTAATTTTTTAAAACATGGTAGAAATAGTTCACAATTTTTTAAAACCAAGTTACTATCAAATTAGATAAAAATAAATTTATACCTAATAAATCAACCATTTTTTTTTTTTTTGGAATTTATTAGAGCTTTAGTAGATACAAAATTTGAAAAAAATTATTAGACAAATTTTTAAAGTTTAAAGTTAGAAATTAAATAAACAAAATTCATGATTCAATCTAAATTAAAAGTCATAAAAACTTGTAAAGCGCAGACATGATTTCGTAATTGGCTTCCCCGGCGATTATGGCGATGCTTATGAAAAGTGGATGACTTATGGTATTTCAATTTAAATGCTCCGCAAAAATAGATGCCATGATTGAAGGATAATTTTCTCCTTTTACTTTAGGAGAAAAAAAAAAGGATTAATGGATAATATTTTCTTACTTTACCCAACTTTTGTATAATGGAAGCATCATACTGTCGGGTGGTGCATGCGAGGTTGTCGTCCTTTTAATTAGGACGAATTGACTCACTTTTTTTTTTCTTTTTTAAATTTAACTTAAATTTGAGGAATTAAAATTGTTGATAATATTATGTTATGTTATCGGTACCACTCCAAATTAAGGTGATCCAATCGTATCTCTAATGACCTTGGAAACAGGAAATACCTATGACAACGCATCCAAGAGGACAAAATATAAAGTAGTGAAAATAAATAAGTAATAAATAAAATGAGAAATTTTAAAACCTCCGAGTGTTATTGACCTGTCTAAAACTGACCTTACACATATCTTTGTAGGTTGTTTGGAATGTGCATTGACTTTCTGATTCTCCAGCTTCACTTCATTTTCTGACAGTTTGTATTTTTCTAAGGATTTGATTTGATAGAAAGTTCGTAACTTTTTAGAAAATAAAAACATATGATATCATTTAGATTAGATTATTGAGCTGTTTTTATTATATGTATGATCGAAGTGGGCTTAATTTTAGCTTTTATCTATGTGAGCCCCATACTACTGTAAACTATTGTTTACATTTTTTTTTTGTTAATTAAGAAAGGAAAGATTTGAAATGAAGTATTGGAGTATCTAAGTAACCAATTTTGCATATGCACATTTTTTTTTTAGTTCAAAGACGGAGGTGTTAACAATTAATATGCAGAAACAACTAGAATCTTGAGCACTCTAGGTTCGGTTGAAAAATAGAATATTTGTTCTAGGGGCATTTTTGTCTTTTCATGTGTATCATAGGATTTCATCTTTTTATATTTAAACTGTAGCCTCTGGGTAATACTCAATATCACTTTATTATAATAAAAGTTTTCTGCAATGTGGTTTTTTCCCTGTATTAGGATTTTCCACGTAACAAGTGTGTGCCCTTTTTCTCTTCTCTTTATTTTTCATCATGGTATTAGAGCAAGATGAAACCCTGGCCACCATTGAGGAAATCCCAACAAGAGAATCGCAAGGGCCATCTGGCACTACGACTACAAAAAAAGAAGTAGTCATTAAAACAACCATGGAACAGTATATTCAGATGATGATGCTTCGGTTTCGGGAGATGATTGGATTAGCCATTGATAAGCCGAACAGGATAGCCGCACGGGTCTTCAATCCCAGCCGCATATGGAGACGACCGGAATACCTAGCAACCTTCGATTGAATCCAAGCCTCACGCGCTGGACGATGGGTTTCCTCCAATGCCGATCCTTGTCGCCGCCTAGCCATATACTGCTCCAGACGCGGGCGAAGCTCCGACGTTCTACCCGGACACAGACGCGAGCCTCCACTTGCGAAACTCTAACCGCGAAACAACTTCAAACGCGCGACTTCAGTTGCGAAACTACAGTCGTGAAACAACTTTAGACGGTTTAGCAGATTTACTACATCTGTAAAATCGCAAAGGTACAGTCAGGGACATTCAAACCACACCTTGTTCACAAAGAAGTCTGTTTCTGGGAAAATGGCAGTTCTAATTGTGTATTTTGATGACATTGTAATCTCGGGGGATGATGCTTCAAAAATAGATAGGTTGAAGAAAATGATGGTTGAAGAATTCGAGATCAAGGACCTTGGAAGATTAAGGTACTTTCTCAGAATGGAGGTGGCCCGATCGAAGGAAGGTATCTTATCTCTCAACAAAAGTATACACTAGATTTACTTAAAGAGACAGGTATGACAGGATGTAAACCAGTTGACACTCCTATGGAAACAAATACTAAGCTGAGTGATCTGAGTAATAGTGCACCAGTTAACAAGGAGAGGTATCAACGTTTAGTCGAGAAGCTCATTTATCTCTCCATACGAGACCAGATATTGCACATGTAGTAAGTGTGGTTAGCCAATTTATGCAGTCTCCTTATGAAGAACATATGAAGGCAGTGGAATGAATTTTGAGATATTTAAAGGCTTCTCTAGGCAGGGGATTAATGTTCAGAAAGTCAAATAGACAATGCATCGAGGCCTATACAAATGTTGATTGGACAGGCTTAGTGGTCGACAGAAAGTCGACATCAGGCTACTGCACGTTTGTTTGAGGTAACCTTGTTACATGGAGGAGTAAAAACCAAGGGGTGGTTGCCGAAGTAGTGCCGAAGCTGAATAGAGCCTTGGGATATGCAAAAAAATATGGCTGGAAAAGGTCCTAATTGATCCTAACCAAAGCCATGATGGGCCAATGAAACTCTGTTGTGATAACAAGGCTGCTATAAGTATTGCAAACAACCCTGTTCAGCATGACAGAATGAAGGATTTAGAGATTGACAAACATTTTATTAAAGAAAGACTTGACAGTGGAAATATCTGTGTTTCCTATGTTCCTTCTAATTAGCAGATTGCAGATGTACTCACCAAAGGGCTATCATGACAACTCTTTGACTCATGTGTTAGCAAGTTGGGTCTCGTTGATATCTACGCTCCAACTTGGGGGGAGTGTTGAAAAATAGAATATTTGTCCTAGGGGCATTTTTGTCTTTTCATGTGTACCCTAGGGTTTCATCTTTTTCTATTTAAATTATAGCCTCTGGGCATTACTTAGTATCACTTTATTATAATAAAAGTTCTCTGCACCATGGTTTTTTCTCCCTATATTAGGGTTTTCCATGTAACAACTGTGTGCCTTTTTCTCTTCTCTTTACTTTTCATCAGTTTCATTAATTTTAGTTAACAAGCATGCATGGTCATGTTAACAGAAATTTAGGGTTTCATGAACACAACCATTGATGAAACTCCAAATTACAGTAATTCCTTGTTGAATTTTGATCGTGAACTGTTCATGGACCACTGCTAGAGTCTTTTCCGCTATTCTCCGATCTTAGAACGGGTTGTAGGACCTAAATTGAGAAAAGATTTGAGAGGAATTTAAGAAATTAGAGAGGTTTAGTATGAATAGTAATAAAAGAGAACAATTCTCTTTTTGATTTTCATAATTGCTTTAACCCAATTTCAGTCAAATTTTTCTCTATTTAAAAAGGATTTCCATGTATTCAAAATGTATGATAAATTGACACCAAATCGATCCTAAAATAAGTGGAATTTTAAGGTGTTCAATATGGGAAATGGGGGATTTTCCCACTAATCCCTTTTTCATTAAAAATTTGATTTACAAAAAATCAATTAAGACTGAATTTTAAGGTGTTTGTTTGACAATTGTTGAAATATGGTGCAGACATTGTTCTTTTTTATAATTGCCTGTTTTCCATCTGACCATCTCTTGGATTGAGATGTACTCCACTCTCCACTCTTCATGAATTTGTTAGTTTCTTTACTCCTTTCGTTATGATTGCCCTTGTATGTTAGCTGATTAGTAAGAAATTTATTTTTCACTTTTTAGAACATTCAATGTCTTACTGATGCAGTTGATTTCATTGCTATGTATATTTTGCTCTTACCAAAATCACCAACAACTTCCGTCAATCAATTTTAAATAAAAGGAGATTTAAGACTAGTTCTATTAATCGAAAAATTGTTGTTTTAATTTTGGTATTCAACTTGTTTGTTCATGGATTCTTATCCTAACACGGGTGGCAAAGTAAAAAAAAATGAAAAGAAAATAGAAATTTAGTGCTTCAATTGGAGTTTTTTTTTCATGTTTGTAATTGTTGTGCCAATCAATTAATCTACTTTTATTTCTCTCTTAAATGCACTTTTCTATTTGTATCTTGTATTTTCGATGTGGTTATGGATGCATTATGAGCCATTATCTTGATCAATGACATGAAGATAAGGTGGTGTAGACTTCCGCAAGTGTTAACCATTGTAGGAGTTTTATGTTTTTGAGGTGTGATTTTGTTGGGATATGAAGAGATGAATGTAGTTCTTGGGTCTCATTTGAAGAGGAACAAGCTGTCAAGTCAATATTTGGTGAGTTTTCCTCTAAATTATCATTTTAGAACAAAAGAAACAAGCTTGGTGAGGTTGAGAATAACTCAAATTTTCAAATGGGATCTGAAAATTATTCATGATTTCCTTTGAAATTTGTATGGTCTCGATAACTGAGTATAATTATTTTTACAATTCTTATTTTATTCTAAAATATTTGATTAGACAAGGTGATAGAGTCTTTTGACTATCTTGCAACTATGATAATCGTAGCTTCAAATTAATAAAATATGGAAGTTGATTTATTTTTTTCATATATTTATGTATTTTGTGAACTTATAATTATCTATTTATTTTGTAACCAGATGCCATAAGCTAAAATTCATTTCAGATGTTAGGAGTCTTGTTAGCAATTAGCATTTTCTACTTCCGTTTTCGCTTAAAAGTGATTGAATTACGGAGAAAAAAGTTATAAAATTCTTTTTGACGTACAATTATGTAGGATGGTAAATTTATGTAGATGCAAGCGGAACACCTTTAACTGTTGTTTTGGTTCCTTGAGTTGTGTTCCCTACTGTTGATATTAATTTGAAATTTAGAGTTTCTTATTATAGTTTATGGTGAAAATCTCTTAAAGTAGCGTTTCATCATGCAACTAAAGGTGAACTGAGTATATATTCTATAGTGATTGAGTATATACTCACAATACCCATCTCTTTTGTGTCTTTTTGTCAGTATTTATCTTTGTACTTACAATTTATCTTATAAATAGGTTGAATTATCTAATCCAGATACAAAACTCAGATTTCTTGATGTTTTCTATCATAAGATCTACAAGGTGTGACCGTAAAAGGTCTTTGAATGACTATTACTTTATATCACCGATATATTATTTTAAATTTTGACTCTACTAATAAGTTTATGCAAAAGACATTTTCATTGAGAAAATAATAGTCGTAAAATTAGGTATACGTTCTTTTATTGGACACTGAAGACGAATAACCTATCTTCATAGTTTAGTTCTATCACCTGATTCATGTGTTTGCTTCCAATGAAAAGATTTGAGAACATTAATGATTAATATTGGACTTTGCAAGCAGAAGAGGTGCATTTCTGCAAGGAAATTTCTTAGATTTTTCAAAATATGAACTCTCTTTGCGTTGGTTACTTTGTGGCCTTTTTCTTACCTCGTTTTTTTTTTTTTTTTTTTTTTTTTTTTTTTTTTTTTAAATAGCAAACAACCAACCATAAACTTTGACACAATCTCCTTCAACATAATGTGTACCATTTCACTAAAGACACCGCTAAGAATCAGATGGTAAGTATGAAGCATATTCTTGTCCATATTTAGAGCACTTCTAATTAATCTAACTGTGTTTGCTATTTATATTTGAGTGAGTTTAATTAAATTATAAGAATTGGAGAATGAAAGGTTAGGGAATCATTACTAATATTTCGGAAAAATTAAGCTATGTTTTTGTTGTACTGTTAATTGGTTTTTATTTTAAACTGATTATTGATTTTTATTTTTTGTTTCCTAAATTAAATTTAACTTATTCATAGGACTTTTTGTTCATTCAATGCTATTTAAGATGTCCAACCCTAGGATGTTGGTTTTGAGATTTTGGAAGAAAGATTTTGGATATTTTGAAGTAGATTGAACTTAGAAGTCAATTTTAGTAAGTTAATCTTTAGTTTTGCACTTTAAAAATTGAGAGAAACAAGCAAGGTTCAAAGTTGATTATTAGTACAAGGTTCAAAGCTCATTACCATATTTAAATATAGTTGGATAAAAGCCGTTAAAAACATTCTCAAGTATCTACGGAGAATGAGGGACTACATGCTCGTGTATGGTTTTAAGAATTTGATCCTTACGGGATACACAGACTTTGATTTCCAGACTGATAAGAATTCTAGAAAATTCACATCAGGATCAGTGTTTACTTTTAATAGAGGGGCAATAGTATGGAGAAGTACCAAGCAAGGGTGCATTGTTGACTCCACTATGGAAGCTGAGTATATAGCGACTTGTGAAGCTATTAAGAAAGCTGTTTGACTCAGGAAATTCTTGACTGATCAGGAAGTTGTTCCAGACAAAGCCCATCACAATTTATTGTGATAATAGTGGTGTTGTGCCTAGTTCCCGAGAGCCTAGGAGTCACAAGTGCGGGAAGCATATAGAGTGGAAGTATCTCTCATCCGAGTAATTATGCATCGAAGGGACGTGATTGTCATGAAAATAGCTTCGGAGCACAATGTTGCTGATCTGTTTACAAAGGCCTTCACAGCTAAAGTGTTTGAGGGTCACTTGCAGAGTATGAGTCTATGGGACAGGCCATGTCTAGATTAAGGAAAGTGGGAGATTTGTACTGGGCACGTGTTATGTCCTAGTTTATTATTGTGTACTTTGTATTTTGACTATATTGTACACCTCACTAGCTTTAGGTCAAGTGAGAGATTGTTGGGATTGATGCCCTAAATCTCGTAGGGTCCTATAGTTTGTAAATATATTGAACAAACTCATTGTCTATTTAATAAAATATATGATATTTTATTCCATATTTTTATTGCATTAACCACAAACCAATAAACTAACATCCAAAGTTTTCTTGTAACTTAAACATTTATGTAGAGACATATAGGTGGATCATGTTTAAGCGATAACCTAAATAGTCTGTAGTAGATGGATAAGGTTAGGTACCTTATACTAGTGACATTATGAGTATGGTTCACTTTGTAGCTGTTACAATTGTTGTAAAGTGCTACAAATAATCTGATCTTGATCATTTATGTATAGTCATGTGAGCATGGATATTTTGTACAAAGAAGTTTGTATAATACTGGACCATGAAATGTTTAGTCTCATTATAAACGTCGTTCATAATAGAGACTTACATTTCACCAGGATGACCATAGGTAACATGGCCTGAATCCTGAGTGAGTTGTGAATTCCTGCCTATGAGGGCGGTCTTTTGATTTGTATGGGTGAGAGTTGCTAGATCGGTGACTCAACAAGCCTACCATTTTAAGGATTCATCTGATTGGGGAGCTGGGAACACAACTATACAAGAAGGAATTCACTCCTTCCCCAAGGTCAGAGTAAGTAGATAAATTGCTCTCTTAAGGGCTGATTCCAAAGCTTGAACAATGTGGTACCATACTCTCTTCTGGCCAGAGAGGGGTTTCGTCATAATTGGATCTATTGTTCATTTGAAGAATGAGTGGTACTTAAGGAGTTAGATGTAACTAGAAGGGCAAAAATGATAATTTTGGCTTAGCGGTACTTACGAGCAATTTGTGAAGAGTCATCGTACTGTTGATTGGTTATATCTAATGGACACAGAAATATATCCGTAGCGCGAATAGTACAGCTGTTGGTCTTTAGTGGAGTGTTCGATAGTTGATGGATGGTAAATAATTTAATTAAAGAGTTTGATTAATTATTCATATACTGTTAGAACTTCAAGCTACAGGTCCATGAGGTCCCCTTGGTAGCTCAATAGGATTAAATGAGAGTCGATTTTTGGATTAATTTGAATTGTTCAAATTAATAGAGGGATTTAATTATATATGATATAATTAAGTTATTTTAATTATATATAATATAATTATTATAATTTTTTTGATACATTATAGCTTTAGTGAGAGTAAATAAATATTTGAATATGATTCAAATATTATTAATATGAATTGGATTCATAATTGTTAAATTTAATATAAACGCGATTTATATTAAATGTCATTTAAGAGAGAAAAGAAACTAGGTTATACTGTATGTGATATAATATTAAATTTATAGGTTTTATGTTATATTTGATATAACATATAATTATAATTATATATATATAATATGATAAGTTAGTTATCATATTTATATTTATATATATTAAATATCATTTTTATTTTATTTATAAATAAAAATGAGGGAGGGTTTCGCTCCACCCACATAAGTGGGTGGTTGTGGTTTTTTTTTTTTTTTTTTTTTTGAAAAACTGAAAAGAGTATCCTTCTTCAATAATCTCTGTTCACCGATTTTGACAGTGGAGAAAAACAAAAGAGTTCGGTAAGTTTTGATTTTGTTGGTGAACAATCTCAATTCTTCCTCCTCTCTACTCAAAATTTCCCTCATTCCAAAATAGCTAGAGCCCTCCACTCTTGGGTTTTCTACCTAAGAATACCAAGGAAGTTTTTGTGGTAGTGTTCGGCTCTTGATCGAGGTTTTCTTGAAGAGAGTCTTCAAGATGTTTGTGTGTTGTTCGAGGGATTCCTGAAGAAAAGTCTTCAAAGGTAAGATTTCTAAAACCTTTTTAATAGCATGCTGTAATTTATATAAATGCATATCTAGTCTTTATTTATAGTAAAATTTACATTCAATGAAAAATGGATTTGGGACAATCTTTCTTTTTCTCACGATTCCCTTCAATTTGGGATCCTTCAGGTATGAGTCCAACCTCATGTTTGTATATTTAACATATATTATTTCCACTATGTTCTACATCTATTTCTAATGTTATGTTTGTGTAAATTTGTGACATTTGATACAGGAATGAATTATAGGATACAAGGATTACATTTGTGTGTATTCATCTTTCTAGATCTTGTGCGCATGCTCTTTATCCCATTCTTGCTTTTTCTTTAAGTTTTACGACTTTGTAGGTTATGGTGCTTAAGTTTAGTAATTTAAAGTTATTTCAATCTTTATGCTGTAGTTTTGGTATATTATTTCATTGATGTAGGTGCTAAAAGTGACGAGTACAAGGTGGGCTACGTTATTCTTGTGGAGGCAGAAGCATAGTGAGAAAGATTTGGCTAGGATTACTTCATATGGGATCGATAGGTGTAATTTTTTTGTCCATAGAGGGGATGAGGTTTGATTGTACAATAGGAAATGTATTCATATGAAGGTTGATAGTTGTCATACTTTCGAAATTGTTCATATGGGGTTGACTATATGTTGGAATTATTCATATGAGGTTTTCTATATTCTTTTAACTTAGAAATGCTTCATGAGATTGTCATATTGACAATGTTAAATAAGTGAACTTTTGATAAAGATATTGGTGAAAATTTGGTTGATATATAAGATTTTATGTGTATTGTTTATTTGATTGATGAATATATGTTATATATATATACCAAATGTGGTTGTTGGAACAAAATACAGGAGTAGTTATAAGTAAAAACGTCAAGATTACACTCTTTTAAAAAAAAATCACAAGCAGGTTTGACATGTGGAACGTGTCAAGATTATAGATATTCTTGACATGTTTAACAGGTTAAGAACTTCCATATTCTTAACATTTCTAATATGCCAAGTACGATATATCTTGACGGTTTTTCATTGTCAAGAATGGCCATATTCTTGACACTGGATGTCTTGACATTTTTAAAATGTCAAGAACTATGACACTTGACATTGCAAAAACGTCAAGTGAAATTGTTTGTAACATTTTTTATTTGTCAAGAACGCCAATATTCTTGACATTTCAAAAATGTCAAGTGCCACTGATCTTGACGTTTTTTCCTAGTCGAGAATGTCAACATTCTTGACACTAGATTTCTTGACTTTTTTTAAAATTTCAAGAAAAATGGAACTTGACATTTAAAAAACATTAAGAAACACTGTTTTTGTAGTAGTATCGACAATTAAACATTATATCGCATATAATTATCGATAATTCCCTAAATCGAATTTGAATGATTCAAATTCTTTCATCACACCATTCCAAGATTTAGTCCGAAATGAGCTAGTAGAGGAACCTAATGAACCTACAGATCATGAGCTCCCACGATCTGAGATTAACTGGCTGTACTCATTAATTCAATTAATCAAAATTTGTTAACTATCCAAACACACCATTAAAGCCCAATAGTTGCACTATCCTCATTATAAATATATTTCTGTCTACTTGATTTAACCATGATTAGTAAGTCGATCCTGTTGAGGTTAATGCCCTAAAGTCTCGTGTTCTGTAGTTTGTAAACAGTATGTACGAGCGTTTGTGTTGTTAATATATGATATTTACTTCACATCTTAAATTTTTGCTCAGTTACTTGTTTTATTTGCTTTACCACAAAACCAATAAACATAAAATCTCTAGTTATCTGTATGTGATTCAAGCATATATGTGGTGAATACAAGCAGATCATGTCTTGAGTGATAACCAAAATGGTCTGTAGTATATGGATATAGGAGGGAAACCTTATCCTGGTAACGCTACAGATGTGGCCCACTTTGTGGAATAGTCACAAGTGTTGTGACTTATCATAGATGGTCTGATCCTGATCATTCGTGTTGGGGACATGCGAGCGGGGGGCGTCCTATACAAAGAGTTTGTATAAGACCTTACCACAAAGTGTTAACGTCTCGTTATATAATATCGTTCATGATAGAGACTTCACTTCACTAGAATGACCATAGGTAACATGACCTCAATCCTGAGTGAGTTGAGAAATCCTGCCATTGAGGGCAGTCCTTTGATTTGTATGGGTGCGAGTGGCCAACTCGCCGATTCAAACCTACCATTTTGGGGATTCGTCTGATTTGGGAGCTTGGATCTCAGCTACACAAGATGGAATTCACTCATTCCCAAGGCAGGGATAAATAGAGAGATAGCTCCCTTAAGGGCTGATTCCGGGGCTTGAATGATATGGCGTCACACACCTTCTCTTGGCCTGAGAGGTGTTCACACATAGTTGGACTATGTTGTATTGTTCATTAGAGGAATCAACGGTACTTAAGGAGTGAGATGTAACTATAGGGGCAAAATGGTAATATGGCCCAACTGTACTTACGAGCATCTGTGAAGGGTCATCATACTCATGATTGGTTATATTTGATGGACACAGAAATATATCTTTGGTAAGAAGAGTTCAGCTGTTGGTCTTTAGTAGAATGCCTGACAGTTAATGGATGGTGGATCTCGTAGCTAAAAAGTTTAGTCAGCTATTCACAGACCATTGGAGCTTTGAGTCACAGGTCCATTAGGTCCCCTGGGTAGCTTGGATAAAGTCAAGAACCAGTATTTGGTTTAATTTGAAATGTTCAAATTGACAAGAGGAAGTTCGATTATATATGATATAATTGGATTGGTTAATTATATATGATATAATTGGCTAAATATATGACATACATTATTTTTAAGGAAATTAGATATAAATATGATTTATATCAAGAAGAGGAGAAACTACTATAGTAGATATGTGATATCAAACTATAGGATAAAAATATAATATGATTATATTTATTAATTAATTAATTAGTTAATTATATGATAATTAATCCAAAATTCACGTTCGAACATAGGTTAGTGGGGGCAACATTGGTTATTGTAACTGATGAGTTAAAAATGAAAATAGTTTTCATTTTGATCCCCTGTCGTCAGGTCGCCCAAAGAGAAAAAGAGAAAGCGCGCTGGTGTTTCCTAAATGATCGCTTAAGAAAATTGAGAGCCTATACGATAGCTCCTCTCCACCTAAACGATCATCCACCTCGCGCCTAAATGATCGCACACAGTCGACTACACGATTGCATAGCTTCTCTAAACGATCGTATAGTGTGGCGATTTTGCTAAACGATCGTATACCATTTCTAAAACGATCATTCAATGGATCCAACATAATCGTGTAGCTTCTTCTAAACGATAAGCAGTCTGCTATGCGATAGCATCTTTTTCCCTCCCACTTGCTTATCGCCTACACGATTCGTGTTTCCTCCTTCCTCTACCAAATTCACTAAAGACCAACCTTTGGGTTTTCACTCCGAGAATACCCGGGGTTCTTTTTTGGTGGTGTCATCCCGACGGAGTTCGTGTTCGTGTGGTTGTTCGTGCTGCTGTCGTTGACGCTACTGCTGGCCGTTGGTAGATCGCATGGAGGGTTCCGCTGTGTTGAGTTCTAAAGTGTCGAAGAGTGTCTTCAACTGGTATGGAACTCTCTCCCTTGTTATTTATGCTATTCATAGCATGCCGATAAGTAGTGTTTGTTTGCATAACTGTATGTATTGAATGTATAATATGTATTTCGGTCACGGTGAGATCGGAGCTCTTCAGATCCTTCACAGGTTGTTCATAATTACAAATGGGTAAAAATTACTGTTTTACCCCTGTAATTACATCTTGCTCCTTAAGTTCCACTGATCCTTTCATGAATAATTGGTTTCTCGTCCAACCATCAAACCGAGTCTTTTTCAAGCTTTAGAAAGGGCGGGGCCCCTTGTTCAAGACTTGGATTCAACACTTGAGAGAACAACCTATCTACTAACCCTAAAAGCGGGTAGGAGTGAGTTTCATCTTACAGAACTATGTCCTCAATTATCTATCCCGTCTTACCCCTAAATGGGAGGCTTATGAAGTTGGCGATGTTTAGCAACTCTCGTCCATGTAGATTAAAGGATAATCCTGAATAAACAGGAATTCATAGTTAGCTCAAGATTAAGATCGAGTTATCTAGATCATCGAATTGAAATGGTTAGTCTTATCAGTAAAGGGTGTTATAAAGTAAAAGTGAATATTTTGTGATATGGTCTTATGAAAACTCATTACATAAGATGCCCTTACTCGCACATCTCCACATGTATGATTCAAGATCACTTTGTTTGTAACATTTTATAACTATTGTAACAATTAAAAGTGGGCAACATCCATAGTGTCCTCAGGATAAGGTATCCAACCTAATTCCTATACTATAGACAGTTTTGATTATTACTCGAACTTGATTCACTTTTATGTCTCCATATAAAGTCCAAGTATTCATGCTATAGTCAAGGGTTCTTAGTTTATTGGATTTAAAGTTTAAAACGGTGCGATTCACATATTCAATAACAATTTACTTAATAAACGCCAGTAACTTCTTTACTATAAAATAAAATATGTTTAATGTTTACAAACCACGAGTTTTAGGACATATAATCCAACAAACTCCCACTTGGACTGAAACTTCAGTGGATTATATATACAATGTTGAGTGTGAGAGAAAGAACATAAATACAATAAACTAAGGCATCATATACCCACGAATTCTCCCATTTGCCCTAGATTTATATAACCCATAGTCTTAGATTCACTAGGTGACCCTCAAAGGCTTTAGTCGAGAAGGTCTTTGTTAACGAATCAACTAAGTTGTCTTCTGAAGCTATCTGTGTGACGATTACGTCTCCTCGATGTACTATCTCTCTGACAATATGGTATTTGCGCTCAATGTGTTTTCCACGCTTATGGCTTCTAGATTCTTTGTATTTGCAACTGATCCACGGTTATCACAATAGAGGGTAATAGGCAGATGCATATTTGGAACCACTTCCAAATCTGTTAAGAACTTTTTAAGTCATACTACCTTCTTTACTGCTTTGCATGCAGCCACATACTCTGCTTCCATAGTGGAGTCAGTAACACAACTTTGTTTTATACTCCTCCAAACTACAACTATTTCGTTTAGAGTGAACACTGATCCCGAAGTTGATTTTCTTGAATCTACATCGGTCTAAAAATCAGAGTCAATGCATCCTATAAGGATCAGATTCTTAGCGCCATACATAAACATATAGTCCCTCGTTCTCCGAAGATACTTGAGGATATTTTTAATAGCGGTTCAATGATCATATCTAGGATCGAACTGAAACCTGCTGACAATTCTCATTGCATAGCATATGTCAAGTCGTGTACACAACATGACATACATCAGGCTACCTACTGCTGATGCATAGGGAATATGTTTCATATCCTCAACTTCTTGAGGTGTCTCAGGACACTGTTCCTTAGACAGATGAATTCCATGCCTAAAAGGTAGAAAACCCCTCTTAGAATTCTGCATTATATATATAGACAACATCTTGTCTATACAAGATGCCTGAAATAAGCCTAGTCTTCCGTTCTTGCGATTCTAAATGATTTTGATTCCAAGAACATATTGTTCTTCTCCCACATCTTTGATTTGGAATTTTGTTGTTAACCATCTTTTAATGTTAGCCAGGAATCCTACATCATTCCCAATGAGTAGGATATCGTCAATATACAATATTAAAAATGTTAGTTTTGTTGACAATCTTCTTGTAAACATAAGGTTCATCAACATTATGTTCAAAGCCATAAGATTTGATCGCAATATCAAATCTCATATTCTAGGATCTAGACGCTTGTTTCAATTCATAAATGAATCTTTTTAGCTTGCAAACCTTTTGCTCTTGACTTTGTTCAATGAACTTTTCTAGTTGAGCCATATGGATACTCTCCTCAAGATGGTCATTCAGAAAGGCTGTCTTGACATCCATTTTTTCAGATCTCATAATCATAAAAAAAAAGGCTATGGACAAGAGTATCTTTATCGACATTAGCATGGCAACAGGAGAAAAAGTTTCTTCATAGTCCACTCTGAAGGAACTCTAATGGGAGAGAACCTTAAGCGGAAGCAGTTTGAACAAATTCCATTTTCATTGAATACAAAGTTTACAGTAAACAAGTAACAAGATATGCATTTAATTCTAAATCACAGCATACTTTAGAAAGGGTTTCAAGAAACCTCACCTTTGAAGATCTTTCTTCACGTTTTCCCTCGAACGGTTCACGAACAACTTGAAAAATTTCTTTAAGATTAACCTTGGTATTCTCAAGGTGGAGAACCCAGGAGTGGTGGGCTCTAGCTATTTTGGATTTTGAGGGAAAACTTGATGTAGAAGAGGAAAGCTAGAGAACTCTCTTAAAGACTCAAAACCACAGAACTCACTCAAAACCACAAAACTCTTCTGTTGTCTTTCTTTCTTTCTTAATCTCGATTAACCAACCTTAGCAAGAAGAAGAAGAAACTTTTTCTTTCCTACTTGCCAAAAATAACCACGTGGGTGGAGAGAAAAGAAAGGGAAGAGAGTTATAACTCCCTTTCTTATTATTAAAATAATAATAATATAAACTAACATCCAATGTTATTATTTATAGCTTAAACATGTATGTAGAGATATGCAGGTGGATCATATTTAAGTGATAACTCAAATGGTTTGTAGTAGATGGATAAGGCTAGATACCTTATCCTAGTTACACTACGAATACAGTCTGCTTTGTAGATGTTACAATTGTTGTAAAGTGCTACAAATATATGATCCTGATCATTCATGTAGAGACATGTGAGTGAAGGTGTTCTATACAAAAGAGTTTGTATAAGACTGGACCACGAAATGACTAGTCTCATTATATAACACAATTCATAATAAAGACTTATTTCACCATGATGACCATACGTGACATGACCTGAATCCTGAGTGAGTTATGAACACGTGCCGATGAAGGCGATCCTTTGATTTTTATGGGTGAGAGTGGCCAGATCATCGACTAATAAGCCTACAATTTAGCGAATTCGTCTGACTAGGGAGCTGGAAACACAACTATACAAGACGAAATTCACTATAATATACATCAACATTCCATAATCTAATATAATAACCTATATAAAATCTCATGAAACTCTAAACATGCATACTACATATTATAACATTTATAATATACTTTCAATGCATGCAACATGATTTTCTATGGTGTAATTTTAAATCTAAATGACATACTTTATGTACAAACAAGATTTATTTAATTAAAACATTCATTCATAATGCATAATAAATTAAACACACACTGAAATAGACTAATTTTGGCATTCTAATCAAACAAACACCTAAATTATTACAATAATAATCCATAAACTACTCCGAACCGCTCCTGAATCATTCGAACCGGCCCGAACCAACTAGAGAATGCTTGAAATGGACCTCCAAGGCTGCAAATAGGGTGAATTGGACCTCCAAGGCTCTAAGGTTGCATTAACTGGTTCAGTCGAACCAAATTCTCGTGCAAGCATGCTTCTGGTTTGGACGAAGAACAACACCGTGGCACTCTCGCGATTCTGGAAAAAAAATGAAGAACAATGCCACGACGCCTCTTGACCGAAGCAGAACCAGCTTCATTTTCCTACTGCGCATGCTCCAAATCTTCTCTAATTATAGCCCAATTTCAACTCTAAGGACTCTAGCAAAATTACAAACCTTTCTTCACACATTAAGGCCCATAAATAAGGAACCAATTAAAACAATTACAACATAAATAAAGGTAAATCTAAATGCCAAAATTGTAATATATACATTTCAGCAACCATTGAATTCATCTCATGAACAAACACCTACCAAGCTAAAATTAACGTAAATTGAGTACTTAAATCATGCTCTGATACCACTTGAGATCTTAACAATTAACAAACATAAGAAATTAGGATTATAAGCACTCTAATTTCATCAATTTTAGTTAACAAGCATGCATGGTCATGTTAACATAAATTTAGGGTTTCAAGAACACAACCTTTGATGAAACTCAAATTATAGCAACTTCTTGTTGAATTTTGATCACAAACTGTTCGTGGACTACCGTTAGAGTCTTTCTTGCTATTCTTCGATCTTAGAATGGGTCGTGAGACTCAAATTAAAAAGAGATTTGAGAGGAATTTGAGAAATTGGAGAGGTTTTGTATGAATAGCAATAAAAGAGAACAATTCATTTTAATTTTCAGAATTGCATTAACCCAAGTTTAGTCAAATTTTTCTCTGTTTAAAGAATATTTCCATGCATTCAAAATGCATGATAAATTGACACCAAATCAATCCTAAAATAAGTGGGATTTTAAGTGTTGAATATGGGAAATGTGAGTTTTCCCACTAATCCCTTTTTCGTTAAAAAATTGATTTTCAAAAAATCAATTAAAATTTAATTTTAATTTTAATTAAAATTAATTCAGTTAATTAATTTTAAATAAGATTTCTTTAAAATTAATTAAAAATAAAATTAATTATAATAATTAATTTTAAATAATTAATTAAATAATTTAATTAATAAAATTAATTTAATATCAAATATGAAATTAACAATGAACATCAATCCCAAACATGAATCTTTATTCATGCATAACACTTAAACATTATATTACATATAATTATCAATAATTTCCTAAATCGAAGTTAAGCTCTTCAAATTCTCTCATCACACTGTTCCAAGATTTAGTCCGATATGAGCTGGCAGGAGGACCTAATGGATCTACAGATCATGAACTCCAACAATCCGAGATTAATCGGCTAAACCCATTAACCCAAAATTATTAACCCAATTAATCAACATTCATTAACTATTAGGACACTCCACTAAAGTCCAGTAACTATACTCTCCTCACTGTAGATATATTTTTGTCCACTTGATTTAACCATGATTAGTAAATCAATCCTTCACAAATTGTTTGTAATTTCAGCTAGGTCAAAATTACAGTTTTACCTCTATAATTACATTTTGCTCCTTAAGTCTCACTGATCCTCTAATGAACAATTGGTTTATGGTCTAACCATCAAAACGAGTCTCTCTCAAGCCTTAGTGAGGGTGGGACTCCTTTTTCAAGTCCTGGATTCAACACTTAAAAGAACAACCTATCTACTAACCTTAAAAGCGGGTAGGAAGAAAGTTTGTGTTGCAGGACTATGTCCCCAGCTATCTACCCAGTCTTACTCCTAAAATAGGAGGCTTATTGGGTCAGCAATGTTGAGTCACTCTCACCCATGCAGATTAAAGGATAATCTCGAATAAATAAGAGTTCATAGTCAGCATGAACTCAGCTTAGGATTAAGATCAAGTTACCTAGGTCATCGAATTGAAATAGTCAGTCTTATCAGTAAACAGTGTTATAAAGTAAAAGTGACTATTTCGTGGTTTGATTTTATGCAAACTCATTACATAAGATGCCCCACTCGCATGTCTCCACATGAACGATTCATGATCACTTCGTTTGTAACACTTCACAATTATTGTAACAATTAAAGAGTGGGTTGCATCCATAGTGTCCCCATGATAAGGTATCCAGTCTAATCCCTATACTATAGACCGTTTTGGCTATTATTCGAACTTGATCCACTTTTATGTCTCCATATAAAGTCCAAGTATTCATGCTATAACCAGGGGTTCTTAGTTTATTGGATTTAAAGTTTAAAACGGTGTAATTCACATATTCAATAACAATTTACTGAATAGGCCCCAATAACTTCTTTATTGCAAAATAGAATATGTTTAATGTTACAAACCATGAGTTTCAGGACATACAACATATACGGGGTGAAACGTGGGAGTAAAACCTATGATCTCTATAATTATATTAAGAGCAAGTCTAATACCATTAGTGACTCAAATAATTATGACACGTATTTTTTATATTGTTCAGAATATAGCATGTGAATTCTTGAAAAAAAAAATATAACATGTGAAGTGATGAACCTTTAATGTGTGTATATATTTATATATCTACGTATGTATATATATCTTCAAACACAATCAGATTGAATATAATTCGTTCTTCAAATAGATTGCATGTTTTAATTACAAATTTAGAGATGGGTCCCTCACTACATTTGATTATAGAGCACTTGTAAACAATAATAAACGTGATCGAATGAAGTCCACTTTTGAAGTTACCATTTAATTACATTTCTCCCTCCATAAACATGATCTTAATTTGTATTTGATTGAAATAAAATTTAAATCTCTCACATTGAGAATAACAATACTTGTGTCTTTGTAATAAAGAAAGAGAAAATATATTTACGAAAAATAAAAATAAAAATACAAAGCCGTACTTTCATGCAATAATTCAATTTCAGCTTTTAGTCTGTCGGTTACTGTTATGGCTTCAATGAGCTAATATATTATTGTACTTATTATATATATACACATGATTGTAAATGCATGGGAAGACATAAATGCTCTGGCCCTCGTTAAACAAATACAACTGTCGAATAAAGTCACCATAAATGTAAGAATTGTGTAACATTTATTTTTATTTGCTATCGGGGTATTTTAAAACTCATTCCCAGTATTAATGTTTCTCCACAAGTCAACCAAAAACACAAAGGTTCCATTTATAAGGCATCGAAGGAGAAACAAAGAGTGAGACCAACAGAGATAACAAACAGAAATCTATCTTAATCATGGCTTAGAAAGATTGGAGGATCAGATAGGCAAGGAAAGGATTACATGTGATATGGGTAATTCTATATTTGAGAGTGATTCTAGAATGATTAATCATTAAAAATTAAATTTGATATGAAGATTGTGCTAAATTAATATGAAAAAAGTGGTTTTAATTATATTAAAATAAATCACTCTCAAGTTAGGATGGAAATATCACTTTTGAAGTTTCTTTTGAGAGAGGAGGGAGGAATTTGAAAAGCATTAGCCATGAAGTCAAATGTAGGGCAGAATCTAAAGCCTATAAATATTGGGTATCGAACTTAGAAACTAATTCTTTCATTTGAAACAAGATTGGACATTAGTTTGACGGAAAAAATAGAAAAACGACCTAAACCTAAATGGCAGTGAGCTAATCAAAAGGCTTCCTGTCTAAAGAGAGCAGAAATTTCACAAAAGAATTTGTGAAAACACTCAAATTCCAGAGTTCTCTGTGGCTACTCTGACTGTTTTCATAAACTATTCTTCTGAGAAATCATATATAACACGAGTTAAACAAAAAGAAATATCTAACAGTCTCACAGAAACATGGTACAGAAAACAAGGAACAATAAGCATCAAACATGAAGATTAGATATACATCTTACACACTGGTGAAGAATCAAGATAGCCATTAAATAATCAACCAGGTAAATATATGGACTGCAGGAAATTCGAACTCCTAGTAACTACAGGACAACTTCATTTAGCCTCCAAAATTCTTCTACAAAAGAAGTCAAGGGTTCATCATAGCATTAGAATCATCTTCTTCTGCATCTCCCAATTCGCTGAACATATATTGATTTTGGTACTCCATCAAGTACTGAGTTGATCTCTTCACATCTAAGAACAGGTGGTATACACGATTTATGTCTTCCATCTCCACAATCTTCCCCTTTCGCTTTTGACATGCCAATGCAGCTGCTGTGATTAAATGGATGGCATATCTAAGTGATGTTTCTACGCCAATTGTGGTCAAAAGTCTCTTCGCCTCTTCAGACATTTCCACTTCTTCCTCTTGAGATCTGATATCTAAAATCTTTCGTATTTCATCCTCCGTATAAGGTTGAGTAGAAATTATAAGTAATCGATCAAGAAGATCAATAGGAATACCATGTGGGGATTTGTAGTTTGTTCCCCGGATTGTGGTAATCCCCCTATTAGTAGCAACAACTAGTATTGGAGCCATCTCATTCTCCAAAGCACGATTAAGGAAAGAGAAGCACTCAATATCAAGCATGTGGACCTCATCAATAAAGAGAACACCCGGAACTATCTCGGCCTTGCCTTCTTCCCTCCACTCAGCCACTTTGGTATCAATTTGTTCCCTTACTTCAGCACGAATTTCTCCAGTATCCCCAGTGAATAGAGCTAAGAAACCTTGTGTTCTGGAGACAAAGGACAATAAAATGAGAACATAACTCCCAGAAATATACAAGGCCATGAGTATGACCAATTGTATAAAGTCGTAAACTGAAGAGTATAATTAATTTACACATAAAGTATTGAGAAAAGACATATTATGCCTTTAATAGAGGTAAGCAGTCAAAAACAAAATTGCCCAATGCTATGTCTTACAAAACAGAGGTCAGTAATTCAATTCTTCCCATCCTTGGAAGAACAAAAAACCAAGAAAGGGGGAAAAGCATGATCAATGGCGTGAAACACACAGTATGCATGTAATTGGGGAATGAGACCATTACATGCAATATGATATATTGAGAAACAGAGATCGAATCCTTCAAATCTCCTTGAATTAACAAAAGTTGAGGAAGTGCAAAATAACAGAACAAACTACATTATGACTAGTGGTAGTAACTGCCAAAGTCACACAAGTATGTCAATTCCACCTAAGCTCAATATGCTAGATGTACATGTACTTATAGAAGTTCGTCAAGAAGAGAAGGTACATTTTGGGAAACACAAAGACCGACTGGGGAAACCCAATCCCATACACTGGAGTATAACATACATTGCATGGTAAGCAAGTTACATAGACACAGACCAAGACATCAAACATTCTAAAAAGAAGGTATTATGTCAACTTGGCAAGAGTAAAGCAGAATTGAATCTGCATTAATTACAAAAAAGAATGCAATAGACAGGAGCTGAAGCACCTGAAATGTAATTTAAAGTCCCGCTTTGGAGAAGCAAAAAGAGATACAATAGAGTCAAAACCTTTACAAAAAACATTAGGCTGAGACATATTAGTTCTTTTTACAAAAATACACACAACCTACAGAATTACATCAAGGGATTATACCGAAACAAACCACTCCGAGTAGGGAGAAAGGAGAAAGAGGAAGCATTCCTCTTCCACTCCTCTTTTTGCAAGGCAATGAGCCATGAAGTTGTGACTTAATATCAGTACGGTTGGTCATATAGGTGCTGTTTACCATCCCATCGCATTGGAAATTATATTGACAGCTCTCAGTAACAAACAGCAAACAAAATTTTCACAAACCATCATTGGAGGGCATCTGATACCACAATCCCGATTCTCAATTACTTCTAACTGTAAACAAACAAAACCTTGCAAAATATTTCAATCGTATGACTCTATGTGTATATAATTTGCAGAGACCAATAATTCTAAGCGACATTGTTTGCTCTATTAGTCTCAGCTGCACAATTTTCAAAGACACATAACTCGACAAAAATGGATTTGAAAAGTTTAAGGGAAAACTAAATAACCTGCTATTGATGACATCTATCTCATGGAGTGTGACACAATGTACAACCTCCTTCCGCTTTTGCAACTCACCATCGGGGCATTGCACAAACTTTGTTTGGGGACCCATTGCATCATAATCCCTGGACCTAGAGAAAGACCTCCCTAGCTTAGTAATTTTCCCTGAGGCCTTATCAATCGCAATTACATCGCCACTCTGCACCTTTTCCTTTCCCAAAGCTTCAATCATCTTCGCCCCCAAATCATATACCGTCTCCATGTCCGTCGTTTTCAAAGTAAGCTTCCCAGTCTTCGACGCTGCCCCGGCAACCGCTGGCCTGTCTATTTGAACCTCAACGACCTCTCCTTCAATTATCTCGGTTTCTTCCTTTATTCGGACGCCGATTGATTTACGAAAGGCCTGCATCAATGCTTCAGTTTTGGACATTTCCAGAGAAAAGAGCTCACTGCCAGCAATCATCGCGAAAGGAGTTTCAAGGCCAAGGGACTTAGCCATGCCCATGGCAATAGCAGTCTTGCCAGTACCAGGCTGACCAGCGAGGAGAACAGCCCGACCGGCAATTTTTCCTTCTTTGATCATCTGAAGAATGACCCCAGCGGCCTTACGAGCGGCGGTTTGGCCAACCATTCCCTCCGAGACGGCCCGTGGTTCAAGGGAGGAATCAAGGCCGAGGCCGCGGATGTGGGAGTGCGCCCCAATGCGCTCAATTCGCGTTAGGTCGCGGCTCTCCGACAGCTTCAGCTCCGCCATCGTAAGAACTGATGATGGTAATTTGGTTGGTTGCTGAAGGACGCAGGAACAGAGCGTTATGAACTAGGGTTAGGGTTCAGGGTTTTGCAAACTCGAAGAAACACTTCTTCTTGTTGGCGTTCGGAGGGTAATTGTATTAAATCGCATGCTCTAAATCCCTCCCTCAAAAATTGACAATATATCATTTCGAGCACAAAATTAAATTATTCCTTCTCCTAAACTTAGATGCAGTTAAACATAGGTATGGAGAAAATATAAGAAATTTATAGAAAATAGGAAAATTAAATTTATGGAAATCTAGAATTCTCATTCTTCAATCCTTTCTTTTAATTTTCTGTCCATGTGTGTCTTCTTAAAACTACAAAATACCATTATTTATAAGCAATTTGAGAGGTATAAGCACACTAAAATGGGTATTTATTTCAAGAGTTGAGATTGGATGAGTTAGGCATCATAAGTCCAATCCTTGTTTGGGGTAATGATCTTTCCTATACTTTTTTCCATGGGTTTGAATAGTGAATAGTAAACACTATTCAAACTCATGGGTTTTTTTTTTTGTTCTAACTTAATCTAGGAAGTTTGTCGATCAACTTCTGGATACTGCCTTCGGTGACTGCCGCTGACCAATTTCGACTGCTTCCAGTGACTACCATTGGCCAACTCCGCCACTTCTAGCAACCCCATCGACGATAGGGATGGCAACAGGGTTGAGGCGGGGCGGGGATACACTCCCCATCCCCATGGGGATTTTTAATCCTCGTCCCCACCCTATTCCCCATTTTAAGGAGTCGGGGTCGGGGCTGGGGAATCCCCGGTCGGTGATTCAGGTCCCCGTAGGGAAAAATTTTTTCTTTTTATTTTATTATTTTAAATTAACTAAATTTAGTTATTTATATTGAAATTTTAAATTTTATGTAATAAATTAGTATTATTGTTACATATATTTGTTTAAATTAACAATTAAAAATATTTTAATATTTTTAATTATTTAAAATTTATATATTAGAAAATTAAAATTAAAAAAAATAAACTGAAACAATTATAGACACTTACCAGTGATATGGTCTATCACTAATAGACTATTTAAATTTGGTCATATTTGTAATTTTTTTTACATTATGTAAATCTACTAATACTTTGGTCTAATGTCTATATTTGCAACCGTCTCTAAAAAAAAAAAAAAAAAAAATGAAGAGAGTGTTTTTAAAAAAAATATTATTGTAATAAACTAAAGGTCTCTTTGGAATGACTTAGAAAAAAAATGTTCATTGATTATGGATGGCAAAATTTCCCCGGGGGTCTGATCCGATCGAGACGGGGAATCCCCGGTTTGACTAGGTATTTAGGTCAAATTGGGGATTTAAAATCGGTCTCCGGTCGGAAGGGATCCCTCCCCCCACCCTCATCCCTGACCCCGAACCCGATCCTTGCCTCACCTCAACTTTTTTTAATTATTTAGTATATAATAATAATAATAATAATAATAATAATAATAATAATTATAATTAAAAAAAAAAAAAACTGAAACAAAACTTTTAACTACCCAAAGTGTTTAGCATATATAACATAATGTAAAAAAGATTATAAACATGGCCAAATTTAAATAGTCATAGA
This sequence comes from Benincasa hispida, assembly GCF_009727055.1. Lineage (NCBI taxonomy): Eukaryota > Viridiplantae > Streptophyta > Magnoliopsida > Cucurbitales > Cucurbitaceae > Benincasa > Benincasa hispida. The sequence continues at coordinate 21,114,729 of NC_052351.1, forward strand.
CCATATTATTGATAGGAGTCTATCATGATAGACCATATCACTAGTAAGAATTTATCAACGATAGAAATCTATCACTGATAGAATTGGCTATATTTGTAATTTTTTTAAATGATGTTATTATACACTTGGTTATTATTTCTAAAAATGCTATCAATTGCAATTACTTTTTTAATTAATTATTAGATTTTTTTTTAGTTCTCTCTTCTTCCGTGTTTAAAATTAATGTTTCCTTTATTTTAGGAGACTTCATTTATTTTCTATTTTTCCAATTGAAAATTGGTCATCTATATATTGAGATCTCAAGTATATGTCGAATATATTTGTAATTGTATAATTAGGTATATTTATTTAGACTATATATGTGTATAGAAAGTCCTAACTTAATTTAATATTTTCATTTTTTTCCATTGGTCAATTTAACTAGCCCTAAGATTGAGAATTCTTTTTTAAACATAAAGGATTAAAATGTTGATAACAACTTAGCGCCAAATGAAAATAAAAATTCAAACTTTATGAATTTTATTATTCCTAAAATGTAATTTGATTAAAAAAAATCATAATGTTTCAATAATTGATTTTAAGACTAAAATACTAGTTTATTTCAATTTGAAGTTAGCATGTTATGGTAAAAAAATTGATCATTTTCAAATTAGTTCAAGTGGCAAAGTTTATGAAGCCTTGTCTCAAGACCTAGTAAAATTAAAATACCAAGTTATTTAAAAAAATAAATTAAATAAAATTATAAATTTAGTCACATCTCTATTTTTTTTTAAAAAAAATATTCTTCAAAAATTTTTTAGTTTATTTTAAACTTACTATTATTAAAATAATTAAGATGTCAAGTTTGAACTAATCCAAAATCTAACCACTAATTAAATACAAGAAAATATTTCAAAAACTCAAGATTTATAAATCTGCACAAGCTTCCGAAATTTGCACTCCAAACACAGGTTTCTTAAACCCAAACTTCTAAAACATGCATTCTAGACAAAGTATTTTTAAACTCATGCTATCTAAACCTCTCAGCCTAATCCCTAGACTTAACATTCCAAGTTTAAGATTCCACTATACACCAAACACCCTCTAAGAATTTGTAATTGTAGGACATATGGACAACATGCATAAATACACATGAGGTTAGTGGAAGAATGTCATTAAGCATTGTGCATATATTTTGTAGTATATATAACACTCTCCCTTAGATGTCTTCCTTAAGTGGATACACGCCTCATTAGAGAAATTCTAAAAAAAAAAAAAAAAAAAAAAACCAATGGAAAAAAGATCCTAGTGAAGGAAAAAAAAAACATATTTCATACTGTAGGGATCAAATCGCAAACGGAAGCGTGAGAATGCCTTGCATTTCGAAATTCGATTTTTAAAGAAACAAACTACATAAAACTAAAACAGAATAGAAGAGGATAAACATCATAATAAGCATGCATATAAAGGAGAAACAAAAGGGATGAACGATTCTTACTTTCGTAGATTCCCAAACTTCTCAAAATTCCTCTTGTTCTTCACACGAACATCTTCTCAACAATCACCAACACCACCACAAGAATAACTTTGTTATTCTCTAGGATTCTAAGAGCTGGATGAGTGGTCTCCAATATCTGGAAGAGGAAGAGATAAAGAGATTGTAGAGAGAGTGTAGAGATGAATTATTTTGGAGGCTAGGGTATATTTTTGTACAAACGAATGCTTGCCCTAAATGGGCTAATAGGATGAATTTATATGGAGAAAGGTTTACTCCTTCTCCAAGTATTTCTTTTTTCACCCTTGATGCCAATTAATTAAATAACATCTTATTTAATTAATTGACGCGTTAATTAAATAATCACATATTAAATCTTATTTAATAACTAATTAATTAATTAATATATAAACATCACATATTTATATGCTTCCATCTCTTTAACATTATAATTAATTAATTCTTCATGAATCTAATTCACATAAATTCAATATTTGAATCTCATTCAAATATTTCTCTCTAACATAATTTAAATTATAATCACATCTATAATTAATTATATATTAATCACATTAAATACAATTTCCTCAATTGATTTGAACAATTCAACTCATTCTTCATTAATATCCTTTAGTAAGCTAACAAGGGGATCTGGTGTACCTACAAATTAGAAGCTCCAACGATATGAGATTAATTGGCTAAACTCATTAACCAAATTAATCAATATTCGTTAACTATGGGTACACTCAACTAAAGACCCACATATACACTCTTCTTACTGCAGATATATTTTTGTGTTCGCGGATATAGATCAATAATAACAAGTTAGTTCTTCACGAGTGTTCGTAACACCAGCTAGATCAAATGACCATTTTACCCCTAAATTACCTCTGTATTCTTAAGTACCAATGCTCCTCTAATGAACAATGGTCCAACCATTAAGCAGAAATCCCTTTCGGGCCAGTGAGAGGGTGGAGCCCTTTGTTTAAGTCCTTGAGATACCACTTAAAGGAATACTCATCTACTTACCCTAAAATGGGGAATGAGTGAACTTCATCTTGTATCATTATGTTTCTAACTCTCCACTCGGTTTTGTCCCTAAAATGGTAGGTTTATTGAGTTGGAAAATTGGCCACTCTTACCCATACAAATCAAAGGACAATTTCTCGTAAACAGGAGTTCATAATACAGTCAAGATTAAGACATAAGTTGCCTAGGTCATCCTATTGAAATAGAAATCTAACTAGTCAACAGTGTTACATCTAGTGGGTACTATTTCGTGATCTGCTCTTATGCAAACTCATTGCATAGGATATACTCACTCCCATGTCATCTATACGAACGCATTGGATCATTGTGTTTGTATCAAATATAAATTGGGTTGTATTTATAGTGTCACTAGGATAAGGTACCCAACCTTATCCCTATACTATAAATTCTTTAAGTTTTATCTTGAACATTGATCCCTGTATGTCTCCACATACATTTCAAGACTCATAAGACAACCTAGAATGTTAGTTTATTTGATTTAGGATTATTAAGGCAAAATAGAATACAACACAATCAATAACATTTATGGAAATAACATCGATAACTCTTTATTGACGATGATCAATTATTTACATTTACTATCTATGAGTTTTAGAGCATAAAACCCAACACATATAATTTATACTCTTAAAAGAATACAATATATTTGTTCCCTTTCACGAAAACATCACTTAAGATCTCTGAGTCGTCGAATTTCAATGTTATGCACCAATTTTTCAAAGGTTGTGGTAGGTAATGACTTTGTAAATAAGTTTGCCAGATTATCCTTCGAACAAATTTGTTGTACTGTGATGTCGCCATTTTCTTTAAGATCATAAATGTAGAAAATTTTGATGAAATATGTTTTGTTCTATCTCCTTTAATATACCCCCTTTGATTTGAGCTATACATGTTGTGTTGTCTTCGTATAATATCGTTGGAAGATTTTTACCAGAAGACAAGCCATATATTTTATGAATGTGCTGAATCATTGATCTTAACCATACACATACTCGACTATCCTCATGCATTGCAAGAATTTCAACATGATTTGAGGAAGTAGCAGTTAATAGTTTATTTCACTAGTCACCATGATATAACAGTTCCTCCACATGTGAATAAATAATTTGTCTAAGATCTAGCTTTGTGTGGATCAGATGAATATACTGAACTTGTATGACCAACTAAATAAAAATTTGATTTATTTGAATAAAACAAACCCACATCAATTGTTCCTCGGAGATTTATGGAGTATATGCTTAATTCCATTCCAATGTCTTTTTGTTGGAGAAGAACTATATCTAGCTAATAAGTTTACTGAAAATTCAATATTTGGTCTTGTATTATTAGAAAGATACATAAGTGCACCAATTGTACTAAGATATGGTACTTCAGGACTAAGAAGTTCTTCATATCATCTTGAGGCCAAAATATATCTTTCTTTACGTCCAGGGGAAACAACTTCTACTAGAATGTTTAATGGATTTGCTTTGTCCATATAGAATGTTTTCAAATTTTTTTTGTATAAGTTGACTGATGAACAAATATCTCATCTGCTAAATGCTCAATTTGCAAGCCAAAGCAAAATTTTGTTTTTCCGAGATCTTTCATCTCAAATTCTTTCTTAAGATATTCTATTGCCTTTGAAAGCTCTTTAGGAGTTCCAACTATATTTAAGTCATCAATATATACAATTATAATACCAAATCCTTACTGTGATTTCTTTATAATAACACACAGATATGTCAGATTGTTTTGATATCTTTCTTTCAACAAACATTCACTCAAGCGATTGTACCACATTCACCCTGATTGTTTCAATCCATATAGTGATATCTATAACTTTATGAATTTGATTCTTGGGAACTTGATTTATATACTTCAGTTATCTTAAATTCTTCTGGGATTCTCATATTAATGTCATTATCAAGAGATCCATGTAAATATGTTGTGACAACATCCATAAGATGCATGTACAAACTTTCATACACAGTTAAACCAATTAAATATCTTAGTGTAATTGCATCCACCACTAGAGAATACATCTCCTCATAATCAATACCAGGTTTTTATGGAAATCCTTGAGCAACTAATCTTGCTTTATATCTTACGACCTCATTTTTTCATTTAATTTTCTCACAAATACCCATTTATATCCCACAGGCTTGACATCTCTGGTGTTCGGACTACTAGTTAAAAAGCTTGACATTTTGAAAGTGAGTTTAATTCTGCTTCGATTGCTTCTTTCCATTGAAACCAATCTTTTCTATGTAGACATTCTTCAACAAATCTTAGTTCAGGATCCTCATTTCCATATGTAATATCAAAAGCAACATTATATGCAAAAGTGTTGTGAATAACTATATTAATTCGGTTATATCTTTTCCCTGTCATGGCATAGTTTATTGATCATTATTATCTTTAGGTATTTCACCTTCTTCACTAGTCCTGTCCAGGGTCTCTTCATGGGCATCAATATCCTTAATCAGGTCTTTTTTTTCTATTGTCTCTTTTTGAGGATTTTTATCATCGGAACCTATTGGTATACAATACCTCTGGTGTATTCAAGACTCATTAGTGAGAACTTGTTGTGTTGGGATATCAATTTTCAATGGAACATTTGCAGCTAGTATATATGATTTAGGTACTTTCTTAGCATCTATAAATGCATTTGGTAATTGATTTCTTATATTTTGTAAATGAGTTATTTTCTAAACATCAAGTTTACATTGATCTGTACGTGGATCTAAATGAGACAATAATGATGCATTCCATGTAATTTCTTTTTTCAACTTCTTAATTCATCCCCCTAATGTTGGAAAATTTGTCTCATTAAAATGATAATCAACAAATCGTGTCGTAAATACATCACCTGATAAGGGTATTAGATATTTAATAATTAACAGATAATCATATCCAACATATATTCCTAACCTCCTTTGAGGACTCATCTTAGTGTTAGGATTCATGTCCTAAATCTCATAGTCTGTGTAATAAACAATTTTTTTTTTTAATAAATAAAGAGAATGTTTATTTAATGAATTAAGTATTCTATTATTTGCATAATTCAAAATCCAGTAAACTAAGATCTAAGGTTTTTTTTAATGTAACTTGAACAGTAGGTGGTTGACATAAAATTGGATCGTGTTCAAGGAATAACCTGAAAGGTCCATAGTATATAAATAAGGTTGGGTATCTTATCCTAGTAATATTATGGATATGACCCACTTTGTAAATGTCATAACAATTGTAAGTGTTACAAACGATTTGATCTAAATCGTTCATATGATGACATATAAGTTGATCTCAATCCTGAGTGATTTATGAACTCCTACTCATAAGGATCGTTCTTTGATTTGTATGGCTGAGAGTGGCTTTAGCTGTCGACTCAATATGCCTACCATTTTGGGAACGATACCAAGTGAGGAGTTGGGAATCTAGCTACATAAGATGAAATTCACTCCTTCTCGACTTTAGGAAAGTAGATAGATTTTCCCTTAAGTGCTGACTTCCAGACTTGAACAATGAGGTCCTACCCTCCTTATTTATGATTGGACTATAATAGAATTGTCCATAAGAGGATCAATGGTACTTTAAGTACAAGAGGTAATCATAAGGGCAAAATGGTAATTTGACCCAGCTTTAATTACGAAATTTATGAAGGGTTAACTTACAAATATGGTTAATTCAATGGAACATAAATATAGTGCAGTTCATTAGAGTGCAGCTATAACTCTTTAGAAGAGTGCCTCATAATTATTAAATGGTGATTAACTTAATTAAAGAGTTTAATTAATTAATCATGAATCATTGGAGCTTATAACTGTAGGTCCATTAGGTCCTTCTGCTAACTCATAAACAGATTCAATAAGGATTTTAAATTGGAAGAAATTTGAAATGTTCAATTGTTTTAAGGGAATTAAATTGTATATGATACAATTAATATAATGTATATTGATACATTATAATATATAGTAATAAAATTAATGTAAATTGAGATTCATATTAAAACTAAAAAGATTATGTACATGATTTTAGATATATAATTGATTAATTAAATAAGATTTAATTAATTTAATTTAATTTATTTAAATTGATTAATAATTAATCTTTTTTTTAATTAAATATGTTTAGTTAACATGGATTGACTCCTCTGCATTATAGGGGAGTGGAGTAGTGGGGTGAGGGGAGTTACAATTCCCCTTACGTATTAAATATGAAGTGGTTGAGAATTTTTTTCTCAATTTTTTCCTTTGCAGAATTATTCCCATTGTATAATTTGTCTCACACCCTTGGTTCTTACTTACTACAAAGAAAATTTATCTGCCAAACCTTACCTATATTCCTTTGACTTCCAGGAAGGGTCCCACCATCCTCCTTGTCCAAAGAGGATAGCATAGAAGATCTTTGATCGTGTCACACTATTTAGAATATGTTGTAGTTTATCAAAACCCGGAGAAGAACTGTTGAAGAGATTCTACAAAGGTATAGTTCTTCTTCTCTTCATTCCTGTAGAAAATATGTTTATTTTTCCTTCATTGTTCTGTATTTATTATGTAATAAGAATTGGGGCAAAAGCGACTCTATGCTTTCGCTATAAGATTCAATCCTTTCAATTGGTATTAAACCAGGTTTTTTTTTCCTTGAATTGTTGTTCTAAATTTTTACAAAATAGTATTGCGGGTTCTTGTATGCATTTTGATGTATGAGAAAGGTTTGTGTAATAAATGTTTGCAAGTTTGGCATGTAGATTCAGAATTATTTCCATTGATAAGATTGATGTAAGAGCTCGTTGTTTTGGGCATTTATGTTTTGCCATCGAGTCTGCAAGTCTAGGTCTTTGATTTTAGCAAGAGCTCCTAAGGAAGAAGCTCGTCAAGAAGTTGTTCAGAACAACTTTACTATGTTGTGCGTTACACTCCAGCATAGCGTAAAGCACAATTTTAGCAAGAGCTTCATTGTTCTGTATTGTTTTATTTTATTAATTTAATTATTTCTTTTAAGGTGGCACTCCTGGTTTATTATTACTTTATAATACAGTTTTAATGTGCATGATATGTATACTTTAATTATATTATATGTTGCATATTGTTTGCCATATAATCTAAAATCCCACCATAGGATTAAACATACTCATGCATCATATTAGAATATAATTGTTATATAATATGATAGCATGTTTTAATATTTCATTAGTCTAATATAAGAGTTGTATTATTTAATAAAATTGCATGATCATGCATATTTTGTATATGTGCATGATGTATGTTATATAGTATGCATGTTATAGTATAATTATTATATTATATAGTTTAATGTATGATTAAAGCATGTATATTATATATATGTTTTTTATTTTCATTAATGAAAATAAATGATGCATGTTATAGATTTTATTGTTACAGAAATTACAATCTACAATGAAGAGTTCCATGCAAACATAAGGTTTTAATTAGTTTTTAAAAAGAGTCTAAAAGTTTGAAAATTAAAACTTTATGTTAAAATGTTTCTAATAAGATTAGAAATAGAATTTTTTTTTACTTGTTTTAATAGGATTAAAATAAGTCAATAAAGGATTAAATTTATAAAATATTGACTATAAGAGACCTTTGTCTAAGGATTGAGGTATTTAAATTGACAGAAACAGAACGCCCTTACCTGGGAACTGACCTGGAAGGTGAATTAGTCAAGATTTTATAAGCATGGAATAATGCATTAATTCATTTAAGTGCTTGGTGAATTAAAACGTTATGTTAAACTACCCAATATAAATGTTATATCGTGCAAATTTAAACATCACTTAGATAAACGACTTAAACTAAGTTTAACTAAGTAATGAACCATAATTTGTATAATACATAGTGGAAGAAAAAGTATATTTGATATACATTTACTTTCATGTTCTCCATTAAAAGTACACACTATGAGATCCATGCTCGACCTCATGGTGTCCTAGGTGCATCCTCCCTTCGGAAGGTGTTTGTATGGATCAATACCAAGGTGAATAGAAAGAATATTTATAGTGATGGGAGAAGGGTATGTGTCAACATTCTTATGGTCTCAAATTTCATACTCGACCTCGCGGTGCCTTGGGCGCATCCTCCCTCCGGAAGGTGTCTGTATGGAGTCAATATTAGGAAAAACTCTAGTAATGGATAGAACCGCCTTAGTTTTTGCATCAATATGGTTTTTCCCTTCGGTAGACTTATTGTGGTGGTACTCTTGGATCTAAAATGGTGGGTTACACTTACAAGAACCATTAAATAAGTTAATGTTTTTTTGACTAAAATAATGATAACTAAACACTATAGAAATAAAAGTTATTCTAGAGTATTTTTTTGGTTGAAAGTGTCCCAATTTAGTGAAGGAATAACTGATTACCCTTTGATAACTTTTAATTCTAAATCACTGAAGTATCATTGCAAAATAATATGAATTTAAGGTTTTTCATTATTATGATTGCTAACCTAGATTGGTTTTAAAGAGTTATGTAGTTTTCTAACTTAGATTAAAATTTGTTTATTTCAACAAACACACTAGTGTCATAATTAATTTGCCTTTTGCTGATAAACTTATTGGCGATAATTACACAACTTGGAAAAGCACTATTAACACTGTGTTGGTAATTGACAACCTGAAATTCATCTTAGTTGAGGAATATTCTCAAATACTTACCCTTAATATTGCACAAAATGTTCGCGAGGCATATAAAAGATGGATTAAGGCCAACGAAAAGGCCCGTTCATATATCTTGGCTAGCTTGTCTGAAGTTCTAGCTAAGAAGCACGAGAACGTGGTCTCTGCTCGAGAGATCATATAATCGTTGCGTGATATGTTTAGGCAGCCATCCATAATTCATCTTTCATGCTCAGATGCAAGAAGTGACCTTTATCAGAAAACATGTTCTCAACATGATGATTTATTTCAATGTGGCTGAGATAAACGGGTCAGTTATTGATGAAGCCAGCCAGGTCAGCTTTATTTTGAAGACTTTTCCGAAGAGTTTCCTCCAATTCCATCGTAACACCTTATGAATAAGCTAGACTACAACCTAACCACTCTTCTTAATGAGTTATAGACCCATGAGTCCTTGATAAAAATCAAAGGGCAACATGGGAGGCAGATGTTGCTAGCTCTTCTAGGAAGTTCCACAGAGGTTCGGCCTCTAGGACTAAACCTAGACCTTCTTTTTCTGGTTCAAAGAAGTGGAAGAAGAAAAATGATGGTAAGAGGAATAAAGTTGCCTGTAACGACCTAACTTTTTTAGATTTCTAGCGGGTCATTACTATCATTTGTGCAATTTTTAAAGTAGAAATCACTTGACAATGTTAATGTAAAATAATAAATTTCTAAATACATAAATAACAAAAATAAGATTTGGTTCAGGATCCTTAAAAACTTTAATAAAAACAAAATATTTAAATGTCAAATTTCCAAACTCAATCATTTCAGATGAAAACACATTCAAAATCTTTTAAAAATTGAAACTGAGCAAAAGTATTAACAATTTTCCCATATGGCACCTTCAACAATTCTCCTCGCTAAGTGCCTAGTACGTTCCTTGTCTATACTTGAAAAACATATCATAATAAAGGAGGAGTATAAAAATACTTAGTATGTAAACCCACTACTGGGGTTAGACTGTGCATTTATATCCTATAAATGCAAACATGCTTGTGAGACATGCATAATTCAACCATTCATGGATAGTCTTCTAGTGAATAGTTTAACCCATCCTAATAAAAAGTGTAACATGGTTCCCATCGATCCACAGAGCTGTAATATAATTGATCCATGGAACTATAACACAATTGTGAACTCGTTGCTCCATGGAGATGTAATATAGTTGTGAACCCATTACCCACAGAGTTGTGATATAGTTGTGAACTCATTACCCACAATTATACAACTTAATATATTGAAAATCAACAATACTTCAACACATTCACTTTGAGAACTGTTGTGAGCTGATGTGAAGTCTTATTTAAAAACATGTATCTGAACTGATTATACTGGCACAAAGAAATCTCTACACGTGCGATAGAGCAACTGGTCATACTATATATCTGTAATCTCAAACTACTTAGCAGAGTGATTTGGTCAATTGGAAATTGCTCATACTCTAGAAGCGGAAACTGTGATGTCTTTCTTAGTAGCTATGTGTCTGAGAAACAACTTTGTTCAATTAAGTCTTATACTCATTAGAAACTCGGCATAAGGCTTTCTACTACCAAGGACTGTAAAACTTAATCTAGACAATTATCATGTTACTCTTAAGTCTTAAAACAATTGCATATCATTACTTATACCCTACTACGAACGAGTCTAGAAATCCCTCTAAAAATGAGGTTCCTGAAATCCCTGGACATGCAATTGAAAACACATCTCCATGGCCTCATAATAACTGCAACTAATGCTTGAAGATAACAACGTGATCCTAAGTCTATCTTGTGAATATCCATCTTCATAGAGTTGTTGAGCTTGTTGTCCATGCTAGAGAAAATATTATATCTGTGGCGCCCCAAGCCAAGGATTAAGATCAAGATTTAGAATCCTGATTTGGCACCTAATGGCCTCGGTAATCCCTACATCCCCTCTTGTTGTTGTCTAAAAAGGCAAGAAAGCCAAGTCTACAATTGCCATGTAGATGGACACTAAAAGAGGAACTGCCAAAGTACTTGGTTGAGAAGAAGAAAGCAAAATAAGGTAAGTATAATTTGCTTGTCTTAGAAACTTGTTTGGTGGAGAATGGTAGTTCTACCTGGATAATTGATTTAGGAGCCACTAATGATGTCTGTTATTCTTTATAGGGAATTACTTTCTGGAGGCAGTTAGTGGCTGGCGAGATGACCATGAAGATCGGTGTTGGATTTTATACCCTAAAACTTGTAGATAGTAAATGTTCTTAATTAACTATCATTACTAAAGAGTTATGGATGTTCAATCAATAAATTTTATTGTTTGTATTGTTGTCTAATTTGTCTTAATAGCCCTAAATCCAATAAACTAACATTCAAGGTTGTCTTAAGAGTCTTGAACTGTATGTGAAGACATACGGGGATCAATATTCAAGATTTAGCCTAAAGGGTCTATAGTATAGGGATAAGGTTGGGTATTTTATCTTGGTAACACTATGAATATGACCCAGTTGTGTTCGATACAAATGTAATGATTTGCATAAGACTGGACCATGAAATAGTAACCACTAGATGTAACACCATCGACTAGTTTGGTTCCTATTTCAATAGGATGACCTAAACGACTTAGTTTGGTTCTTGTTTACGAAGGATTGTCCTTTGATTTGTATGGGTGAAGGTGGCCAAGTCGTCGACCCAATAAGCCTACCATTTTGGGGACGAGACCGAGTGGGGAGTTGGGAACATAAATATTCAAGATGAAATTCACTTCTTCCCTCCTTGAAGTTAAGTAGATGAGTGTTCCCTTAAGTGGTATCTCCGGAACTTGAACAAAGGGCCTCCCTCTCATTAGCCCAAGAAGGGTTTCTGTTTATTGGTTGGACCATAAACAGGTTGTTCATTAGAGGAGCATTGGCACTTAAGAAGCTAAAGGTAACCTAAGGGTAAAATGGTAATTTGATCCAATTGGAGTTACGAACACTTGTGAAAGATTATCTCACTATTATTAGTTTATATCCGTAGACACAAAAATATATCTGCAGTGAGAAGAATGCAACTATGGGTCTTTAGTGGAGTATATCCATAGTTAACGAATATTTATTAACTTGGTTAAAGAGATTGACCAATTAATCTCATATCGATGGAGCTTCTGATCTATAGGTCTACCAGGTCACTTCGTTAGCTCACTAGAGGATACTTAAAAGGGATAATTTGAATTATTGAAATTAATTTGTATATAATTAATTATGGATATGATCTATAATTAAATTGGAAAGTAATATTTGAATAAGATTCAAATTAATTAACTCAAGTGAATTAGATTCATAAAGAATTAATTAATAAAGAGGTATTGCACATATACATGCGATGTATATAATAATTAAATATATACATTAAATTTGGATTAATGTATACATAGTTATTTAATTATTGTGCAAATTAAAATTAAACAAGTGTTATTTAATTGTGCAAATTAAATAAGTGTTATTTAATTAAATGAGCTAATTAATTAAATAAATATTATTTAATTAAATGAACTAATTAATTAAATATGTGTTATTTAATTAATTATAGAAAAGGAAAATATATATTTATAGAAAAAGGAAAATATATCAGGAAAGATCCTTGACCCTTCCTTATATAAAGACCTCCCCATGGTTCTTTGCAAATACATATTCATGCATAACTTTGGTTGTAGAGAAACTCTGACAATACATATTCTCTATGCCATAAATCCTCTTAATTCTCCAAAAACTCTATTCTCCTCTCTCTCCCCCAATAGTTGGATACTACCTATCCCACTATTGGAATCCCATAGAATAATGAGATTTCTCTCATGATAGTATTCAAGATCGCTCAAGGAGTTATTCGTGATCGAGATCATTTGGAGATCCGTTCGCCGGAACCTTGGAAAGGCTTGTTTGTGGCACTAGAGAATCTACAAAGGTAAGAACCGTTCTAACTCTTTTCTTTAGAAGCATGATAATTTACATGTTTATTTATTCTATTTAGTGTAACGATTTTGTTTAATGTAAAATTAAATCGCAGGATGCAAGACGATCTCACGTGAGACGCTTCCGTTGCGAGATTTGATACCTTCAATCGAAACAAGAGATGTCATCTCAGTCGTTGTCATGAGAAGGATAAAATTATCTTCCAAGAAATCTTTTCTATTATTAGATAATGTATTTGTAGTTCTTGATATCAAAAGAAACTTGATTTCAGTTGCTTATCAACTTTAAAAGATAACATATATGCGCTAGGAATGTAATGCTCCTCAATACTGAATTATTCAAAACAGCAGGAACTAAAAATAAAAGACAAAATTTTCTCCTAAAGAAAACACCCACCTTTGGCACCTAAGACTGGGTCACATAAATCTCAATAGAATTGAGAAATTAGTAAAGAACGGACTTTTAAATGAGTTAGAAGAAAATTCATTACCAGTATGTGAGTCATGCCTTGAAGGTCAAATGACTAAAAGACCTTTTACTAGAAAAGGTTGTAGAGCCAAAAAACCTTTAGAACTTGTACATTCAGACCTTTGTGGCCTCTTGGACGTTCAAGCAAGAAGTGGTTTTGAATATTTCATCTCCTTTATAGATGATTATTCAAGATTTGGGTATGTTTATGCAACATAAATCTGAAGTTCTTTAAAAGTTTAAAGAGTATAAGACTGAAGTTGAAAACTTATTAGGTAAAAAACAATTAAGGCACGTCGATCTAATCGAGTTGGTAAGTATATGAACTTGAGATACCAAGACCATATGATATAATATGGAATCACATCTCAACTCTCAGCATTCAGTACACCTCAACAGAATTGTGTATCAGAAAGGAGAAATTGAACTTTGTTGGACATGGTGAAGTCTATGATGAGCTAGGCTTATTTACCTGATTCCTTTTGAGGTTACGCAGAGAGATTGCAGTATATATCCCGGACAATGTTCCATTCAAAAGTGTTTTTGAAACACCTTTTGAATTATGGAAAGGTCATAAAGATAGTTTACAACATTTCAGAATTTGGGTATGTCCAACACATGTACTGATAACAAACAAAAAGAAATTGGAACCTCGTTCGAGGGTGTTGAAGGTTTGTGAAAACCCTACGGAAGCGTGATCGAATCCCATTTTAATTATTTTATAGAAACATAATAGTTCAGAGAATAAAAACAGATTATGCATTCAAAATGAAACACAACATGCTTTAAAACAAAATAAGAAATGAGAAGAGGAATTAGGGTTAGGATAATACTTACGCTTGTAGTCACAAAATCCTTCTCGAATTCCTCTTCAATTGATGATTTCAACAAACTCTCCAAAGTCTTCTTGGATCACGAACACACCAAAAAAAAATAGCAACTTCTAAGATCTAATTTGATTGGACACCACCACAATGGAAACAACAACATTTCCCCTTGGGTGAGAATCAAAGAGGGAGTTTGTGGGCTTCTCTTAATTTTGGAAGAAGTGGAGAGGGAAAAAAAATGAAAGGAAAGACTTTTTCAAGAAAACCACAGAGATCAACTCTTTCTCTCTCTCTTTTTTTTCGTGAGAACATCCAACAGGAAGAAAAGGAGACCTATCTCTTAATTGCCCCACTTCCACGATTTTTTAACGAGAGAATAATGGAGGCAGTTATTTTCATAACTCTCTCTTTTAATTAATTTAAACTAAACTAATTAAAACAAATTAAAAACAATTTGTAATTAAAATTAATATATAATTATATAATAACTAACTTACTATATAATATACATTATACTATAGGTTATATCTAATATAACATATACCCTATAGCTTATATTATATCAAATATAATATAACCTATAGTTTGAAATTCTCTCATTAAACCTATAATATTTAATATAAATTGAATTCTTATTAAATTTAAGCTATAGTTTTTATATGAATCCAATTCATTAATATTTGAATTATATTCGAATATTTATTTCCTCTCAAGTTAAACTTTATATTATAATCTATCATATACATTATATTAATTATATCACATATAATTAATTTGTATTAATTATATCATATATAATTATTTCCCTCAGTTAGTTCGAACAATTCAAATTAATCCAAAATTAATTTGGTTCTCAATAATCCCAGTTGAGTTACTGAGAGGACCTTATGGACCTAGATTGAAGTTCCAATAGTACTTGGATAATTAATTAAACTATTTAATTAAATTACCCAACTTTCATTAACTACTGGTCACTCCACCTAAGACCGACAGTTGCACGCTTTGCACTACAGATATATCTATATGTACATTGGATATAACTAATCAATGGTGTGATGATCCTTCACAAATTGCTCGTAAGTACAGTTGGACCAACATTACCTTTTTGCCCTGTAGTTACATCTAACTGTTTAAGTACCATTGTTCCCTTTATTGAACAGTAAGTCATAGTCCAATTATGACCAAACCCCTTTCAGGCCAGGAGAGATTGTGGCACCACATTGTTCAAGCCCTGGAATCATCCTTTAAAGAAGCAATTTCTCTACTTACTCCCCAATCAGATGAATCCTCAATATGCTTGAGAAATGTAGAGACCCTGGAATGTTTACCTTGTCATGCAAAATAGGTGATAGAATAATCTCACATGCCATGCTAGATTTAGGAGCATCAATAAATATTATGCCCTATCATGTGTATGAAGACCTAAAATTAAATGGCTTACAAAAAACTAATGTGTGTATTCAATTAGCTAATAGACCATTCATTCGACCACTTAACATAGTTGAGGGTGTTTTGTTACGAGTAGATGATTTGATTTTTCATATGGATTTTTATATTTTCAAAATGGATGAGGTTTATTCTACATCTTGTTCTACTGTCTTGTTAGGAAGACCTTTCATGAAAAATGGTAAAACAAAATTTGATGTAGATAAAGAGTCTTTTTCAGTAGAATTTGATAGAGAAGTAAAATCATTCAACATATATGATACCATGAAATTCCTTGAGGAGTACTTTTTTCTTTACTCTATTGACTTGCATGATGAGATAGATGATGTTATTGATTCCATGTTGTATGAAAATTTTGATTGTTTGGTAGTTTCTTCTATGGATACTTTGATTGGACTTATCAAAATTCTTCTAATGTTTCTCTGAACTTCTGTAAAAAAGTCAATTCTTCTCTTAAAATTTGTAAAGATGTTCAATCTTCTTTAAAAGATGATGATTTCAATGATTTAGACAAGTTGGGAAAAAAGAATGATTCTTATAATAAATAAATATCAACTTCTTTGAAAAATGTTTGTTTGAAAGAAAAACCTTCAATTCATGATTCTAATTCTAAATTTGTTTGTCATAATAAAAACAAAAGAAAGCTTCTAACTTTTGCTCTGTTTTTAAAGTACAGGTAAATAGTATTGAGCCTAAGGCTCTCCCATCTCTTAAGAAGAGCAAGTTCTTGGGTGATTGTTTTAACAATCCCAAGAAGAAAGGGCCTAAAAAAACTGAGAATTTTGATGTTCCTTAAGATGAGTAAAGAAAATAAATGAATGGGCATAGGCTCAAAATGTACAACGAAAGGCAAGTAAACCAAGTTCAATTGAACTTGTGTTTAACCCATCCTTCGTATACTTGACACCCATCTTCACCAACATCGAGCAAACAATGCTAAAAATTTGCAAAAGCAAGACAAATTTTTCTTTTCGATTTTCATCTTTCTTATTTTTCATGTTTTTTTTTTTTTATTTTTGATTTTTAGTATAGTCTAATAAAAAAATGATTTATTCTTTTAAGGTGAATTGTCAAATAAGGAATTGCTCTTGAACAAAGAAAAACACCCACCAAAAACCAGGAGGTTTCTCTATATCCTTTTCATTTTTGTCTTTTTGCTTTTATATGCATAGTTAAAAATTGAGGACAATATTTCATTCTAATGTTAGGAGTAGGGAAACATTGCATATTTTTGTTATTATTGAGAAAATTTTGAAAAATCAGCCATTTATTTTATTTTTTTTTTATTTTTTTTTGCTCTTTGATGATATAAATGCATGTCTGGAACCCTTGAGCATCTGAGCTCAGGTTAGATTTAGATTTTGTGATTTTGATATTTCGATATCTTGACTATATGTTGATGGCTCTAATATCTTGATGATGATTTTGTTATTTTAAGATTGTGATTTTTTTACTTCTTAATGAAATATGTCTTTCATATTAAAAATAATTCTTCATAATTTCTTTTTTATGCTCCAAAAGACTATTCTTTGACTCTTTACTCATTTTGCTATGAACGAATAATGCATGATTGATTAAATACATGAAAACACAAAATAAAAGAATCACATTCATTTTGTTTTATATTCTCAATTGATTTTTACATGATTACTTGATTCTTATCGATGAAATTTTGATGCACACTCTTTTTAGTAAGATACAAGCAAAATTTTAGACATCTTAAAAATTTCAAACAAAATTTCGAAACCTTTTTTCTTAAGAAAAGTTCTTTTCCTTTTAATTTCATAAAAAAAGAAAATTTGAATGCTTTGCTTTATGTTTATTTATAATCTTAGACTTTTAGAAATGTAATGTCTACTTGATTTTCTTTGTCACCCCGATAGGACAACTTTTGATCTTGAGAACAACCAATTTGTTTTAGAAGCTAGTCTAGAAAACATGGAACAAAATAAGGTCTATTATTAAAAAAAGGTTATTAGTATTAAAAAAAAGTCAAAATAAAGTTTGCGAACGTCTATGAATTAGTTTACTAACTGTGTGTGTGCATGGATATAGGTGAAAAAAGCTACCTCCACCGTATCTAGTTAGGGTCCGCGAGAAAAGAGTGATAGGTTTCCGACGGTCAAAGTGTGAAAGCTATCTCTCTAGGTAAAAAAAATATGTCAATTAAGATTTGTGTTCGTGAGTATAAAGGCACCCTTCTCTTATAATTGCCTCTCTTTTTTGCAAGTTTAGGTATATCTTAGACTGATAATCGGACCAGTATAGGGCAAAGAGGAATTGAGAATTAGATAACCTTTCCACTAGCCTTTGATTCTTAAATAAACTAAAGCTTTGCAATCCTTTCTTTTATGATTTTACTAGGAAATGGTTTTTTTTTTTTTTCAAAATAAGTTTCGATTCTTTGATAGTAAATTTTAACTTTCTAAATGCTTGCTTGTATCAATGCTTTTTTGACTGCTGAGAAAAGAATTGAGAATCAATTGTTTGTGTAGATTGAATGAGCATGTAAACAAACTTGAATGAATAAGATGAACAAATAAGTGAATCTTATTCTATTTAAATGTTCGTATGTTTCTAGTTCTACTTGCTTGGGACAAGCAAGAGCCAAGTTGGAGGTGTTTTGATAGCTCTTGAAAAGAGCTGAGTTTTAGTGCATAAATCCCCTAATTCTATACCACTCATGTGCTTAAAATGATGAATTTATAGGTTAATTCTATTGTCGAGAGTTTTGGAGTGATTAGAAGAAGTATGGAGCTAAAAAGAGCAAAAATAAGCAAAGGATCAACTTAGAACTTTTGAAAATTACCAATTTACCCCTCAGTTGAAATGAATATGCACACCTCATGTCAAAGTTGGAGTGTCACAACGGCCTCCTTCAGCGTTGCAATGCTACGGATATTGAAAAAAAAAATAAAAATCCGCGCACGCGCCTTTTGGCACAAATGAGCGTCGCACCAATGTCACAACACTATGACTTGCACTATAAAAGTTGATTTTTCCAGATTTCTAAGAGAAAAGAATAAAACTTTCATTTTGAGGGACTATTACCACAAATCTTGGAGAGCTTTTCTCCTTTTGTTAGTCATTTTTCTGTAAATTTCTTCAATCTTTATACAGATTCTTGTAAGATTCAATGGACTTCTTGAAGATTCTACCATTTCATGAGTAGGTAAGTTTTCTTTCTTGGGGATAATGCTAGACTAACCAATTCTTGAGACTTTTCATGAAATTTTCTTGTATAACTTGATTGTACTTGAATGTTCTTACACTTAATCTCAATAAAATCTATTAAAGATGAATTGACACCTCAAATTTAATTGATTTTTCTTTGCAAAATTACATAGCTCTATAGCACAATTGTAATGAAGTTGCAAGAACTAGTGATTTTGATGGAAAATCTGGACTTATTTCCTATTTACTTGAAAATATTTACTAGTTTAGAACATTCACATTAATCATGCTTAATTTCACTCTTTTGTATTTCAAGAATGTCATAGTTGAGAAAACCCTAGAAATGCATGCAATTTAGGAATTGGATGTGGAATGTATTTAGGAAACATCTATGATCTAAATTAGAGTTAATTAACCATTTTAGGTTAATTAACTAATTAGGGCATTAGGGCTTAGCCTTAATGGGCTATGGAACAAATGAGTTGCATAAGATCAATTAAGTCTATGATAGAATTAGGTTAATCTATATAAATCCCCAAGATCATTTTTCATTGAAATTCTTACGATATTTCTTTTATTCTCTCTCATTAATCTCATTACAAAATTCATATCACTTCTTATTTTAGTTTTACTTTGTTTCTAAAAAAAAAAAAAAAAATCCAAAACTCCCTACATTTGGGAATTTAAAAGTCAAGTTTGCTAAGAGGTTCCCTAGAGATCGACCTCGTGCTTCCACTATTACTACGTGTTAGTTTTAGTTGTTGTACATGTTTTACAAATTTTATTTGTTAAGGTTAAGCTTGAATTAAGGACATCGATTTTGGCTCGAACAAATGCATTTTCAACTTCAGCCTTGTACTCCTTGAACTTTCAAAAGCTTCAGATTTATGTTGCATTAAATAAACATACTCATACCTTGAATAATCATCAATGAAGGTGATGAAATATTCAAAACTCCTCTTGTTTTAACATTCATAGAACCATAGAGGTCTGAATGTACAAGTTCTAAGGATTCTTTGGTTTTGTAATTTTTTCCAGTAAAAGATCTCTTAGTCATTTTGCCTTCAAGGCATGACTCATATACAGGTAGAGAATTTTCTTCTAACTCACTTACAAGTTCATTCTTAACCAATGACTCAATCTTATTGAGATTGATGTGACTTAATCTTAGGTGTCAAATATGGGTATTTTATTTAGAGAAAATTTTTTGTCTTTTATTTTGAGTTACTGTGGTTTTAAATAGTTCAGTATTAAGGAGAGTCTTTGTTGTTAACGACCTTAGCACATAAAGATTATCTTCCAACTTAGCAGAATAAATCTCAACATTATTTTTTCAAATAAATGCTTTATTTACAGAAAAATTTATAAAGTAAGATTGTTCAATTAAACGTTTTAAAGAAATCAAGTTTCTTTTCAAATCAGTAACTACATAAACATTTTCTAACAAAATACATGAATTTTGTAAAGTAAGTTAAAGTCCTGCCACTTCCTTAGCTAAGTCGATGTGTCGAGTTCCAACATGCATCGTCATCTCATCAGTTGCTAGTTGCCGCCAAGAATCAATTCCCTGAAATGAAGAACAAACGTGGTTAGTGGTGCATGGATTTATTATTCAGGTCGAATCATCATTCTTCACTAAGCAAGTTTTCAATACAAATAAATCATATTTACCTTCTTTGGCCTTCTTCTTCTCTGCCAAATATTTGGGATAATTCCTCTTCCAAATGTCCTCGTTGGTTGCAAAGGAAACATATTCCTTTGCAACCTTCTCCTTCTCGCCCCTTTTAGACAGAAGTTGATGGGTTAGACTTCCCTTAGCGTCCCTTATTCTTCTTCCACTTTTTGGTGTCGAAAGAAGAGGGTATAGACTTGGTTCCAGAGAGTCGAACCTTTGTGAAACTTCTTTGAGGATGAGGCAACATTTGGTTCACTTTTTTGTTGCTTGACTTTCATCGAGGATTGATGTAGTCAATCCTGATCATAATAGCATTACTACAAAATTGTAGGAAACTTTCAGGTAAAGTTTTTAAGATGAAACTAACCTAATTGGCTTCATCAATGACAAACCCATGCATTTCCGCCACATTAAAGTAGACCATCATGTTTAGAATATGTTCTCAAACAAAGGCCCCCTTTGGTATGCAGACATTAAAGATGTACTTGAGCACATCATGTCTGAGTTGAATAGACGGTTGTCCAACCATTGCCCTCAGGGATTCCATGGTTTCACGAGCAGTGAGCATGGGCTCATGCTTCTTGGCCAATACCTCGAATAGGCTTGTCAAGACGTACTCTATGTATGCAAGCATATTTAAGTAGCGGATATCATTTTGAATATTGTTGAAACTACAATTTATCTATATTAGCGTTGGGATTGATGTCTTAAATCTTGCATGGTTCTATAGTTTGTAATTGTATTGTATAAATATTTTATTTATATAATAAAATATGTGATGTTTTATTTCCAAATTAGTTGCATTAACCATAAACCAGTAAACTAAAATCCAAGGTTATCTTGTAGCTTAAACATGTATGTAAAGACATATAGGTGCATCATGTTTAATTGATAACCTAAATGGTCTGTAGTAGATGGATAAGGTTTCATACCTTATCTTGGTGACATTGTAAGAATGACCCGTTTTGTAGATGTTACAATTGTTGTAAAGTGCTACAAATGATCTGATCCTGATCATTCATGTGGAGACATATGAACGGAGATATTCTATACAAAGGAGTTTTTATAAGATCGGACCATGAAGTGTTTAGTCTCATTATATAATGTCATTCATAATAGAGACTTACATTTCACCAGGATGACCATAGGTAACATGACCTGTATCCTAAGTGAGTTGTGAACTCCTGCCTATAAAGGCGGTCCTTTGATTTGTATGGGTGGGAGTGGCCAGATCGCCGAGTCAACAAGCCTACCATTTTGGGAATTCGTCTGATTAGGGTGCTGGGAACACAACTACACAAGAAGAAATTCACTCTTTTCCTAATGTCGAGGTAAGTAGATAAATTGCTACCTTAAAGGGTTGATTTCGGGGCTTGAACAATATGGCGCCACATACTCTCTTGGCCCAAGAGGGGTTTGGTCATAATTAGACTATGATTTATTGTTCATTAGAGGGATCAATGGTACTTAATGAGTTAGATGTAACTACATGGGCAAAATGATAATTCTGGCCCAACTGTACTTACGTGCAGTTTGTGAAAGGGTCATCGTACTGTTGAGTGGTATATCCAATGGACACAGAAATATATCTGTAGTGTGAAGAGTGCAACTGTCGATCTTTAGTGGAGTGTCCGATAGTTAACGGATGGTAAATAATTTAATTAAAGAAGTTTAATTAATTATTCACATATTGTTGAAGCTTCAAGCTACAGGTCCATAAGGTCCCCTCTATAACTCAATAAGAATTAATGAGAATCAATTTCTGGATTAATTTGAATTGTTCAAATATGTGATATAATTAATTTAATCTAATTATATATGATATAATTACTATAATGTATTTTGATATATTATAATATAAAGTTTATTTGAGAGGAAATAAATATTTGAATATGATTCAAATATCAATTATATGAATTTGATTCACATAATTAAGTTTAACATAAATGGAATTTACATTAAATGTCATTCGTAAGAGAATAGAAACTATAGGTTATATTGTATTTGATACAATATAGAAACTATAGGTTATGTGTTATATTTGATCTAACATATAGTATATATATATATATTATATGATAAGATAGTTACCATATTAATATATATAAATTGATTTATGAAAAATAAATAATTTTATTTTATTTTATTTTATTTTAAAAAATCATTTGGGGGGGGGGGGAGTTGTGACTTTCTCCCCCTCTTTTTTTCTCTCTAAAATGTGCTGGTGGGGAAGGGGAAAATAGTTCTTCTTCTTCCTGATGTGGTTTCACAAAGAGAAGAGAGACACCGAAATGTTCTGAGAAAAATATCATCACTTCCTCCATATCTCTCAAAATCCCTCTTTTCCAAAGTAGCAAGAGCCCACAAAACTCCTGAATTCTCACCTAGAGAATACAGAGGTTACATTCGTGGTGGTGTCCTCATTGATGGTTAGAGGGTTTGAGTTTATTCGTTACAAGATTCGGAAAAGGAATCTCTTGAAGAAGAGTTCTTCAAGGGTAAGGTTTCTTAATCCATTTTTATTTTCTATAATCTATGTTTTAAAGCATGCTACAATCATAATTTAAATGCATAATCTGTATGTTTTTGCTCTAAAATTTATGTTATGTAAATTTTGAAAATTTGGTCCGATTTCATGCTTTTTCTCAAGGGCCTTCAATAGTTCTTTCAATTAGTAACACAAACATTACCTATTTTAAACGACTAATCACTTTAGAAAAATAATTTAATGCACCCTTTGTAATGATGCTTTAGTGGGGTAAGGTAAAAACCATAGTAGGGTGAACCATTACTCATTCACTGAATTGAGACTATCTAAACCAATAATTACGTTAGAATAACTCTTGTTTTTATAATTATTAGTCACCATTTTCTGGTCCAAAAATTTGTTAACTAGCTTAACATTTTTCTTGTAAGTGTAACTACTCATTTTAGATTCTAGAGTTCCGCCCCAATGAGCCCACCATAGGGAAAACCCAATTGGGGCAAAAACTAAAATAGTCTTATCCATTTCTGGAGTTCGAGTAAAATCTCATGCAAATGCTATCCGTAGGGGGACACAAGAAAAAGTGTCTCGAGGTTGAGCATAAAAGTTTACCACAAATTAATGAGGGAGACTATGGGATGTGTTGACACATGTCCCACTCCGACTTACTATAAATAGTCTCTCCATTTACCTTGTTATTGACCTATACAAATACCACCCATAGAGTACACAAGAAAAGGTGCCTCGAGGCCAAGTAAAGGTCTCACAGTGTGAATTTTTAGGGAGAAACATGATAGAAAAAATGAAGTATCATATACCCTGTTTTCCTCTCACTGGGTGTTTTACCTAGGGTTAATTAACTTGAAAAAATACGGCTAAGTTTTACTAAGTGATTGTTTACTTTGCCCAATGTAACATTTATTTTGGATAGTTAAACAATATTGATTATTATTCATTAAACGATTTAATAAAATTTAATCAATCATTGCATGCTTGTAACAAATCTTATTCACCTTCCAAGTCAGTTTCTAGGTAGGAGTGTTCCATTTCTATTAGCTTAAATACATCAGCATAGACATAACTGACCATAGGCAAAGGTCCCTTATAGATACATTTGCTACAAATTTAATCTTTTAATATTAACCAATTTAATCCTATTAACTAATTAAAAGATTAAACCTATTCTAATCTTGTTAAAAATAATGTGATCGTAGGTTTAAAGTAAATCATATTTTAAACTATTTAAAAAATGATTTTTAATCTATGTGAGCATGCAATTCTTTATTATAAATTTTAATTTATAATTTCATTTATTTATAACTATTATAAAGAATAAATTAAATAAATTAAAGTCTAAGATTGCATCTATTGTCATGCTTCATGCAATCTCATTTTCGTTACTTAACATACATAACATTTATATATTAAAGTAATGAAAATAATTAACAACATTCATCCATATATACTTACTATATATTATAACCATTATATATAAATGATGCATGGTAATGTTATTAATACATGCATTCATACATTATAACTCTTATATTATATGATGCATAAGCATGCTATTAAATAAATCATGCAACTACATTATACCATTTATAATATTCACGGTGCATGAATAATGCATAACCTGTGGTGGGATTTTCTCTATTTGACATACATTAAGACATATATATAAAAAAATATACATCCAATGCATAATATAAAAAGAAACACATCTAACAATTAATTAAATGAATATAATATTTATATTAATTTAATTAATTAAAAACTAATTATTACAATAATAAATTAAAGTAAATAAGTTGCTAAATCACCTGGGAAAAAGCCAAACCGCCCGCGAACCGAACTGCCTCCCAAGCGTGCGTCCTTTGCATCTCGGAGCGTCCCAATGTTGTACCCTTGTTGAGGTTGATGCCCTAAATCTCGTAGGGTCCTGTAGTTTGTAACTGTATTGTACAAACATTTTATTTATTTAATAAAATATGAGATGTTTTATTTGACATTTAGTATCATTAAACCCACAAACCAATAGACTAACATCGAAAATTATCTTTTGTAGCTAAACATGCATATATGTAGAGACATACAAGTAGATCAAGTTTAAGTAATAACCCAAATGATTTGTAGTAGATGGATAAGGTTGGATACCTTATCTTGGTAATACTACGAATACGACCCGCTTTGTACATGTTACAATTGTTGTAAAGTGCTACAATTGATCTGAACGTGATCATTCATGTAGAGACATGTGACTGCGGATATTCTATACAAAGGAGTTTGTATAAGAATAGACCACGAATTGACTAGTCTCATTATATAACACCATTCATAATGGAGACTTACATTTCACCAGGATGACCATAGATGACATGATCCGTATCTTGAGTGAGTTGTGAACTCCTGCCTATGAGGCAGTCCTTTGATTTGTATGAGTGAGGGTAGCCAGATCGCTGACTCAATAAACCTACCATTTTATGGATTCATCTGATTGAGGAGTTGGAAACCTAGCTACAAAAGACAGAATTCACTCATTCCTCAATGTCGGAGTAAGTAGATAAGTTACTTCCTTAAGGACTAATTCTAGGGCTTGAACAATGTGGCGCCACATTCTCTCCTGCTTGAGAGGGATTTGGTCATAGTTGGACTATGACTTATTGCTCATTAAAGGGATTAGTGGTACTTAAGGAGTTAGATGTAACTATAGGAGCACAACGACAATTTTGGCCTAGTTGTACTTACGAGCAATTTGTGAATGATCATCGCTCTATTGACTAGTCATATCCAATGGACACAGAAATATATCTGTAGTGCGAAAAGTATAGCTGTCGATTTTTAGTGGAGTGTCCGACAGTTAATGGATGTTGAATAATTTAATTAAAGGAGTTTAATTAATTATTCAAGTACCATTTGAGCTTCAAGCTACAGGTCCATGGGGTCCCATTTGTAGCTCAATAGGGATTAAATGAGAATCAATTTTGGATTAATTTGAATTGTTCAAATTAATTGGGGGAATTAATTATACATGATATAATTAATTTAATTATATATGATATCATTAATATAAAGTATTTGATACATTATAATATAAAGTTTATTTGAGAGGAAATAAATATTTGAATATGATTCAAATATTAATTATGTGAATTGGATTCATATAATTAAATTTAGTATAAATTGGATTTATATTAAATACCATGCATTAATGAGAGAATTAAAATTATAGGACATAATTAATATTATATTATACAACTATTAAAAACTAATAATGCTTATGTGTTATATATGATATAATATATAGTTACATATATATATATATTATATAATAAATTAGTTTTATATATAACATATAATATAAATATATATGTATAATAAATTAGTTATTATATATATAATATACTTATTTAAAATTAAATTTATTTTTAATTTTATTTTATTTAAATTAAAGGGAGAAAAATAACTTCCTTCCCCTTATTTCTCTTTGATAATCGTGAAGAGTGGGGAAGTTGAAGGGGAGTTTTGATTATTGACATTATTTTAATTCATCTTTTTTTCATAAGACAATCGTGTGAAAAATCTCTCTGCAAAAATTCTCTCCTCTCTTAGATCGCTCAAACTCACTCCCTCTATCAAATCTCATAGAGCCCACCGCTCTTTTGATCCTCATCCCTAAAGAGAATACAAAAGGTTCTAATTGGTGGTGGCCATCGGAGATTTTTCATGATTTGTTTGTGACTGTCTTGGAGAAGGGGATCACGTGAAGAAAGGTTCTTCAAGGGTAAGTCTCTCCTATCCCTTCTATTTATTTTTCAATAGCATGCTGTATATTTTCTTATTTGTGCATGTTATGTTTACTGTAAAATTGGTATTTAGTGAAAATAAAATTAGGGCGATCCCCACGTTTCTGCTCATGGCCTTCACAGTTTCCTTCAATTGGTATCAGAGCGGAGTTTTTTATTCCAATTTTTATTTTTTCCAGAATTATTTTACAGTTTTTGTGAGTTTTGTAATTCGTGTTCATGTAATGAATGTTGTGATGAATGGTTTTCAATTGTTAAATGTTTGCGGGATTGGATTTAGATTTATCGCTTTATCTTTTACATTTTGGTTTATAATGGCCTGGTGTTTTAGGCATAATTAATGCATTAGAGCTTGTATTTAAAGTTTTGAGTTGTTCGTGATCGTTTCGGTGAAATTCTGGAGAAATCGAGGCAAAAAAGTGGAGATTTACGAATTTTGCAACTGTACAGTAGCGTTGCAATGCTACAAATTAGAAGGCAAATTGAAATTTCCTAGCGTTGCTATGCTAGGTCACAATGTTGCAATGCTCCATGACGAAAATTTCACGAGTAGGTCGATTCGTGTGCGACTCATGGAGTGTTGAGTCCAGTTTAGTTTGTCGGTTCTCTTGCTCGGTTGGTTTGGTTTCTTTTAGGCCGGTTTGTGGTTAGTTTGAGTAGTACGCGATTTGATTCGAGTGGTTCAAGGCCCGATTCACTTGTTTCGAACCGGTTGTCTATTATTTTGTAATAGTTAGATGTTTTTGAATTAATTAAATTAATATAAATGTTATATTAATTTAATTAATTATTTAGGTGTCAAATCCCAATTCATTAATTATTATTTTTAATTATTCATTTGATGTATGATTCTTATTTATTATTATATGTTCTAATGTATGCCATATAGTAAAAATCTCACCATAGGTTATGCATAATTCATGCATTATTTATATTACAAATATTATAATATATAGTTGCATGATTTTATTTTTATAGCATGCTCATGCTCATGCCTCATATAATATAAATGTTATAATATATGCATGCATGCATTAATAACATATCCATGCATCATTTGTATTATAAGAGTTATAATATAGAGTATGTATGTATGGATGGTTGTATGTTATTAATTGTTTCATTGTTTTATTATATAAGCCTAGTAATGAAATAGAATTGCATGATGCATGACACTACTTTATGTCATTTTATAATTGTTATAATTTTACTAAGTACATCATAACATGCAATGAATGATTTTAATTTGTTTCATTTCTTTAATAAAAGTTATAATTAAATGAAATTAGAAATTAAAATCAATAATTCAGAATTGCATGCAAACCTTAGGTTAAAATCATTTTTTAAATAGGTTTAAAATATGATTCACATAGACCTAAGATCACATTTCTAATAAGATTAGAAATTAAGTTTAATTTTTTATCAGTTTAATAAGATTAAATTGGTTCATAATTAAAAGATTAAATTTGTAGTAAATGTATAAGGGACCTTTTGTCTAAGGCTAGTTTTGTCTAGGCTGAGGTATTTAAGTTGACAGAAACATAACACCCCTATCTGGTAACTTACCTAGAAAGGTGAATTAGATGGATACGCTACAAGCATGCAATGGTTGATTGAAGTTTATTAAAGTATTTAATAAACATTAATCAAAGTGGTTTAACCATCCAAAGGTGTTACTTTTGGGAAAATTTAAACAATCACTAAGCTAAAATCAGTAATAAGATTTTCTTAAGTTAAATAACCCTGGGAAAACACCTAATGGAAGGAAAATGTGGTATATGATACTTCATTTCATCTTTTCATGTTTTTCCTTAAAAGTTCACATCATAAAATCTATACTCGGCCTTGAGGCACCTTGCTCCCCTTAAGATGGTGTTTGTATAGGTCAATATCAAGATGAATGAAGAGAGTGTTTATAGTAAGTGGGAGTGGGACATGTGTAAACACATCCCACGTTCTCTCTCATTAGTTTGTAGTAAAGTCGAGGCATCTTTGCTTGTGTTCCCCAATGGATGACATTTGCATGATTCTTTACTTCAAACTCCAGAAATGGATAGGGTTTTTTTAGCTTTTGCCCCAATTGATTTTTTCTTACAGTTGATTCATTAGGGCAGAATTCTAGAATATAAAATTAGGAGTTACACTTACAAGAAAATGATAAGCGAGTTTAACAATTTATAGACTAAACATTGGTGACTGATAGTTACAGTAACAAGAAGTTGTTCTGTATATTGGTTGAGATACTCTCATTTCAGTGAATGGGCACCTGATCACCCTATAGTGGCTTTTGTCCTATCTCACTGAAACATCATTTCAAAATAGATGTCATTCAAGGTTCATTAGATTATTTTGCTAAATTTGATTGGTTTTTTTTAAATGGGTTAATGGATAGAGTACTAATATAAATAAATTGTATGGTTTCATCAAATTACATTATGAATTCCGCGACTTTAAACTTGTTTTCCATTGACAAACTTACTGGCGGAAACTATACAACGTGAAAAAACACAATTAACACAATACTTATCATCGACGACCTGAGATTTGTCCTATTAGAGGATTGTCCTCCTATTCCTACTCAAAATGCCACTCGAAACATTCAAGAGGCATACAAGCGCTGGATAAGGGCTATTGAAAAGACTAGAGCATATATCTTGGCAAGCCTTTCTAAAGTCTTGGCCAAGAAACATGAGCCCACGCTCACTGCCCATGAGATCATGGAGTCTCTATGAGGGATGGCTAGACAACCGTTCGTACAGCTCAGGCATGATGCTTTTAAAAACATCTTCAATGCTCGTATGCAAGAAGGGACATCTATTAGAGAACATGTTCTCAACATGATGGTCCACTTCAACATGGCGGAGATGAATGGGTCTATCATTGATGAAGCCAATCAGGTTAGCTTTATACCAGAATCTTTATCTGAAAGTTCCCTGCAGTTCTATAGCAATATTGTTATGAACAAGATTGACTACAACCTGACCACTTTGCTCAATGAGCTATACATGTTTCAATCCTTGATGAAAAACAAGGAACAAAAGAGAGAGGCGAATGTTGCCTTGTCCTCTAAAAAGTTCTATAGAGAATCGTCCTTAGGAACTAAGTCTGTGCCTTTTTCTTTCGGTACCAAAAAGTGGAAAAAGAAGAAAAGGGGAAAGGGGAAAGCTAACCAACTAGCTGCTGCCAGAAAGGCAAGAAGGTCAAGGCTGCAAAGCGAATTTGTTTCCATTGCAACCATAAGGTACACTGGAAGAGGAATTATCCCAAATACTTGGCAGAAAAGAAGAAGGCCAAACAAGGTAAATGTGATTTACTTGTATTAAAGACTTGTTTAGTGGAGAATGACGATTCAACCTGGATAATTGATTCAGGCGCCATTAACCACATTTGTTCTTTATTTTAGGAAATTAGTTCCTAGCAGAAATTGGAAGCTAGAAAGATGATGATGCGTATTGGAACTGGACACGTTGTTTCGACTGTGGTAGTGGGAGGACTTCAACTTTGTTTACAAAAATCATATATTATATTAGATAATGTATATGCGGTTCCAAACTTGAAAAGGAACCTTATTTCTATAAAGTGCTTATTAGAACAAAAATATTCTATTTCATTTGAAGTAAATAAAGTATTTGTCTAAAAAATGGTATATATATTTGTTCTATAAATCTCGAAGATAATCTTTATGTATTAAGACTGTTAGCAACTAAAACCCTCCTAAACACTGAAATGCTTAAAACTGCAGTAACTCAAAATACAAGACTTAAAATTTCTCCTAAGGAAAATGTCCATCTTTTGCACCTAAGGTTAGGAACGTCAATCTCAATAGGATTGAAACATTGGTTAAGAATGGACTTCTAAATGAGTTAGAAGAAATTTGTTTATCTGTGTGTGAGTCATGCCTTGAAGGAAAAAAGACTAAAAGAACTTTTACTAGAAAAGGTCATAGGGCCAAAGAACTCTGAAACTTGTACATTCAAACCTCTGTGGTCAGGTGAATGTTAAGATAAGAGGAGGGTTTGAATATTTCATCATTTTTACTGATGATTAATTAAGATATGGATATGTTTATTTAATGCAACAAAAGTCTTAAACTTTTGAAAAGTTCAAAGAGTGGTTGAAGTTGAAAATGAATTAAATAAAACAATTAAGACATTTCGATTTGATCGAGGTAGAGAGTTTTTGGATCTTACATTCCAGGACTATTTGATAGAACACGGAATAGTGTCCTAACTCTCAACACTTGGTATACCTCAGCAAAATGGTGTATTAGAAAGGAGAAATCAAACCCTATTGGACATGGTTTGTTCTATGATGAGTTATGCTTCCCTACCGGACTTGTTTTAGGGTTATGTAGTACAAACGACAACTTATATTTTGAACTTTGTTCATCCAAGAGTGTTACAAGAACACCTTTGGAATTATGGAATGGTCGTAAAGCTAGTTTACGCCATTTCAGGATCTGGGGTTTCTTAGCATATGTGCTTGAGGCAAATCCTAAAAAACTGGAACCTCATTCAAAATTGTGCCTATTTATAGGTTATCCTAAAGGAACAAGAGGTAGTTACTTTTATGATCCATAAAAAAATAAAGTGTTTGTGTCAACAAACACTACTTTTTTTAAAAAGGACCACATAATGGAGCATAAACCCCATAGTAAGATTGTGTTGAATGAACTTTCCAAGGAAACTAACTAATCTTTAACAAGAGTTGTTGAAAAATCCAACACCTCAACAAGAATTATTGAAATTGGATTATTTAGTAGGTTAAACCCACCTCAAGTGTGAGGAAGCCTTGACGTAGTGGGAGCCCGCCTATTTGTTATATGAGTTTAACAGAAATCCTAACTATGGTAGCTGACAGACATGTTGAGGATCCACTGTCTTACAAGAAAGCAATGGAGGATGTTGATAAAAAAGATGAGTGAATCAAATCAATGAATCTAGAAATGGAGTCTATGTACTTCAATTTTGTTTGGAATCTTGTAGATCAACCTGATGGGGTAAAACTTATAGGTTGCAAATAGAATGACAAGAAAAAACGGGGAATTGATGGGAATGTGTAAACCTTCAAGGCTAGACTTGTGGCAAAGGGTTATACCCAAGTTGAGGGAATCAACTATAAAGAGAATTTCTCACCTGTTGCCATGTTGAAGTCTATCTGGATCCTCCTTTCCATTGCCTCGTATTATGACTATGAGATTTGGTAAATGAACATCAAGACTGCCTTTCTGAATGGCATTCTTGAGAAGACCATTTATATGGAATAGCTTGAGGGATTCATAACCCAAGGTTAAGAGCAAAAGGTTTGCAAGCTTAATCAATCTATTTATGGATTAAAGAAAGCTTCTCGATCTTGGAATATAAGATTTGATACTACGATCAAATCTTATTGCTTTGATCAAAATGTTGATAAGCCTTGTGTTTACAATAGAATCATCAATAGTTTAGTAGTTTTTCTAGTTCTGTATGTAGACGATATCCTACTCATTATGAATGATATTGGTCTATTGACTGAAATTAAGAATTGGCTAGCAACCCAATTCCAAATGAAATGTTTGGGAGAGGTGCAGTTTGTTTTAGACATTCAGATCTTTAAAGATTGAAAGAATAAATCGCTAGCCCTGTCTCAGACGTTGTACATTGACAAGATGATTGCCAAATTTTTGATGCAGAACTCCAAGAAGGGTTTACTCCCTTTCAGACATGGAGTTATATTGTCTAAGGAATAGTGTCCTAAGACACATCAGATA
This sequence comes from Benincasa hispida, assembly GCF_009727055.1. NCBI lineage: Eukaryota > Viridiplantae > Streptophyta > Magnoliopsida > Cucurbitales > Cucurbitaceae > Benincasa > Benincasa hispida. The sequence continues at coordinate 21,147,453 of NC_052351.1, forward strand.
ACGAAATGAGACGGATCCCCTATGCATCAGCTATTGGCAGCCTGATATATGCGATGTTATGTACTAGACCTGATATCTGTTATGCGGTGGGGATAGTCAATAGATATCATATAATCCAGAATTTGATCATTGGACAACCGTTAAGAACATCCTTAAGTATCTAAGGAGAAAGAGGGACTACATGCTTGTGTATGGTTCTAAAGATTTGATCCTTACAAGATATACGAACTCTGATTTCCAAACTGATAAGGATTCTAGGAAATCCATATCAGAATTAATGTTCACTCTTAATGGAGGAGTAGTAGTCTGGAGAAGCACCAAGTATGGGTGCATTGTTGACTCCACCATAGAGGTTGAGTATGTAGCGACTTGTAAAGCTGCTAAGAAAGCTGTGTGGCCCAAAAAATTCTTGACAGATCTGGAAGTAGTTTCGGATATGTTAAAGCCCATCATCCTTTATTGTGATAATAGTGGTGTTGTGGTTAATTCCCAAGAGCCTCGAAGTCATAAGCGTGGGAAGCTCATGGAGCAGAAGTATCATCTCATCTGAGAGATTGTGCATCGAGGAGACGTGATCATCACGCAGATAACTTTGAAGCACAATGTTGTTGATCCATTTACAAAGGCTCTCACGGCTAAGGTATTTTAGGATTATCTGCAGAGTATGGGTTTACAGGACATGCCACATTTTATCTAGGACAAGTGGGAGATTTTGTACTGGACGTGTGTTATGCCCTAGTTTATTGCTTTGTGTACTTGTATATTAGTATGACTTTTATATTGTACACTTCACTAGCTTTAGGACAAGTGGGAGATTGTTGGGTTGATGCCCTAAATCTCATAGGGTTTTCTAGTTTGTAATTGTATTGTATAAACATTTTATTTATTTAACAAAATATGAGATATTTTATTTGACATCTAGTAAAATTAAACCCACAAACTAATAAACTAACATGCAAGGTTATCTTTTGTAGCTTGAACATGTATATAGAGACATATAAGTGGATCGTGTTTAAGTGATAACCTAAATGGTCTGAAGTAGATGGAGAAGGTTAGATACCTTATCCTGATGACACTACGAATAAAACCCGCTCTGTAGATGTTACAATTGTTGTAAAGTGCTACAAATGATCTAATCCTGATCATTCATATAGAGACATGTGACCGGGGTATTCTATACAAAGGAGTTTGTATAAGATTGGACCACGAAATGACTAGTCTCATTATGTAACACCATTTATAATAGAGACTTACATTTCACTAGGATGACTATAGGTGACATGACCTGAATCCTAAATGTGTTAGGAACTTTATCCTATGAAGGCGATCCTTTGATTTTTATGGGTGAGAATGGCCAAATTGCTGACTCAATAAGCCTACCATTTTGGAGATTCGTCTGATTGGGGAGCTGGGAACACAACTACACAAGACGAAATTCATTCATTCCTTAATGTCGGGGTAAATAGATAAATTGATCCCTTAAGAGCTGATTCTAGGGTTTGAACAATGTGGTGTCATACCCTCTCCTAGCCTAAGAGGGAGTTGATCATAGTTGGACTATGACTTATTATTCATAGAGGGATCAGTGGTACTTAAGGAGTTAGATGTAACTACAGGAGCAAAATGGTAATTTTGGCCTAACTGTTCTTACGAGCAATTTGTGAAGGGTCATTGCACTATTGCCTGTTATATCCAATGGACATAGAAATATATCTGTAGTATGAAAAGTGCAGTTGTCGGTCTTTAATGGACTGCCCGACAGTTAATGGATGTTAAATAATTTAATTAATGGAGTTTAATTAATTATTCAAATACTATTGGAGCTTCAAGCTATAGGTCCATGAGGTCCCCTCTGTAGCTCAACAGGGATTACAAGAGAATCAATTCTGGATAAATTTGAATTGTTTAATATTTGAGAGAATTAATTATATGTGATATAATCAATTTAATTTAATTATATATGATATAATTAATATAACATATTTGATACATTATAATATAAAGTTTATTTGAGACGAAATAAATACTTGAATATGATTCAAATATTAATTATATGTTCATATTATTAAATTTAGTATAAATGAGATTTATATTAAATACTATGCATTAATGAGAGAATTAAAACTATAGCGTATATTGTATTTAATACATAGTAAAAACTATAAGTTATGTGTTATATATGATATAACATATAGTTATATATATATATATATTATATATATATATATTATATATATATATATATATATATATATATGTATAATAAATTAGTTATTGTATATAACATATAGTTATATATATATATATGTATATATGTAAAATAAATTAGTTATTATAGATCATATTTATATTTATTTAAAATTAAATTTATTTTATTTTAAATTAAAGGGAGAGAAATAACTTCCTTGCCCTTAATTCTCTCTGATAATCGTGAAGAGTGGGGAAGTTGAAGGGGAGTTTTGATTATTGACATTATTTTAATTCATCTTCTTTACAGAAGATCATCATGTGAAAAATTCTCTCTACAAAAAATCTCCAAGGTTTTTTCCTTCTCCTAGATCTCTCAAACTCACTCCCTCTACCATAATTCACAGAGGCCACCACTCTTGTGATCCTTATCCCTAAAGAGAATACATGGGTTTCTAATTGGTGGTGGCTATTGGAGATTGTTCATGATTTGTTTGCGACTGTCTGTGGAGAAGAGGATCACATGAAGAAAGATTCTTCAAGGTATGTCACTCTTATCCCTCCTGTTTATTTTTCAATAGCATGTTGTAAATTTTTTTATTTATGCATGTTCTGTTTACTGTAAAATTTGTATTCTATGAAAATAAAATTGGGGTGATCTCCACATTTCTATTTAGGGCCTTCATAGGTTCCTTCAACCTTAGCATCTAGACACTACGAGAACATTTTCCATTCGCCTCGCGTCAGATTGTCACAACGCTAAGGTACAGCGTCACGACGCTTCTGTACAAAAAGCTTTTGTACAGCGCAGTTCTGCTCCGATTTTCTTCCGTTTCGACCTTGTAACCTCCAAATCTTCATCTGAACCATGAACAACCTAGACTTAACAAATTACAAACTCGATTTCAATTACGCCCAAAAACAAAAGGGCTCTTACAAACTGAATTGTAAAAATAAAACAGTAAACTAAAGCTAATCTCGATGAAAATATCCAAAATGCGTAAACACACATTTATCACATAAATACACAGAAAAACTAAAATCCAACCATAACTCTGAATTAATTTCGAAAATAATGAAAAATGGGACTAAAAAATATTCGTTGTGATATCAATTGAAGGTTCGTGAAAATCCTACAGTAGCGTGATCGGGTCCCATTTTAATTATTTTACAGAAACATAATAGTTCAGAGAACGAAAACAAATGATGCATTAAAAAAAACACAACATGCTTTAAAACAAAATATGAAAAGAGAAGAGGAATTAGGGTTAGGATACACTACAAGAATTTTGGACGTTAATGTCAGTTGGAAAAAGTGAAACTAGATGTATAATGTCAGTTTTGTTTTTTTTTTTAAAAAAAGTGGATCTTTAATGTTGGTTTTAAACCGACATTGTAGGTATACTTTTAATGTTGGTTTAAAACCGACATTAAAGATCCGCTTTTCTTTTTTTTTTAAAAAAAAAAAAAAACAAAACCCATTCCCCCCCATTTTTTTTTATCATTTCCCGCTTCCCTCCCCCCCCCCCCTCCCCCCCCAATTTCCTTTTTCCTTTCATTCCCAAACTTCCCTATCTATCCCTTTTCTAAACCCTATTTTCCCAATTAGCCACCTCCTCCCTCCCATTACCAGCCACTGCACCTCGCCCTGCCGCTCGCCGAGGATGCGCTCACGATTGCCATTACTAGCCACTGTATCTTCCTGTTGTGATAATGGTCAAGCAGCTAAGGGTTTAAGTTTCTTCGCCGAGATGCTCTCGGATGTTGTGGAACCAAATGAGTACACTTTAACAAGTGTCTGAAGCGCTTGTTGTGTAATGTTGACATTGGGTTTAGGAGCACAGATTCATTCACTAAGCGTGGAACCTTCATCGAAGGTTAGAACTTTGTAACCATCATTCTCATTTGTAGATTTGAATTTATTATATGGTTATCTATGTATATATTCCTGAAATTCTTGTTGAATATTTAAATTTCAGTTCAATTTTTAAAAGTCCCAGAAATTTTAGAATAAATGTGAAAACGCTAGGTTAGCATATAGCTAAAAATCATTACAAGTATGAATTTATGATTAATTTTCTCTACTAGCGTTCTTTAACATCCGATTTAAAAGTTAGTATCTAGCTCTATAACAGAATCGGTATTTCTATTATATTAGTAACATTTTTCATATTAAGATTCAATAAGCATCATTCTAATATTCGATTTAAATTATTTGATCAATCATAAGCATCACTACAAGAATTTTGCCTTGAATGTACCATTTATGCACATTCCCAATAAACACGGTTAGTTGAATATGAATTCTGATAACATTTTCACTTTCAATCTTTTGTCTTAAACCTTTTTTGTTTGTGTATTTTTTAGGTGTTTGGAAGGGGTGGGGAGGAGATGGATTTCTTGCAACAACAAGGGATTCAGGTGAAAATTGTTCCTGGTAAGTGCATTTTTGAATGCTTACAGTTTTAAGCACAATTTCTAAGTGTTTTCAAGTGACTCTAATGATATGAAAATTCCTGTTTGAGAAGTTATAGTGTGTTTATTTCTCTTTGGACCATATTGGATTAGAATGTAACACTCGTTTATGACTCATGGGTACTATTTATTTGTAGTTTAGATTTGATTCAAGGTGCTCGAGTTTGTAGGTCGCACAATGGTAGTTTGGGGTTATCCATGCACTATGGTAGTCTCTGTGACAACTTTTGAGGTTTGAAGTATATTGTGAGCTAAATTTGCTTATTGATGTATGTGTTCTTGAATATTCATTTTTTGGGAATTCTGATAGTTCTGTTGAGAACAAGTGGTTGTGAAATATTTTTGGGAGTGTGTTTCTTTGAACAGGTTCAAGGTAAATTTTTGGTTTTTTTGTGGTAGCATCGTTATGCTGCTGAAAATTTTTCATCGTCTTCGTATCTCATATCTAGGTAACCAAGTTTCTCTTCTTCAAGATCTTGAAAAAGAAGATTCTCTCATTTATTCAACTATTGAGCTCTTGTTTTGCAGATGCAACAATGGAGTAAATATTTAGTATCACAACCTCTTTATGCTTTTCTTGGGGAACTTTAGATCCAACACATTCACTACAAGAATTTTGCCTTGAATGTACCATTTATGCACATTCCCAATAAACACGGTTAGTTGAATATGAATTCTTATCACATCTTCACTTTCAATCCTTTGTCTTAAACCTTTTTTCTTTATGATCCTTTGAACAACATGGTCAGACAAAGATGCTTATAACCAGACATTGAAGCTAGGGGGTTTGTTCAAGAAGAATTATAAAGGGATCCATACTTACCAAGTGGAGAGAGACAGTAATCTCATAATGTTTGTAAAATCATAATATTTGTATTACTTGTAATTTGTGTTTTCAAGGCCTGAATTATTGTATAGCCTTTTAAATATAATTTTATAGCAGAATTTGTGGATTAAATGTAATAGATTTACAATCCATACATGAATAATATATCATAGCCACAACGTTCAATGATGATGTGTCATGTTATACTTTTTTATCAAAAAAATGGATTCGGCAATGGAATTTTAAAAAAACGGACAGATTCGGGCTTCAATGTTGGTTAATAATTAAAAAAAATAGAGGTTTTAATGTCGGTTGCAACCGACATTGAAGGTTGTGTTATTGAAGCCCTTTAATGTGGGTTTAAAACCGACATTAAAGGCAATCGACATTAAAAGGCTTTAATAGCACTATCTTTAATGTCGATTGTCAACCAACATTAAAGCCCTTTAATGTCAGTTTGCCCAAATTTCTTCTAGTGATAAAACTTACCCTTGTAGTCACAAAACCCTTCTCCAAAGACTTCTTGGATCATGAACACACCAAAAAAGACAGCAACTTCCAAGATCATATTTGATTGGACACCATCACAATGGAAACCGTCGTATTCTCCTTGGGTGAGAATCAAATAGGGGATTTGTGGGCCCCTTTTAACTTTGGAAGAAGGAATGGAAAGGAAAAAAATGATAGGAAATTTTTTTTCAAGGAAATCACAGAGATCAACTCTTTCCTTTTCTTCTTTTTTTTGTGTGAACATCTAAGAGGAAGAAGAAGAGTCCTATCTCTCAACAACCCCACTTCCATGATTTTTTTACAAGAGAATAATGGGGAGGGGGGAAGAATAAATTAATTAAAACAAATTAAAAACAAAATTTAATTTAATAATAATATAATAACTAACTTACTATATAACATAACCTATAACTGTATAAAATATAATATAACCTATAGTTTGACATTCTCTCATTGAACTTATAGTATTTAATATAAATCAAATTCATATTAAATTTGAGCTATGATTTTTATATAAATCCAATTCATTAATATTTGAATCATATCAAAATATTTATTTCCTCTCAAATTAAACTTTATATTATAATGTATCAAATACATTATATTATTTATGTCACGTATAATTAAATTAAATTATTATATCAAATATAATTAATTCCCTTAATTAATTTGAATAATTAAAGTTAATCCAAGATTAATTCAATTATAAATAATCATAGTTGAGCTACCGAGGGGAACTTATAGACTTATAGATTGAAGCTTCAATGGTAATTGGATAATTAATTATTCTCTTTAAATAAATTATCCAACTTCCATTAACTGTCGTGAAGGAACTCTTGTCAAATAGTACCTCTGAGTGGAAGCAAGATCGTTCCAGACTCACTATGACAGAATTACCGCATTCACAATCAAACATAATAGATATGCATTTAACAACAAATTACAGGCATGCTTTTAAACTTTAAACAACAAGAGAACGAAATACATACCAGTTGAAGAACCCTTCTTCACAAAAAAACTCGTTCTTGTCTAAGGGCTGCTTCTTTCGCTCTCGCTGAGAATGTCCAAGCTATCGTCCACCAAATCATCTACCCACGAACGGACTCCTCACGAACACGATAGTAGGGAAAAAACCACCACTCGAAACCCTAGGTATTCTGTATGAGAATCCAAGAGGCGTGGGCTCTGTTGGATTTATAGAGGGAAGAAGGAATAGACAATCATATACCACGAGCAAGCAAGTGGGAGAAGTCGGGTGTCTATCGTATAGACGACGCTCGATCGTTCAGGTAAAGGTACACGATCGAGTAGTAAAATGGGTATGATCGTATTGACGATCGTTTAGTAAGACGATAGGGCACGCGATCGTTTAGAAAAAGCTAGACGATCATTTAGAATCCTATGCGATCATTTAGTAAACCGTGCATGTGTATACGATCGTTTAGAAACATTGAGCTGTCATGTAGGCTCTCAATTTGCTATGCGATAGATAGTATACACTAACTCGTGAGCAAATGTCTGATCCTTTGCAAAATGAAAACAATTTTCATTTTATACTTTAGTTACCAAAACTGAATGCAACCTCCCACTATCATTCAGTTACGGAGAAAAATTTGGGCAATAATTATCCCATAATTGTTTAAATTAAAGAATAAATATAATCTCATTATATTTATAACCTATGGTTTAATATCACATCATATGCAATACATTAACCATAGTCTTTTTCTCCTCCACTAGAAATAAATCATATTTATTTCATTTTCCTCCAATTAATGTATCTCATACATCATGTCAACTATATCATATATAATCGATAAATTCAATCATATCATATATAATCGAACTCTCTCTTGTCAATTTGAACACTTCAAACTGACCCAAAAACTGATTTTCAACTTGAATCCATTGAGCTACCAAGGGAACCGTAGGGACCTATGGCTCGAAGCTTCAATGGTATGTGAATAGCTAATTAAACTCTTTAGCCACGAGATCCACCATCCGTTAACTGCCAAGCATTCCACTAAAGACCGATAGCTGTACTCTTCTAACCACAGATATATCTATGTGTCCATCGGATATAACCAATCAATAGTACATTAACTCTTCACAAATGCTTGTTAGTACAACTGAGCCAATTTACCGTTTTGCCCCTGTAGTTACATCTAATTCCTTAAGTACCAATGATCCCTCTAATGAAAACTATAATATAGTCCTACTATGTGTGGACACCTCTCATGCCATAAGAAGATGTGTGGCGCCACATTGTTCAAGGCTCGGAATCAGCCTTTAAGGGAGCAATCTATTTACTTACCCCTGCTTCGGGGAAGGAGTGAATTCCATCTTGTGTAGTTGAGTTCCTAGCTCCCGAATCAGACGAATTCCTAGAGTGGTAGGTTTGAGTCGGCGATCTGGCCATTCGCACCGGTGCAAATGAAAGGACCACCCTCAAAGGCAGGAGTTCCTAACTCACTTAGGATTAAGGTCATGTTACCTATGGTCATCCTAGTGGAGTGAAGTCTCTATCATGAACGACATTATATAACGAGAGTATAACACTTCGTGGTTAGGTCTTATACAAACTCTTTTATATAGGATGCCCCTGCTCGCATGTCTCCACATGAATGCTCAGGATCAAACTATCTGTAGCAAGCAGTCACAACACTTGTAACTATTCTACAAAGTGGGCTGAATCCGTAGTGTTACCAGGATAAGGTTTCCCTCATATATCCATATACTACAAACCATTTTGGTTATCACTTAAGACATGATCCAACTGTATGTCTCCACATACATGCTTAATTACAAACGAAAACCAGGGATCTTAGTTTATTGGTTTGGGGTAAAGAAATTAAAACATCCAATGTTCCATAGACAAAAGTAAAGAAAATATCATATATTATTACATCACAAGCGTTTGTTCAAAAATCTATTTACAAACTACAGAACCCAACGAGAGTTTAGGACATCATCTCCAACAATCTCCCATTTGTCCTAAAGTGAGTGGGGTGTACAAACAACTAGTATAAAAAAATAAACTAGGACATTAAGGCCCAGTACAAAACTATCTCCCACTTACCCTAGTCCAATCACGGGTGATCCCGTAGACCCATATTCTGAAGGTGACCCTAAAAAATCGTAGCCATGAGAGCCTTCGTAAACGGGTCAACAATATTTTTCTCTGAAGCGATCTTCGTGACTATCACATCCCTCATGTACTATCTCGCGGATGAGATGATACTTTCGCTCTATATGTTCGTTGCGCTTGTGACTTCTTGGCTCCTTGGAGTTCGCCACAGCATCACTATTGTCACAATTGAGGATGATGAGCCTAGACATATCTAGAACAACTTCCAGATCAATCAGAAACTTCCTAAGCCAAACGACCTCCTTAGCAACTTCACAAGTCGTTACGTACTCAACATCCATCGTGGATTCGACAATGCACCCTTGCTTAGTGCTTCGCCACACTATTTCTCCTCTGTTAAGAGTAAAAATTTACCCTAAAGTGGACCTCCGAGAGTTCTTATTAGTTTGAAAGTCAGAATCGGTGTATTTAGTTAGGATCAAATCCCTAGTTCCATACATGATCATGTAGTCCCTCGTTCTTCGAAGATATTTGAGGATATTCTTAACTGCGGTCAGTGACCCTGGCTTGGGTTAGACTGATACCAACTGACCATTCCCATAGCATAGCAGATTTCTGGTCTAGTACAGAGTATCACATACATCAAATTGCCAACGACAAATACATATGGGACCCGTCTCATTTCCTCAGCCTCTTGAGGCGTCTTAGAACACATTTCCTTAGACAAAGTTACTCAATGCTTAAACGGCAGTAGGCCCCTTTTGGAGTTCTGCTTTGAGTAATTGAGCAACATCTTTTATATGTACGATGCCTGAGACAGCGTTAGCACTTTGTTTTTACGATCCCGAAAGATCTGTATACTCATAACAAACCGAGCCTCTCCCAAATCTTTCATTTGGAATTAGGTCGCTAGCCAATTCTTAACTGCAGTCAGTAGTCTTACATCATTCCCAATGAGTAGGATATCGTCTACATACAACACTAGGAAAACTACTGAACCGTTGATGATTTTCTTATAGACACAAGGCTCATCAACATTTTGGTCAAAGTCGTACGATTTGATTTCAGTATCAAACAAAATATTTCAAGTTCGAGATGCCTATTTCAGCCCATAAATGGACCAATTTAGTTTGCAAAATTTTTGCTCTTAACCTTAGGCAATGAATACCTCAAGCTGCACCATATAAATGGTCTCCTCAAGATTACCATTCAGAAAGGCAATCTTGACATCCATTTGCCAAATCTCATAATCATAATAAGCGGCAATGGACAGAAGGTTACAGATCGACTTCAACATGGCAACAGGGAGAAAGTCTCCTCATAGTCGACTCCTTCCACCTGGCTATAACCCTTTACCACAAGTTGAGCCTTGAAGGTTTGCACCTTCCCATCAGCACCTCGTTTCCTCTTATAGATCCATTTTCTACCTATAGGTCCGACCCATCAGGTTGATCTACAAGATCCGACACTGAGTTGAAATACACCGACTCCATCTCGAGATCCATGGCGTTGACCTTTTCATCTCGGTTAACCTCCTTCATTGCCTTCTAATAAGACAACAGAACCTCAACGTCACCATCGGCTACCATAGCCAAGATTTTCGTGAAACTCATATAACGAACATGTGTGTTCGCAACCTTCTTACTGCATCGAGCTTCCCTCAACTCTTGAGGTGGAACCGACCCACCAGATGAACTATCATCAACAACTCTTGCCGATGAAGCAGGCCTTTCAACAACTCTTGTTGAAGTTTTAGTAGTTTTGTTGGAAAGCTCCTGTAACACGATCTTACTACGTGGACTATGCTCCTTCCAGGAAGGTAGCATTCGTTGAAACAAACACTCTGTTTTCTGTCAGATTAAAAAGTAACCCCATCGTGCCTCTTTTGGTAGCCTACAAAGAGGCACGACCTCGATCGTGGTTCCAATTTCTTTGGATTAGCCTCAAGTACATATGCTGGGTAACCCCATATGCAGAAGTGATGTAAACTAGCTTTAAGACCGTTCCACAACTTCAGAGGTGTTCTCGCAAAACTCTTGGAATGAACATAGTTGAGTATATATGTTGCAGTCTTTACTGCAAAACTGTAAAATGAGTTAGGTAAGGAAGTGTAACTCATCATCGATCGAACATGTCCAACAAGGTTCATTTCTCCTCTTCGCTACATCATTCTACTGAGGTGTACCCGATGTTGAGAGTAGGAAAATGATTCTATGTTCTATCAAATAGTCCTGGAACCTCGAATCCAAAAACTCTCCACCTTGATCCGATTGAAGTATCTTAATCCGTTCATCCAATGCATTTTCAACCTCAGCCTTGAACTCTCTGTACTTTTCAAAGAATTCAGACTTTCGTTGCATCAAATAAACATACCCATACCTAGAGTAATCATCAGTAAAGGTGATGAAATACTCATAGCTTCCCCTGGCTCGCACATTCATCAGACCACAGAGATCAGAATGTACTAACTTTAGAGACTCTTTGGCTTGATAACCTTTTCTAGTAAAAGGACTTTTAGTCTTCTTACCCTCAAGGCAAGATTCACACACTGGTAAAGAATTTTCCTCTAACTCACTTAAAATTCCATTCTTCACCAACCTCTCAATTCTATTGAGATTGATGTGCCCTAATCAAAGGTGCCAAAGTAGGGCATTTGATTTTCGAGGAACTCGTTGAATTTTGTTTTGAATTACGACAGTTTTAAACATCTCTATGTTATGGAGGGAACTCATTGCTAACAGCCTTAGCACATACAAATTATTTTCCAAATATGCTATACAGATTTCTACTCCATCTTTATGAATAAACTGTAAACCCCGAATTCTAAATTTCCTAGACAAGTATGTTTAGCCAAAGGAATGATATATTAAATATCTAATAAGTGAAAATCCATGTTATTTATAGGAGTTGTGGAGAAAGGAAAAGAAAAACATATTAAATAGGGAAGCTCACTTATTGGTATGGGCTGAAGGCACTAAATATGGGGTGACGTGGATGCTAATCCTTGAACTCGGGAGGCGGCAGAAGATGAAAAAGAAGTGGAAATTCGAAAACTTGGTTTCGACAATCTACATAAGCAAATTTAGTGAAATTGATGCCATTTGAAAGCTGGGAGAATTTAGTTTTTGAGGTTATCTTGCCGGAGAAAGATTGCAGGAGAAGTAGAACAAAAAGTGAGGAATTTGTAGAAGAGGCAGAATCTTGGATTAATTAGACCCCAAGGTAAATATTTGAAGCTCTAGGCCAAACCATAAGGAAGTGTCGGCTGATATTTTGAGGTAAGAAAGTAACTCAATTTTAAACAAGTTTATAGAAGGAAGTTTCTTGAAACAAGTTCAGGATTTTGAGTTATGAATTTATGAATTTGAAAGAGAGAGTCTCTGCAGAAGTAAAGAGCTGCTTGGAAAGAACAAGCAAACAGCTCACCGTGAAGAGCGAGAGCGAGATGAGGAGGATTAGGATGTTCTAAAAACAGCATTCCGGACGAGGTATGGACATTACGAGTTCCTAGTAATGCCATTTGGACTAACGAATGCCCCGCAGTATTTATGGACTTGATGAATAGGATATTTCATCCCTACTCGGATCAGTTCATGATAATCTTCATTGATGGCACATTGGTGTATTCAAGCAGTAGGGAAGATCACGGGAACCATTTGACGATAGTTTTGCAGACGCTGCGAGAGAAGCAGTTAAATGCCACGTTCAATAAATGTGATTTCTAGTTAGACCAGGTTATATTTTATGGTCATATGGTTCCAGCAGCAAGAGTGAGTGACTCTGGATGCTTTAAATGTTTTAAGTAAATTGCTAAAACTTATGAATGTTTAGCAATGCATGTTTACTGAAAGCTATTTATGACAACTATTCTCAAATAGTTATCAAGCAACGCATCTTACATTAATGTTATATTTATGCCATGCTTTTCAATGACCATGAGGATGCATTAGTATAGAATGCTTTTGTGCAACTAAGTCATTGAAAGATAAGAATATGTAAGTTAAGTATGAATGGCTCAGTACTGAAGTACACGGAGAAGGTACTGAAGCTCAGTTTTAGAAATTGAATAGCTCGATACTAAAGGACATGGAGAAGGTATCCGAGCAGCTCGATATTGAAGTACACGGAGAAGGTATCTGAGCAGTAGTACCTAAGGTATGACGATACTTAAACTAGAATCACATGATGAAAGAAAAGTTATTATTGGTAGTGTCGAGATCACTCCACACTAACTGTGGATTGACGTTGAGGAATTGAGTAAAGGTTCTCTCTCAACTAAAGATGCAAATTATGTTTTAGGGAGTGAACAAAAGGGTTCCTTCCCGATTAAGTAGTAACACAGTAAAGAATGATAAGGAGTGAGTAGAACGGCCACTCTAGACTAATAGACTAAGGCATAGTCTAGCAAGATAAGAAAAGTACTATGTGATGTTTGATTTGTCAACAACTGAAACCTGAAGGGTAGAGGCCGACAGGATAACTCAATCCACTACTGGTACCTGAAGGGAAGTCGGGAGCCACGCAGGTAAACATAGACTTTTCACTAGAAATAGAATGTATAGCAGGTTTGCTCAAAGGTTAGTGGCAAACGTTAAGTCTATTCTAGTGAATTCCAAGGAAATGGTGTAATCTAGAGGAAGTCCTAGTCAGATAAATCCTAAGAGGAGGAAAAAGATGAGCAACAATGAGCTCAAAATGTACCAGAGGTACGTTGAGTATAAAAATAAGGAACAAAATGGTCAGCAGAAGACAAAAAGGAAAAAGTCCAGATCTTCTGATATTCCAGGTAATAGCTCGAAGTTTGAATTGTAACTGAGCTAGGGACTAGTACAGTTAAGAAAACCTTATGTATACAGTATCATAAGCCAAAGTTGAGAAAGGTTATAGTAGAAGGAATATTTTCTCCCAAATATGGATAGGAAGGACATTCTAAGAAGAGTGCCCCCGGTTAGATTGAGAAGTCTAGTTGACCTAAATATTGATTTTACAGCTGTAAATTAATTCAAAGGTGTGAAAACTAGAAAAGAATGTTCTAGTGGTATTGTTGGGAAATGGAAAAGAACCACCCTAGTAATAAATGAGTACTATGACTCAGTGAGAATGGAAGAGTCACCAGAAGATGTGACAAATACAGTGAACTATGATGACCAAGTTGTTCATACGTACTAGTATTATTTACCATGAACAAATGTAATATCAGAGTAACGTAGCGAAAGCATAGTAAAAATAAAAAAAAATAAAAAAAAGAGAAAATAAGAAGGTTATAAAGTTTACGACCAAAGGATGTTATGAAACTCTAGTTATAAATAAGGCCGAGCAAATTTCAAGGACGAATTTCTTTTTAAGAGGGAGATGAATGTAAACCTCGAATTCAAAATTTCCTAGACAAGTATGTTTAGCCAAAGGAATGATATATTAAATATCTAATAAGTGAAAATCCATGTTATTTATAGGAGTTGTGGAGAAAGGAAAAGAAAAACATATTAAATAGGGAAGCTCACTTATTGGTTTGGGCTGGAGGCACTAAATATAGGGTGATGTGGCGGTTAATCCTTGAACTCGGAAGGCAGCAGGAAGATTAAAAGGAAGAGGAACTTCGAAAGCTTGGTTTTGGCAATCTACATGAGAAAATTTAGTAAAATCGGTGCCATTTGAAAGCTGGGAGAATCTAGTTTTTGAGGTTGTCTTTTCGGAGAAAGATTGTAGAAGAAGAAGAACAAAAAGTGAGGAATTTATAGAAGAGGCAGAATCTCGGATTAATTAGGGCCCAAGGTAAAGATTGGAAGCTCCAGGCCAAACCATAAGGAAGTTTTAGCTGATATTTTGATGTAAGAAAGTTACTCAATTTTAAATAAGTTTGTAGAAGGAAGTTTCTTGAAAAGAGTTCAGGACTTTGAGTTATGAATTTTTGAAGTTGAAACAGAGAGTTTGTGCAGAAGCAGAGAGCTGCTTGGGAAGAACAAGCAAACAGCTTACCGTGAAGAGCGAGAGCGAGATGAGGAGGATGAAGATCTCGCTGATTTTGTGATGAGGATCTCGCTCAAGAAGGAAATATCGCTAGAAATTGAGCTGAATCTCGTTAGTATGGTGAGTATCGCTAGGTTGAAGTTTGTTAAAGAAATGCTTGATCTCGCTCATGAGGATCTTGCTCATGAGGAAGAATTCACTCATAATGGTTATCTCGCTAGTAATGTGGTTTTGTTGAGGAAAGTTCAATTAGTAAATGAACTATTTGAGGTATTTTGCTAATTAATGTTTTAATGATTTAGAAACTATGATTTCTTTGAAGTTATTTCCCATGCTAAGTGTTTAAATGAAGTGCCAAGCAACGTATGTTTCAAGCTATTTCTCATGCTAAGTAAAGCATGTTTTCTATGGAAATTGACATGATTTAAATATGTTATCTTGTTCAAATACTTTCAGCATGTTTTAGTAACTCCATTTTTATGAAGAACTAGTAAGATGGATGAACTAGTATGATAATTTGAGCACTAAGCCTTAGTTTTTAGCTAAATGCTTATAACTAGTTTTACGACGGATACTGAAGGACAATGAGAAGATATCCTAAGGATACTGAAGGACCACGAGAAATTATCCTTGTTAAGTACCTAAAGTATGATGGTACTCAGTTATGAGCATGTGCATGTAAGTAATACGACGTCGAGGGATTGAGCAAGGTTATTCTCATGCTAAATTTTAGGTGATTCCAAACAACTTATTTTTATGATTGAAAGCATGATCAACGCATGATGTTACTAATGTATGAGTTTTCCAAGTATGTTTTCCATGTCTAACGCTTTCTAATGGTTTTTACAAGCTAGTTCAACACGGTTTAAGCCAACTTATTTTACAAAGTATGAAGCATGCGTTAGGGTTAAAACTAAGGTTGAGTGAAGCTTAATGTACTATGTTTAAATACCTAAGATTGCCAAAGTACATGTGTTGGTATTCCTAAACACAATGAAAAGGAATAAGAAAGGTATATTAATAAATGTACCTAAGGTGTTGACAGTACATAGAAACCTCCATATGCACATAGGTAGTTCTGAAGGAGAGGTTAAAGTATGGGTCTCCTAGGCCCTAAACCAGCAAAGAGAGGTTGAAGCATGGGTCTCATGGCCGATAACAGACGTTGAGAGCTAGAGCGATGTATGCTCGTTCTCAACTAGGGAATAATGATGTTTAATGGTGCTAAAGAGTAGTTATCAATGTTAAATGTTTAGAGGAAGTTGCTTGAGATGCCCATCGATATATTTAAAGAATCGAAGTAGGGATCTCTCCTAGCCATAATTCAGTATGAAGAGATCTTAGTAGAGGTCTCATTTGGCCATGGCTTAGCACTGGAAATTAGAGCGCTGAATGTTCATTTTCAGCTAAGATTCAGGGTTCAGATACAATGGTTTTAAAGGTTTTATTTACACGTTTGCTTGGTATATTTTAGTTCCAGTATTATATTTTCGAGCTTTTAGTTTAAGCATGAGATTTATGTTTAATTAACTCACTCACTGGGCTTCTAGCTTATGTTTTCAAATGTTTTTCTTTTAGGTAGCAGTCAGTTCCCAAAAGACTTTTTTGCTGCTGCTCTACTACTCAAAGGAACAGGTTGAAGGAAGCATATTTGAAGACCTGTATTAGTTAGTACACATGTGTCTGTCTAGAGACTAGTATTCTTGATGGGGCTCACTAAGTTGTAATATCCATGTATAAACAATGTTGCGAAACCCTGTAATGTAAATGTATTAAGTTCTGAGTTAATTTGTATGTATTCAAGGTTTGAGCAAAATTTAATAGGTAAGATAGGTAGTAAGTGCCAGCAAAAGGGTTGGTAACTACTGTAGTCACCATTCCATCCAGGTTAGAAAGGTAATTTGGTTCGGGGTGTGACATAAACACTTTATTCAATTTAAATTCAAGAGTATATTTACACCGCAACAAGCACTTTACAGAAATTAAGTTCCTTTTCAACTCAGAAACTACAAATACATCATGTAAAATAAGAAATTTCTTTTTTAAAGTCAACTAGACTCCTCTCACTGCCACAACTGATACGACGTGCCCGGTGCCTACCGCATCGTCATCTCGCTAGCCTTCAGCTGCCGCTAAGATCTAATCCCCTGAAAAGAAGAACAAACATGATTAGTGGTGTCCGAATCAATAATCTAGGCAGAATCATCATTCTCCACTAAACAAGTTTCTAACACAAGTAAATCATATTTACCTTGTTTCATCTTGGCCTTAGCCTTAGCCTTATTCTTCTTTTTAATCCAGCGACGAAAATTCCTCTTCTAGTGCCCATCCTGGTTACAATGGAAACACTTTCCTTTGTCTCTGGGTTTTGGTCACCTTCCTCAAGGGGCGACAGACGGTGGGTTAGCAGGCACCTCCCCCTTCCTCTTACTACCCTTCTTCTTCTTCCACTTTCCAGTGTTAGAAGTAAAAGGTGCAGACTTAGTCCCTGAGGTCAAACCTCGATGGAACTTCTTTGAAGAAGAAGTAAAAGGTGTAGACTTAGTCCCTGAGGTCAAACCTCGATGGAACTNCCTGAGGTCAAACCTCGATGGAACTTCTTTGAAGAAGAAGTAAAAGGTGTAGACTTAGTCCCTGAGGTCAAACCTCGATGGAACTTCTTTGAAGACGAGGAAACATTTGCCTTACCTCCCCTTTTCTCCTTACTTTTCAGTAAGGATTGGAATGTCTGCAACTCGTTGTTAAGAGTTGTAAAGGTATAGTCCACTTTGTTAAGAATCGCATTGCTAAAAAAATGCAGGAAGCTATCCGTCAATGAATGCAGAATAATACTAACCTGACTGACCTCATCGATCCAAACCTGTTCATCTCTGCCACATTGAAATGGACCATCATATTAAGCATGTGTTCTCGAATAGAGGTGCCTTCCTCTATTTTGGAGTTGAAGATGCATTTGAGAGCCTCGTGCTTGAGTTGTCCAGACAGTTGTCCAAACATCCCCCGCAGGGACTCCATGATCTCACATGCTGAGACCATGGGCTCATGCTTTTTGGCTAAAACTTTTCGGTTTTATGTCCTAAAACTCGTGGTATGTAAACAATAAAACTTATTCTGAAAATTCAATAAGTTGTTATTGAATAGATGTTTTGCTTATTAGAAATCCAATAAACCTAAAAGTCCTTTGACTATTGCATGAGTACTTGAACTTTATGTGCAGACATAAAAGTGGATCAGGTTCGAGTAAATAATCAAAATGATCTATAGTATATGAATAAGGTTGAGTGCCTTATTCTGGTAATACTATTGGATCCGGCCTGCTTTGTAATTGTTAAAAAGAGTTGTATAGTGCTACAAACAAAGTGATCCTAATTCGTACATGTTATGACATGAGGAGTGGGGGTATCCCTATGCAAATGGGTTTTGTACAAGATTGGACCACGAAATCAGCCACTCTTACTTTATAACGTTGTTGACTGTTTAAGACTGACTATTTCAAAGTGATGACCTACGTAACTTAACCTTAATCCTGAGCTAACTATAAACTCCTTTATATTCGAGATTATCCTTAGATTTGCATAGGTGAGGGTTGGCTCAACAGTGCCAACTCAATAACCTCCCATTTCAAGGGTAAGATCGGATAGATAGTTGGGGACATAAGATGCAAGAAGAAATTTAATCCTACCCGCTATTAACACTAGTAGAGAGGTTTTTCCCTTAAGTGCTTATTCTGAGTCTTGAACAAGGGGCCCTGCCCTCTCACTGACCTGAGAGAGACTCGATTTGTTGATTGGATCACAAATCAATTGTTCATTAGAAGATCAGTGGGACTTAAGGAAAAAGAGGTAATTTCGAGGGTAAAATAGAGATTTGATCCAGCTGTTATTACGAACAATCTATGAAGGATTAACTTACTAATCATGGTTATATCAATTGGACATAATATATCTATAGTGAGGGGAGTTCAACTATAGGTAGAGATATCCAAAAAATCCGTAGGGTCGGGGCCCTGCGAGGAGCCACCCCAAACGGGACAAGGAATCCCTGAATACATGGGGAATGGGGGAGGGAGTGGGGAATCCCCGACACTAGCCCTGCCCTGTTTTCCCATCCCACCCTGACTTTATATATAAATTATAAATTTTTAATATATATATATTCATATTAATATTGTAGACTTTATTATGATAATTAGGGATGTTTTGATTATTTAAGTTCAAGATTTTTATTACTTTAATTCTTTAGATGTTGTAATATTTAAGATAGGATGCTATAAATGTTGAATTTTAATATTTACAAATTATGAGAATTTAGCATTTTAATTGTATTTTTTAAATTACATATGTATTATTGTTTTAATTAGTAAATTGATAATATTTTATTTAAATGAAAATTTCATTGAAAATGTTTAAAGAATTGTAAAAAAAAAAACATATTTAATTGAAATTAAAAAAATGTTAAAGAAAAATAAAGGCGGGAAATTTGTCCTCGCGGTGAACTCGATCCCAGCGGAATCCCCGCCTCATTCCCCGTGGGAAAATTCGTAGGGACGGGGATTCGAATAGGAGGGCAATTAATCCCCGTGGACATATCTAACTATGGGCTTTAGTGGAGTGACCCATTAGTTAACAAATGGGGGTTAATTTTGTCTAATGAGTTTAGTCAATTAATCTCAGATGATTGGAGCCCATGATCTGTAGGTCCACGAGGTCTCCCGACTAGCTCGTAAATGGATTAACCCTAGAGTAGCGTAATAAGTTAATTTGAAACGTTTAAATTAGAATTAAAAGAATTAGTAATTATATGTGATTTAATTGCACGTTTAATTTTAAGAATTAAACGGAATTGGAGAATTAATATTTAAATATCATTTAAATATATGAAAGTGATTTTGTGTAAAATTAATTTAATATTTGATATTAAATTAATTAGAATTATTTAAATTGTTTAAATAATTATTTGTTAATTTTATTAGAAAAATTAATTTATGAAATTAATTTGTAAAATTAATAATTTTTATTTTTGAAATCAAATTGTTTTCCTAAAATCAAAATTGGAATTTGAAAATTTAAAAATACACAAAATGAAAAAATGGTATTTTCCATTACATCTTCAAGTTGCTTACACGAAACCCATCTCTTTAAGCTTCAATTACTCCAAGCATGAGCTACATCTCATGCAGCCATCTTCATTGCATGATTTTATGTAAATATTGAGAAGAATGGAGTGAATTTGATGCATGCAATCTGTGGAATTTTTGCTGAAAATTCGGGTTGAAGAAGAAGTTCTTCAAGAGGATTGCTATTGTTATCCTTCAAGTTCCCTTGATTTAAGCTTATTTTGAGTCTCATAACTCAATCTAGAACATCAAGAGAATAGTAGGGAAGATCTTATGGTGGTTTATAATAAGATTTGGAGAGATTTGCAATTGAAAATAGAAATTTCAAGAGTTCTACAAAGGTATGACTTGAAACCCATTTATTTCTGCAAGAGCATGCTTTATATTCTGCCAAAAGTAATGAATTAGAGTGCTTAATGATCCTTATAACTTCCATTGCTTGTTGATACAATCCAACAAAACATCATTAAGACTGGCCAAGATATAAGCTCGGGTCTTCTCATTCGTTCGTGTCCAACGCTCGTAGGTCTCTCGAACATTCCGAGCGCCATTAGGAGGTGGAATAGGAGAATGTTCCTCCTAAAGACGAACATGAGATCATCGATGATAAGTATTGTTGTGATCATATGTTTCCAACTAGCATAATTCTCTCCAGTTAGTTTGTTGGCGCTAAGTAGAGCTAAAGTGGCGGTTGCCATTATTACGTTTCTGAAAACATAAAAAACTTTATAAGTCTATGGTTTAGCCACATGTTAACACCAATTTTAATTTTAGCAAAATAGATTTCAAGTACCCTAAGTGAAAATACTTCTATTTCGCAATGATGCCCCAACGAGGCAGGACAAACATCATTGGTGGGGTGAACAGATGCCCCTTCACTGGGATGAGACACTTTCAACCATTAGGCAGAACCAACTCTTGGAACTGCACCTAACAGTCACCATTCGTTCGGTCCAGAATTATTAACCTTTAAGAATTATGCGTAAGTATAACCCCTTGTTTTTTTCCCTAAAGTCCCACCCTAATGCGCCTTGCGTAGGGAAAAAGCAAATTAGGACAAGAGACTAAACGACCTTATCCTATAATGGAGATCAAATAAAGAAACATGCAAAACTGTCATCCTATAGGGGGACAGTCCCAAGGTGCCTCGAGGTGATGCACAAAAACTTGATCCAACCTAACAAGAGAGACCGTGGGATATGCTGTCGCACGTCCCGCTCCCACTTACTATGAAAATTCTCTCCATCCACCTTGATATTGACCTACCCAAATACCATCCTTTAGGGGGACACTCCCAGGGTACCACGAGGTTGAGGATAAATCCCACTGTGTGGACAATAAAGGAGCAATAGGTTAAAATGAAGTATCAGAAACCCTAAGTACCTTCCATTGAATGTTCTACCTAGGGATTCATTAACTTAGACCATTCGGGTACTAATTTTAATCTAAGCTAGTTTAATTTGCTAAAAAAAAATTATCTTTGAATTTAAAAAGTTCAAGTAGTCACATTACACTCTTTAATGGAATGTCCTCAAATTTGCATGCATGCATCAAATCTATCTAATTCACCTTTTCAGATAGGTTCCCAGGTAGGAGTGTTCTTTTCCGTCACCTTAAATACCCGAGCCTAGACAGAACCCGCCTTAGACAAAAGGTCCCTTATAGATAGATTTGCTACACTTTAACCTTTTATTAGTCAATTTAATCCTATTAAACGGATTAAAAGATTAAAGCCTAAGGTTGCTAATCTTATTAGAACCGTGTTCTTAGGTTTATCTTCTCCAAGTTTTAAAACACTTTTAAATCCATGATTCAAGCCTAAGTTCTCATACATGTCTTTCTTATAGATTTTTGTTCTAATTTCCATATAACCTTTATAAAAGAAATAATTAAAATCATACACATTGCCACACAATGAAGTATTTATAAAACTTATAAATTTAACCTATTTTTCATGCTTCATGCAATGTCCGTTCATTACTATACATAACTTTTATATACAAGTAACGAACCAAGAATATCTGCTTCCATACACCCTTATACTATAACACTTATAATAAAGATGATGCATGCCTATGCTTTATGCATGCATAAATATAACCCTTATATTATATAATGCATGAGCATGCTCTTATGTAATTTAAATCATGCTTCCTTAAATTATAACACTTACAATAAAGAGATGATGCATGACCAATGCATAACCTAAGGTGGGATTTCTTCTATGTGACATACCATATGACATATAAATAAACATACATCCTATGTACATTCACAAAGATTAATGGATCAGGATGAACGGCCTAAAAAAATAGAAATTAAAATTCTATTTATTACATATTCCATCAAGCCAACCGGTTCACAAGCGAACGAGGTCTTGAACCGCCTAGACGAAGCTCTCATTGTTTAGTAAATGTGGTCGGGTATACACAATTGTTTAGCTATGATCGAGTAGCAATAACTATGCGATAAAGCATGAGGTACCTGATCGTTTAGCATAAAAGACAAAACACGCAAGTCTAAATGATCGTTTAGATGACGACGTTGCCGTGAAGCACGATCGCTAGACGATTACATAACAAATGATTAAGTAAACAATTTACTCCGCAACCGTGTATTCAGGAACTAAGCAATGAAGCTTGCTGAGTTAGACGATCGTCTAGTGCGTGCGCGTCAACCTGCTCCCGGATACTCAACGATCGTTTACCCCATCATTTACACAACCTGACCAACTCTTGGTCGTCTTCATCCTCAAAGAACAACAACTCCTTGCCATGAAGCTTCATCACGAACGACTCACAGACTTAAACACTTTGAAATTACAGACTTGATAGCAAGTTAATATGCCAAAAACACAGGGGCCCTTACAATTAACTATGAATGTAAAAGAATTTAAATAACCAGAGACTTCATCCCAGAAAACTCCATTAATCCACATTTACAAACACATGTTTAATGCTTAAACAGAATGTAGACATGCTTTTACCCACCGACAAAGTAAATGGTATTCTTTGCATCAATGAATTTGGAATATCAGAACCTGGCTCTGATACCAATTGAAGGAACTTTTATCAAAGAGAACCTCTGAGTTGAAGCAAGATTGTTCCAAACTCATTGTGACAGAATTACCGCATTCACAATCAAACAGAAAATATATACATTTAACAATAGATTACAGGCATGCTTTGAAACTTTAAACAACAAAAGAACGAAATGCATACCAGTTGAAGAACCCTTCTTCACAGAAAAAATCGTTTTCGTCCAAGGACTGCTCCTCTCGCTGAAAATGTCCAAGCTATCGTCCACTAAATCGTCTACCCACAAACGGACACCTCACGAACACGGTAGCAGGGAAGACACCACCACTCGGAATCTTGGGTATTCTTGGTGTGAGAATCCAGGAGGTGTGGGCTCTGTTGGATTTGGTAGAGGGAATGAGGAATAGACAATCGTATACAGCGACCAAGCAAGTGGGAAAAGTCGGGTGTCTATTGTATAGACGATGCTTGATCATTTAGGTAGAGGTACACGATCGTGTAGTAAAAGGTGTGTGATCGTATATACGATCGTTTAGTATGACGTTCGGGTGTATGATCGTTTAGAAAGAGTTAGATGATCGTTTAGCAAATCCTATGTGATCGTTTAGTAAACCACGCGTGTATACGATCATTTAGAAACGTTGAGCTATCGTGTAGGCTCTCAATTTTCTATGTGATAGATAGTATACACTAACTCGTGAGCGAATGTCTGATCCTTTGTAAAATGAAAACAATTTTCATTTATCCTTTAGTTACAAAAACTTAATGCAACCTCCCACTATCATTCGGTTATGGAGAAAAATTCGAACAACAATTATCCCATAATCGTTTAAATTAAATAATGAATATAATCTCATTATATTTATAACCCATGGGTTAATATCACGCCATATGCAATACATTAACCATAGTCTTTTTCTCCTCCACTAGATATAAATCATATTTATATCATTTTTCTCCAAATAATGTATCTCATACATCATGTCAACTATATCATATACAATCAACCAGTTCAATCATATCATACATAATCAAATTCCCTCTGTCAATTTGAATACTTCAAACTAACCCAAAAATTTGAATACTTCAAACTTACCCAAAAACTTGAATCCATTAAGCTACCAAAGGGACCTTATGAACCTATGGCTCGAATCTCCAATGGTACGTGAATAGCTGACTAAAATCTTTATCTACGAGATCCACCATCTGTTAACTGCCAGACATTTCACTAAAGATCGACAACTGCACCCTTCTCACCATAGATATATTTTTGTATCCATCATATCTAACCAATCACAGTACGATAACCCTTCACAGATGCTCGTAAGTACAACTGGAACAATTTACCATTTTGTCCCTAATTACATCTAACTTCTTAAGTACCACTGATCCCTCTAATGAACAATACGACATAGTCCTACTATGTGTGGACACCTCTCGGGCCATGAAAAGGTGTGTGGTGCCACATCGTTCAAGCCTTGGAATTAGTCCTTAAGAGAGAAATCTATCTACTTGCCATTGCTTCGGGGAAGGAGTTAATTCCATATTGTGTAGTTGAGTTCCTAGCTCCTAAATCAGAAAAATCCCCAAAGTGGTAGGTTTAAGTTGGCCATCTGGCCACTCGCACCTATGTAAATCAAAGAACCGCCCTCAAAGGCAGAAGTTTCGAACTCATTCAGGATTGAGATCATGTTACCTATAGTCATCCTAGTGAATAGGAGTGGTCATTCAAACCGCAAAAATTGAACCAAACTGAACTGAAAACTCAGTGAAACCGAAAAATTCAGTTCAGTTCGGTTTCACTTTCAAAAACTGAATTGGAACCGAACCGAACCATTTTTAACTTAATAAATATATATATATATATTTATATATATATATATATATATATATATATATATTTAAAAAAAGAGTAAAACCAAATTTAAAACCGAACCGCTTTTAATTTAAAGAACAAAACCGAATTAAAAATCGAACCGAACTGAACCACTTTTAATTAAGAAAAGAATATAACATGGATTTTTTAAAAATTCCAAAACCGAACCGAACCGCATATGCGGTTTGGTTCGATTTAACCACCAAACTAAATCGAACCGAACCGTTTCCACCCCTACTAGTGAAGTGAAGTCTTTGTCATGAACGACATTATATAACGATACTATAACACTTCGTGATTAGGTCTTATACAAACTCCTTTGTATAGGACGCCCCTGCTCGAATGTCTCCACATGAATGATCAGGATAAGACCATCTGTAGCAAGTCATAATATTTGTAACTATTCTACAAAGTGGGCCGCATCCGTAGCGTTACTAGGATAAGATTTCCCTCCTATATCCATATATTACAGACCATTTTAGTTATCACTTAATTCATGATCCACCTGTATGTCTCCACATACATGCTTAAGTTACAAACGTCAACCAGGGATCTTAGTTTATTGGTTTGTGGTAAAGAAATTAAAAATCTAATGTTCCATAGACAAAAGTGGAGAAAATATCATATATTATTACATCACAAGCATTTGTTCAAAACTGTGTTTATAAACTACAGCACCCAACGGGAGTTTAGGTATCATCCCCAACAATGGTCACTCCACAAAAGACCGACAGCTACACTCTTCGTACTATAGATATATTTCTATATCCATTGGATATAACTAATCAATGGTGTGATGGCCTTTCATAAATTTCTCGTAAGAACAGTTGAGCAAAAATGATCATTTTTCCTATAGTTACATCTAACTCCTTAAGTACCACTGATCCCTCTAATGAACAATAAATCATAGTCAAACTATGACCAAACTCCTCTCGGGCCAAGAGTGGGTGTGGTGCCACTTTGTTCAAACCTGGAATCAGCCCTTAAGGGCGTAATTTCTCTACTTACTCTAACTATAGAGAATGAATGAATTCCTTCTTTTGTAGATGCATTCCCAGCTCTCGAATCAGACAATCTTCAAAATAGTAGGCATATTAAGTCGGCGAATTGGCCACTCTCAACCATGAAAATCAAAGGGCTGCCTTCACAGGCAAGAGTTCACAACTCACTCAGGATTCAGGTCAAGTCACCAATGGTCATTCTGGTAAAATGTAAGTCTCTTCTATCAACAGTGTTATATAGTTAGACTATTCATTTCATAGTCCGATCTTATACAAACTTTTTGTATAAAATACCCCCTATCACATGTTTCCACATGAATGATCAGGATCATATCATTTATAGTACTTTACAACAAGTTAATAATTACAGAGCGAGTCGTATTCGTAGTGTCACCAAGATAAGGTACCCAGCCTTATCCATCTACTATAGACCATTTAGGTTATCACTTAAACACGATCCACCTGTATGTCTCTACATACATGTTTAAGTTACAGAAGATGACCTTAGATCTTAGTTTATTGGTATTGTGAGTTAATGCTATTAAATGTCAAATAAAATGCCTAAGATTTTATCAGATAAATAAGATGTATGTACATTACAATTACAAACTATAGGATCCATGAGATTTTGGGCATCAACCACAACTGGTATGTCTATTTGTAGGCTATTCCAAAGAAAGCAAGAGTAGTCTTTTTTATGATCCTAAAAAGAACGAGATATTTACATCGAACGGCACGTTCTTAGAGGAAGATCATATAAGAGATCACAGACTAAGCAGTAAATTAATTTTAAGTGAAATTTCCAATGAATAACAGTACAATAAGTGATGTTGATAATGCGAGTACATCAACGAGAGTTGTTGATGGTGCTAGCACATCTAGTAAAAAAATTCTTCTCAAGAGTTGAGAAAGCCTCGTCGTTGTGAGAGGCCTATATCCCATCCAACGCAATATATGGGTTTAACAGAAGCCTAGTCATCATATCTGATGATGGCATTAAGTTTCCATTATCTTTTAAACAGGCAATGGAAGATATTGCAGAGATGAATGGGTCAAAGCTATGGATCTTGAAATGGAATTTAAGTATTCCAATCCAGTCTAGGACCTTGTAGATCTATCTGATGAGGTAGAATCTATAGGTTTCAAATGGATCTACAAGAGGAAAATAGGTGTAGATGGAAAGGTTCAAACCTTCAAAGCAAGATTTATGGCAAAGGGTTATACCTAGTAGAAAGAGTTGATTATGAAGAAACCTTTTCTCTTGTTGCCATGTTAAAGTTTATTCACATTCTCTTATCCATTGCCATATATTCTGACTATGAAACATGGCAAATAGATGTCAAGACTGCCTTTCAGAATGACAATCTTGATGAGAATATCTACATAAATCAACCAGAGATATTCATAAAAAAAGGCCAAGAACAAAAAGTTTGTAGCTAAAATGGTCCAATTATGATTGAAGTAAGCATCCACATCTTGGAACATAAAGTTTGATAATGCAACCGAATCTTATGGCTTTGAACAAAATGTTGATGAACCTTGTGTTTACACGAAAATCATCAAAAGTACCATTACTTTTCTAGTATTGTACGTAGATGATATCCAACTTATTGAGAATGATATATGATTTCTTGATATTAAAAATAGCTATTTGTTCAATTCCAAATGAAAGATTTGGGAGAAGCACAATATATTCTTGGTATTCAAATTATTAGAAATCGCAAGAACATAACGTTAGCTTCCAAGGAAGGTAATTTACCTTTTAGGCATGAGATTACCTTGCCTAAGGAATATCCTAAGACACCTCAAGAAGTTGAGAAAATGAGACGGATTCTATATGCATCGGCTATAGGCAGCCTTATGTATGTCGTGTTGTGTACAAGACCTAACATATGCTATGCAATTGGGATTGTCGGTAGGAATCTAATCCATAATTTGATCACTAAACGACAGTAAAGACAATCCTTAAGTATCCTGAGATATTATATGCTTGTGTATGGTGTTAAGGATTTGATCCTTACAGGATATACTTACTCTGATTTTCAGATTGATAAGAATTCTAGGAAATCCACACCATGATCAGTGTTCACTCTTATGAAGGAGCTGTGGTCTAGCGCAACATAAAACAAGGTTGTGTTGTTAATCTACTATAAAGGCAGAGTATGTAGCTGCTTGTGAAGCTGTTAAGGAAGCAATGTGATTAAAAAAGTTTTTCTATTTGGAAGTTGTTTCAAATATGTCTTTACCTATCACCCTTTATTGTGACAACAATGGTGATGTGGCAAATTCAAAGGAACCTCGAAACCATAAACGAGGAAAGCACATAGAACGAAAGTATCATCTGATACAGGAGGTTGTGCAACGAGGGGACGTGATCGTTACACAAAAAGCATCAAAGCACAATATTGTTGATCCATTTACAATGACTATCATGGCTAAAATGTTCGAGGGTCATCTAGAGGGTCTAAGTTTACGAGATATGTATCACTTAGACTAGAGCAAGCGAAAGATATGGCTGGGTATATTGTATGCACTAGTTTATTGTATTTGTCTTTTATATGTTTGTACATCCCACTAACTTTAGGTTAAGTAGGAGATTGTTAGATTTTATGTCTAAATCTAGTAGTCTGTGAAAATTTGTAAACAGATTTTTTAATAAATAAATAAGTGTTTATTGAATGAATAAAATATTCTATTATTTGCATAATTCAAAATCCAATAAACTAAGATCCGAGGTATTTTAATGTAACTTGAACAATATGTGGTTGACATATGATTGAATCGTGTTCAAGGAATAACATGAAAGGTCTATGTATATGGATAAGGCTTGGTACCTTATCTTGGTAACACGATGATATGACCCACTTTTAAATGTTACAACAGTTGTAAGTTTTACAAGCGATTTGATCTAGATCGTTTGTGTAATGACATGCAAGTGGGGATATCCTATATAGTGAGCTTGTATAAGATCGAACCACAAAATATAATCTCTCTTTGTAACACCGTTAATTGAAGAGATTCATATTTCAAACAATAACCATGTAACTCGATCTCAATCCTAAATAAGTTTTGAACTCATCCTCATAAGGGTCGTTCTTTGATTTGTATGGGTGAAAGTGTCCTTAGCTACCGACTCAATATGTGTACCATTTTAGGAATGGTACATAGTGAAGAGCTGGGAACATAGCTACATAAGATAGAATTCACTCCTTCCTGACTTTAGGGAAAGTAGACAGATTATTCCCTTAAGTCTGACTATGGGACTTGAACAATGATGTCTCACCCTCTTATTGACCCGAAGGGGATTTTGTTTATTAGAGAATCAGTGGTACTTGAGTTACAATAGACAATCACAGGCGTAAAACAATAATTACGAATAATTTGTGAAAGGTTGATTTACAAAATATGATTAATTCAATGGACATATAAATATACTGCATTTCATATGAGTGCAACTATGGGCCTTTAGTGGAGTGCCCCATAGTTAATGAGTGATAATTAACTTAATTAAAGAGTTTATTAAATTAATTATGAATAATTGGAGCTTATAATTGTAAGCCCATTAGGTTTCTTTGCTAGCTCATAAATATACTCAATAAGGATTTTAAATTGGAAGAAATTTAAAATGTTCAAATTGTTTTAAGGGATAAACTGTATATAGTACAATTAATATAATATATATTGATACATTATAATATACAATTAAAGTTGAATAAGATCCAAATTAAATTACATAATATGAAAATATTAATATTTGAATAAGATTCAAATATTACTTTAATATGAATTAGATTTATATTTAAACTATAGATTTAAAACTAATGTGAATTGAGATTGATATTAAAACTATAGGTTAAGAGAGATTATGTACATTATTTTAAATATTTAATTAGATTGATTAAGTAAGATTTAATCAATTTAATTTAATTTAATTAATAATTTATCTTTTTTTAATTAAATACATTTAATTAACATGGATTAACTCCCCTACATTATAGGGGAATGGAGTAGTGAGGTGGGGACGGAGTTACAATTCCCCCATGTATTAAATATGAAGAAGTTGAGAATTTGTTCTCAGTTTTTTCCTCGGCAGAATTATCCCCATTGTATAATATTTCACTCCCTTGGTTCTCACTTACTTCAGAAAAAGTTCTTTACCAAACCTTACATATATTCCTTTAACTTCCAAGAAGGATCCCACCATCCTCTTTATCCAAAGAGGATAGTTGAGAAGATCTTTGTCGTGTCACACTATTTAGAACGTGTTGTAGTTTACCAAGACCAGAAGAAGAAACATTGAAGAGATTCTACAAAGGTATAATCTTTTTTCATTCTTGTAGAAAGCATGTTTATTTTTCCTTCACTGTTCTATATTTATTTTATAACAAAAATTGGGCCACAAGCGACTAAACGCTTCCGCTACGGGATTCAATCCCTTCACTTAGTATGTTGTGGTGGAGCAATTGGAACGTATATTGCACATCCAAAATTCTCAAATGGAAAATATTTGGCTCATGATCATAAGCTAATTGTAATGGCGAGTACTTATGATAAGCTATTGCTTAATGCATACAAGTGACGAAACATGCAAAATAGCATGACCCCATACAGAAGTAAGAAGCTTAGCTTTCATAAGTAGTGGTCTAATAATTAACTACAAATATTTTATAAATGATTCAGCTAAACCATTTTGTTTATGAACATAAGCTACAGGATGTGCAACACTTATCCCTATTGACATATAATAATTATCAAAAGCTTGGGATGTAAATTCACCAATATTTTAAGACGAATGGTCATAATTGTATAATTAGGAAATTTTGCTCTTAACTTAATTATTTGAGCAAGTAATCTTACACTACAAGAATTTTGGGCTTTAATGTCGATTGAAAAAAATGAAATCGGATGTATAATGTCGGTTTTATTTTTTTTAAAAAAAAAGGATCTTTAATGTCGGTTTTAAACCAACATTAAAGACCCGCTTAATTTTTCCCTCTTCATTCTCCCCCTATTTTCTTTTTCCTCTCATTCTCACACTTCCCTCTTTAGACCCCCTTCTTTCTCACTTCTCTCTTCCAAACCCTTGCCATTCGTCCATCGATCGTGGAGTCTATCGTGGTGTAGATCTAGCTCGGATCTGAAGTCGCACCCAGTCGTCTGTGGTGTAGATTCTCTCATTCGTCCGTCATCGGCCGCACCCAGTCACCCAGATCCGTGTGCCATTGTTCGTTGTTTGATTTGAAGTCCAGATCTGAAGATCTGAAGTTCATCGTTCGTCGTTCGTCCAGATCAGTATGCTCTTTTTCTCTTTCCTCTCTTAAACTCACAAAAAAATTTGTTCTTATGTTACGCCTCTCAACTGTTTGTGTAAATGTCTCAATGAAAGAGTTGCGGTTTCACTTCAATATATCTCTCTGCTCCTATATTTGGGCCTTTTTATGTGTCTATGGCCTTTGAAATTCGATTTGATTAATGGTTTTGTTGTATATGATACATTTGTTGAAGTATTGGCAAGAGGTGTTGCCAAGAGTTGCTCCTGCGTTGGGTATGCGTGAGCAAGAGCAGCAAAAGCGAAATGTTAAGCGTAAGGCGCTAGGTAAACGATCGTGTAGCAAATGGGTAGTGCTACACGATGAGGTAGGCGATCGTGTAGCAATGCAGGGAGCTAAACGATGAGATAGACGATCATATAGTAGATGTGCGGAGCTAAGCGATGCGCTAAACAATCGTGTAGATATGCGCGGGCACTGGACGATCATGTAGGTGGGCGTTGGACGATCTTCGATCATGTAGACGAGCGTTGAACGATCGTATAGTAGATGCGCGAGCGCTGGACGATCGTGTAGGCGGGCGCTGGACAATCGTCGATCGTGTAGGCTAGTGCTGGACGATCGTATAACAGATGTGTGGGTGCTAAGTGATAGATTACACGATGGCACTACGTGATGGGCATGAGCGCTAGACGATAGTCGTGCTGTGCTAGACAATGTGTAGATGCACTACATGATAGGCGGAAGGCTAAGCGATAGGCGATGATGTTAAGCGATAGGCGAATGTGTTAGACTATGGCGTCAGCGCTAAACGATGGGCGCGGTAGCTAAACGATAGCCTATGCGCAAGATCATTTACTAAACGATTGAGTTACACGATAGGCTGCTAGAGCTAAGCGATAGTTGCAGGAACTAAACGATTGATTGGCTTGAGAATATGTGCATTATGCTAATTAAATATAATAAAAGAATGTTTGACTCACAGTTTTAATAAGTTTTAGTTCATGACTCACAGTTTTACAAAGAAGATTCTCTCATTTATTCAATTATTGAGTTTTCTTGTTTTGCAGGTACAACAAAAGAGTAAAGATTTGGTTTCGCAACTTCTTTATGCTTTTTCTTGGGGAACTCTAGTAAAGAATTTTTCCTTGAATATACCATTTATACACATTTCCAATAAACACGGTTAGTTGAATATCAATTCTGATCACATTTTCACTTTCAATCCTTTGTCTTAAACTTTTTTTATTTGTGATCCTTTGAACAAAAGTGATCAGACAAAGATGCCTATAATCAGACATTGCTGAAGCTGGGGGGGATCTCTTCAAGAAGAATTAGAAGGGATCCATACTTACCAATTGGAGAGGGATAGTAAACTCATAATGTTTGTATACTTGTAATTTGTGTTTTCAAGGGCTGAATTATTGTACGGCCTTTTAAATTATAATTTTATATCAGAATTTGTGGATTAAATGTAATAGATTTACAATCCATACATAAATAATATGTCATAGCCACAGTGTTCGATGATGATGTGTCATGTTATACTTTTTGACCAAGAAAATGGATTTGGCAACGAAATTTAAAAAAAGGGATAGATTCTGGGTTTTAATGTCAGTTGCAAATTTCATTAGAGGGTTTTAATGTCGGTTGCAAATTTCATTAGAGGGCTTTAATGTCGGTTGCAATCGACATTAAAGACAGTGTTATTAAAGCCCTTTAATGTCGGTTTAAAGCGGACATTAAAGACAACCGACATTAAAGGGCTTTAATAATACTATGTTTAATGTCGGTTTAAACCGACATTAAAGCCCGAAATTCTTCTAGTGTTGCAAATGTAAGGTTTTGACTTGATAATAAGCACACGTGTGACCATCTACGGGATGTGTCTATTAATACCATAAAATATCTAAATGGTCCACTTGGGGGGTTAATAGGTCCACATATATCACCATAAATTCGTGGTGATTATCTCCACTTTAGCTAGTGATGGTCTAATTATTAAGTTGCCTTGAGAGCAAGCATCACATGATAATTCATTAATTTGAAGAATTATTTGGCTCTTCAAGGATGTCCATGTGAGTTCTCAATAATTCTTCTCATCATTATATACCCTAGATGACCCAATCGGTCATGCCAAATGGTAAATTTGTCTAGATTCATGAACTTCAGGTTTATTATTGCATATGTTTCAATTACTCGTGTATGAGTATAATATAATCTAGAAGATAAACTAAACAACTTTTTCCGTATACGTTTTTCATGTGAGACGGTAGCTATGATATAAAGATACTCTATCTTATTCTTTTTATCAGTCTCATTATGATAACCATTGCAATGTATATCTTTAAAACTTAGTAAATTTCTCTTTGATTGACTAGAGAACAATACATTGTCAATTATAAATATTGTTTCTCTAGGAAAAATAATATTTTCTTTTCCAAATCCTTTGATTAAATTTGTAAAACACGATATTGTATTGACTTTTGCTTCCAACATTGTAAATTTGAAAAAAAAAATATTTTATACTCGTAAATATTGTATGCGTAGTTGCACTGCCTTCTAGACATATATCCTCATTGCTCATTTTTTATTCAATCAACATATGAAAACTGCTCATGCTTCTTCATTAAACAAAATAATCAGAATAAGAGAAATGCAACTTAGAATATTAAAAGTTTATTCTTAGCTAAAAATAACATGAAAGATAGATTCTGAAGAAAACATTATTCCCGGATATTTTCAAAATTAAAAGAAGCATTTGCTATACCATCAAGTCTGTTACATCTAAATTTATCATATTGGATGTGTCAAATATATTATTATCCTGCTAGGCAAATCTTGCTTCCACAATTTTATTTTTTCTTGAATTATTATCTTGTGGAGCTTTTTCTTTATAATCATTATTTCATGTGCTTCTTTTTGAAATTTAGATGATTATCACGACCACCATGAAAAGAATACTTATTTCTCCCTCTACCGCAGTCTTGACCTCGACTACGACCACGATTATTAAAATTCATAACATTCACTTTAGAAAATGATTTGTTCCAGTTGGTCGAGATTCATGATTTTTTCATCTATAAGTATTAAATTTCACAACATTCACTTCAGGAATGTTGTTACTCTAGTTGGCTGAGATTCGTGATTTTTTTTAATCAATAATTTGTTATTTTGTTCAGTCACAAGAAGATGTTAGATAAGTTCATAATACTTTTTAGAATATTTCTCTCGGTATTGCTACTGCAGGAATATATCCGAGACACGAAATGTAAAAAAAATATCTTTTCTAACATATTGATTTCAAATCTTGGAGCCTTTAGTGCATCTTTTCGTAACGAGCTTTAAGAAAAATAATTGTTTTTTATGATCATATTTTTATAGCATTCCAGCTGTATTTTGGCATCAAACACTCATGACAAATAATTATTACCATTAATATAAAATTCTACAAATTCTAATTTTGTAAGATTTGTCATGGTAACACTATCACAAGACATTATATTTATATTAAAATTTTATTATATACCAAATACGCAAAATAAACATTTATTAATTATAATGAGGAGGGAGAAAACAACATACTTTTAAGGTCTACTTTAGCGAGGAAAATGATAGGAGCACATGCTGATAATGTGTTGTAAAATTTAGAAGCATAACGAAAACACAAATATGAAGAAAATATAATATAAAAACAAATAATATAAAATAGCTAAATAAATAATTCTTGGAATAAATAAATAAAATAAAATATATTATAGAAAATAGGAAAATTATGGACTTTATGGAAATCTAAATTTCTCATTCTCCAATCATTTCTTTTAACCTGTGTGTTTTCTTAAATCCACCAAATTCTACTATTTATAGGTAATTTGACAAGTATGAGGTAATATATATAATATCCCTTATTAAATTATTATAAGTTAGTCTCTCAAGTTTTCGTTTTACAAAAAATTAAAAATAATAATGATAACAATAAAACTATGTTTGTGTTATATAGGTCCTGAAGTTTAAAAGGTATCTTGGCAAATTTGGGAGGCATGAAACAAATAAGTTGATTTGGAATCTATTAATGATTCAATTCACAAATTTATACTTGAGATTCGAAATGGTGGATTAGGTACTGATGGCAAAGGCAAGAAGTCGACTCTCTCTGGAAAACCTCTCCAAGGATACGATGGAACCTCTTGCTATGTCATGTTGGGAACTGAATATTGATTTTTGCTTGGAATCCTATTACAATCTTGAGTATCCTAGATTGGATGCTCCAAGACCACGTGGGGCGTGTTTGACTTTCTAGATTGAAGTTCATCTCATAAGGAGGTGAAAATTCTTGAAGTGAAGTGATATGTGCTAGGTTGGAGAGTATTTCCTTTTTACGATTTCAAATGTTTTGGTGGATTTTGATTGTTTGAAAATCGTCAGTCTTTTGAATGGTGATGCTGTTGATTTGACAAATGTCTCTTCTTTTATTACTGAGGCTAAGGATTGAGGTGGTTGAATGAGAGTGGTTACTTTCTCTCATGTTCACCGTAGCCAAAATGAAGTTGGCTCACTTTGTTGTTTGTATGCCTTTTGGAGGATTGAGAGTCTATAATCCTTCAGACCCCTTATCTCGAGTAGTTTAATATGCATATGACTCAAGTTTTTATCATGTAGTTGTTTGGGTTTTACTTTTTATGTTGCTTTTCTTAAAAAAAAATATATTTTTATTGTAAAGTACCTAATTCGTAATTTTTAATTTTGTGTCTAATTATTTTATGAACTTGTCAATTAAGTATAGCTTAGTGGATAAGACATTAATTATCATTCTAAAAGTTGATGGTTTGATCATCCAAAGTTCAAAACTTATTGAACATCATAGAGTCAATTTAAGAATTTTCTTTTTTTTTTTCAATTCAATGGGATGGAAGATTCAAATATTTGATCTCTTGATTGAGTGTATATATTTTTCTAGTTGAACTATGCTTAAATTGGCCATCAAACCAAGAACTTAAAAGGTCTGGAGGCTAACCATAAATTTTAATAAAAGTTTAAATTTTATTTTAGTTTGATTTTGTTCATTGTAATTTCCGTACAAGTAAAAGAGAAAATTATAATTGGACAATTGAAAACATATAAAAAATAGGTGTAGCTTAAATTACATAAATAGCTAAACACTTCTTGATTACAGCATATACTTTTTATGTCAGAAATTTGAATATAATTGTAGATTTGCAGGAGATTTGACATTCAAACAAGTTATATGTGTACATTGATATATATAACTATTAAAATATAATTTTTATTATTGACAAAAATTATGCTCTAAATCCCTACAAGGATAGTCAACATTTCTTCATTGAAAGAACCCTCTAAATTTTCTCTCAAGATCCTGTCCTGTTTCAATTTTTTTCAAAAAGTTTGTACAATCCAATCCATGTTGTGTATTCAGGTGATCACAAAAAAAAGTTAGGGATGACCATTCAAACCACAAAAATCGAATCAAATCGAATTGAAAACTCAATAAAACCAAAAAATACGATTCGGTTCAGTTTGAAGAAATTTTGAAATTGAATTAATTTGGTTTCGTTCAGTTTCAATTTCGTGATTTTGAAACTAAACCAGATCGTTTTTAACCTTTATATATATATATATATAACCGTTCTAATTTGAAGAACAAAGTCGAATTTAAAATCGAAATGAACCAAACTGTTTTTTAATTTAAAAAATATAATGTAGATTTTTTTAAAATACCAAAATCGAATTTAAAACCAAACCAAACTGCATTGGTTCCACATATTAAGGCTAAATCAAATCGAACCGAACAGTTTCCACCCCTATTAAAAAAGATTTTATTAAATTCTTGGAAATTATATTAAGCTAATTAGTATACTGTAATTTTATTTAATACAAGATGAATCACAATTTGATTTTTAATATTTTAAACCATATTTGGTAATAATTTTGTTTCTTATTTTTAGTTTCGAAAATTATGATTGTTTCCTCTATTTTTTACCATAAATTAATTATTTTTAAAAATAAAGCAAACAAATCTAGAGATGGAACAGTATTTA
Source organism: Benincasa hispida (assembly GCF_009727055.1). Taxonomy (NCBI): domain Eukaryota; kingdom Viridiplantae; phylum Streptophyta; class Magnoliopsida; order Cucurbitales; family Cucurbitaceae; genus Benincasa; species Benincasa hispida. The sequence continues at coordinate 21,184,863 of NC_052351.1, forward strand.
TATGTTTATTTTTAAAAAATAAAAAACAAAACATCGAAGGATTATTAAGCGAGATTTTAAAAATCATGATCTCTCCATTAACTTATATATGATTGCATGCTCGATTTTGGTTTTTTCTAGTGTATCGAATGGGAGTAGAAAATTTTTGGCTTTGTATGCATGGGGGAAATCAATTTCTTAGAAGTGCCTTTTCTCCATTGATATGTCTTTTAATATTTTATTATTCAAATGAAAATTTCGTTCTTAATTCTATTGTTGGTTTCACTATCTCAATAAAATTGGATTACTGTGAAATAGAAAATCAACCATAGAGAGAGAAGAGTCCAGAAGAGGAGAGGCAGCTGATTCTTCGAACATTTTCTGTTGGATTCTAATGGGATGAGTTCAACCTGCATTGGACTTTAGTTAAGCCTACATCCATTTTAGTAGAAAAGGATCCGCCCTTTCGGACTACCTTTCCTTACTTTAGGGTTTGCTTTCCTACCTTCGAGCTTCGCTCGGTGGGCCTTCCTACGCTGACGAATGCCTCCTTTCCTTTCTCTTCTCTTTAGTCGGAGTACCCTCCCAAAAGGAAAAAGATGTGTCTGTCAGGTTCGGTTCTTCCAAAGGAAGGGAAGGGGAATTGCTCCCCCAAACAAAGCCCCTACCCCTATTTTACTTACTGAACTTGTTAGTCCCTCGCGGTTTCCCATTCCTTAGCCGGAAAAAGATGTGGCCATGAAATAGGGATTAAGTGGAACAGAATTGACTGGGTGGTAGAGTCATGAAAATACCTGTTTCTTCCATATTTGTGACCTGGACGTTTAGATTGACTTGAGAAAAAAAATGTTCTTAAAAAATTTATTTTTATTTAAATACTTTTGGTAAAAACGGATTAAAATATATTTGAAAAGCTATTTTGAATAGTTATCAAATACTTCAATTTCTGGAAGAATGATTTATTTTTTAAATTAAATATTTGAAAATGCAATCCAAACATATCTAATATCTGTGTTGATGTCCATTGATCATTATATTAAAACTTAACATGTATACTTGCAGTTACGGGTGTTCAATTATTGGTTATACTCATTTTAGTAAGTATTACTACTTTTCAATTTTAAATTAAGAGCAAAGTTGAAAGTTTTGGAAGTTTAGGGGAACAATTAAAACCTAACGAAAATTTAATTACATTCATTCAAAATCTGTAATAGTCGGACTTTATTTTATAGAAATAGTCAATTTGATCTCGGAAAAAAATAATAGTTGGACTTTGATTCATGGAAATAGTCAATTTACTGTAAATTTTAATTTAAAAAGTTGCTTACTCCATGGAAATGCTTTTAAATTTTTTATAGCAAAATTTGATATGACACAACTTAGTCATAAAAGTTTATAATATTCTTCAAAAGAAGAAAACTTTAATGGCAAAACTCGTTGAATTTAGGATTGCGTATTTCCCTATTCATAAGAATATTATATTATTGTCATCAACCTTTCTATAAAGTCGTTTCTTCTTCTTTTTTTTTTTTTTTTAAAATCCCTTTCTTTTAGATGAAAGAATAATTCATTCTTTTATATATATATATATAGATTTATTTACTTATCTATTATTTATTGACTTATTTATAATTAGGCTAATCCTTTAGCCACAAGAATAATGATAAGGATAATAATAATAACAACAATAATAGCATATCTTATGAAGCACAGACACAGATACGGTTATACGATACGGATACGATGATTCGTCAATTTTTAAAAAAACTAAGATACGGATACGTCTAAGGATACGTCATTTTTTATATATTTTTTTAATATATATATTTCTAAAAAACGAGGATACTAATACGTTGAAAATACACATCTTCTTCTTTAAAAAAAATCTAGGATATAGATAAATTTAGCATACAAGTTAATAATAATAGCACAAAATAGAATACAAACACTGAAATACAATATAAAAAAAACAACATCTAAGATGTTGAAGTACAATAATTAATAAAATGCAATAGAAAAGTGACTCATATTGCAAAGAAGAAGAAGAAGATTAGAGGGAGAAGGACTTTGTGGGGACTCAAATGTGAAGATGGAGATTAGATGATTCTAGTATAGGATTTGGTCCGTTATTTATTTATTTTTCTTTCAGTTTTGGGTGAGTTTTTTAAATAGGTTAATTTTAGATTGGGAAAGATTAGATTATGAGTTACTTGGGAAAAATTAGATTATGAGTTACTTGCGTTTTTTTCTTAAAAAAAAAAGTACACATAGAAATAGATACGTCAAACCGCGTGTCAGATATGGAAAGTATTTGGAAGTATAGATATATCAAATCGCGTGTCAAATACATATTTTGATCGGTATCTGATACGTGTTTGATATTGATTTTTTACCTCACATGAAGTATCTGTGCTTCATAGAATATATCGATCCCTAAATGTGTACTAAAAAAAATCATTCACTCGATGAACTTCGTTTATGTTTAATAGACTCAGGAACGTCAGAAAATATATTTCAAATCTTTAAATTTTCAATTTTTTTAATAGGTACCTGAACAAAATTTCATCTTTTTTTATTTTGTGTTTAATAAATTTTTTACTTAAAAAAGTTAAATTAATAAATCAATTAAATGTAAAATTGAATGGTGGGTCCTAGTTAAGAAAGTCATAAACTTTCCAATGGTGAATATAATAGATATGTAAACTTAAAAGTTGCATATTAGACAAAAAAAAAATTATAAGTTCCAAGTATCTATTAAATACAAAAAGAAATAATAAAAATCAAGAATGACCTATTACAAAATTAAAACTTCATGGACATTTGTTAAAATTAAATGATTAGACACAAAATTAATTATAACATCCATTAGAAATTTAATTTAATATCCATTTGAATTTTAAAAAATCAAAATATCATTATTTATTTATTTTCTTAGCTTAACATACAACCAATGATATATATTGAATCCTTTTGTTTTTATAATCATTCTTTATCTTATCTTATAATCTTTTTTATCTGTATAAACATGAATATATAGGTTGATGCTTTTAGAAGGAAGCTTTAATTAATGGTTTTATTGTTCAAAAATTAAATTCATTGACTAATACTTTAAATTTTAAAACCATTTCATTTTTTTAATTAAAAGAATGCGTTGAATCATTTAAAAAAATATATACAAAACCAGCAAAATATCATTTTGGCAATGGTTTGAGGTTTGTACCATTTTAGTCCACTTTCAAATTATTTTCATCTCTTGTACTTTTGATAAATATTACATTTATAACTTCAAAATTAATTTTTATGAAAATTGATTAAATAACTATAATAATTTGTATGCAGAAAAATATTATACACGAATATGTTTTCAAAATTTATACTAAAAGAAGTTAGGTAATAAAATGTTTTTAGAGAAATCATCGATAACCAAGTCAAATAGGCTAAAGATCTATTGTAAATACAGTGATTAAAATTTAACATATTAAGGTACGAGACTAAAATTGAATAAAGTACCATGACTAAAATAATATTTTAACCAATAGATTGGATTACAAAATAAATAAAACTCCGTATGATAAGCATTTTGTTTTTAGTTTTTAGTTTTTGAAAATTAAACCTAGCTATAAACACCATTTCATTTTTAAATTTCTTATTTTATATCTACTTTTTATCAATATTTTCAAAAACTAAGTTAAGTTTTGAAAATTTTTGAAAATTTATTTTTTGTTTTTGGAATTTTTCTAAGAATTCAACTTTTATATTAAAGAAAAGACACAAAAATATTATAATAAATTGAGAATAATATGCTTAATTTTTAAAAATAAAAAATAAATAAATATCAAACCACATCTAAATATAGTAAATATTATAGTAAATTTAAGTTAATTGACTTTTTTTTATAAATGATTGCTGAAATTCCTGAATATTGAAATCAAATGGCAAGTGTGGTAGTTCGTAGTACGTTGTTGAGCTTGAGCATGCGATACGAGAGAGTTTCTCTCCTTTCTTTGACACAAATCCAAAATTCAACTCATCCAATTAATAATTTTAAAATTAAAGTCCAGACTTTTTTCATTTGAATTAATTTGCAATTGCAATTTCAATGGATGAGCGCGTTGCAATCGGAGATTTTAAAAAAATAAGCAATAATCGGCCGGCACGTCCCAATTTCAACTCTCTGCCTCTCCAATATAGATTCTTTCTTCTTGCGACTTCGATCGATTTGAAACATTATAAAACGAGGATGCTGCTACAAGAATATTTATAGCAATTTCTTTAATTCGATATACATATATATTTTAATCACGACACTATAGAATAATTCTTCCAAGAACATCAAAATATCAAAATTAATTAATCACACTATAGAATTAATAAGTTTGAATTTCAATACACCCGTCTTGATGATCTTCTATGAACAGCATAGCTTTTGCTTCTGGGGTACGCATTATTGAAATTACTCACCTTGAATTCCTCTTCAAATTCATAAGTTTTGTCTTCGTCAATTCTCCCAATCCCCACGCTCTGGCTCCTCGGCACGTTCTTCGGTTCGCCTCTCATCGGCGATTTCTTTGCCTCCAAATCGGGTTCCACCTTCTTGCTCAAGCTCCGAATCGACGCCGCTCTCATAAGCTCACTATAGTCATCGCCACCGTGGCTGGAGGCGGTGGACCCCACGCTGTAACTCCTGGGTAGATGGGTGGGCAGCTGACCGCCCGGCCCGCTCAGCGCCATCCCATAGTCCAGGTGGTTGGAGCAGTCCGTGAGGCTTCTTATGTAGAAATCTCGGACTTTGGACAACAGCCGGCTCGAGGCTTTTGCTAGTTGGCTCAATTTGTTTCCTTTGTTCATATTCTTCCCTTGATCCCCCTTTTTTGTTTTCTCCATTTTATTAGTTACTTTTTTTTGCGACGTACGCGCCGCCGTGGATGTCTGAAAATCTGAAATCGCCGGTGAGTGGGAATCGGAGGAAGTTTGAATTGGGAATGGTCGTAGTGTTTGTGTGTGTGTGTATATATAGAGATGGAGTTTGGGGGAATGAGGAATGTGTCAAAGACTATTATTATGTAGAGTTTTGAGAAAGATAATATAAATAAAGGTACTCCTACTTATTTTTTTAACCAAAATGATTTATCTTTTATTTAATTGATAAATGTTGGATATCTTTAATATGAATCTTACTCTTGACTTTCTATTCGAGATGTCCAATTTTTCCATGAGATGAGTCTCGTGGGCTCCGCCTCGAAGGGGGCAGGGATTCCCCAATTAGGCAGGAAATGAGGAGGGAGTGGAAAAAAAAAATTTCCCGTGAGCTAAATGGGGACGGGGACGGGGACGGGGAATGCATTCCCCGTCCCCTCCCCGCCCCGCCCCTTTCCCTGCTTCGATTAGCTTTTACATATTTATTTAGTATAGTTATCTAATGTTATGTTGTTATTATTATTATATAAATATTACATTTAAATTTCAAATTTGATTATTTATTGAAACATAATGAATATGTTTAATTTGAATGTTTAAATTTAGATTATATATGTGAATAATTTGATTTATATTTTTTCTTTCTACTAAAAAAAAATTAATTAACTTTTTTAGACAAAAATTTGAGTAATTTATCTTTAAATTCAAATTGTCATATAAAACTTACCATAATAAACAGTTTAATGATAAAGTTAATTATTTAATTAAAATTTGCTCAATTTAAATTAATTAGTTTTTTACAAAATAAAAAAAAAAGTAAGGGGAAAAAATTTTCCGTGGGGAACCCGATCTCCGCGAATTCCTTGCGGGGAATCCCGTCCCGATCCCATGGAGAATTTCACGAAGATGGGGAATGAAATGAGGAGCGGGGATGTAATGAGGAATGACATCCCAACCCCACGACATCTCTACTATCTATATCATTGGAAGTAAATTGTGATTTTTGTGGGACTTGGATTATATGGGGTGAGAGAAATGAGGTAGAATCTCAGCCTCTGGCTCATGTTTCTCTTTGTGTGATTAGATTATTGATTACTTATTTTAGTGGTCAAGATTGGATCTTGTGACTTTCAGCCTTCTATTTGGTATTCTTGAGAATTTTGCGGTGTATATCTCAAATTTGTGGAACTCCCCCTTAGTTCTTTAAATTTTAGTCTTGTTATGTCATGGGACAAGACAGCGGATTTGTTAGCTCAAAGAGGTTATAGCAAGGTGTTTTTTCTTAGTCTTGTAATTTTCCTTCTTAGCTAGTATCTAGCTATGTGATGGACACGAGTAATTATTTTTAAAATCTCTAATTGACTAAAAAATTTTAATAGATACAAATTTATTGGAAGTTAAGTTATGTGACTTAATAAACATGTTTAAATTTTGTAGACCTATTTAACACAAAATTTAAAAGTTGAGATTTATTATATATTTTTTAAGTTCAAGATACTATTAAATATTGAACTAAATGATCTCTTTACTAATGAATGAATTTGCTAAAGAAGGAAAGAAAAGAGATAAATAGCATGTACAAATATCATGATCAAATTAAATACATTTTCATATAGAATTTGATGGTTTGTAAGGATCGTTGTGAAGTTTGGCTAAACTATTTAAGTCGCAATGAGCTTAATATGTTCTATTTGTTTAATTGTTTTTAATTGATTGTATATAAGATTTAAGAGTGATGAAAAATCAGAAGAAAATACTTTAATTTTTCAAAGAGACTATGAAAGACTAATCATAGGGATTAAATGGTAAAACTTTTTAAAACTGTACCCAAACCACAATTTTATAATTTAACTTTCTTGTTAAATAAAAGTGTCATGTTAATTAATTTAGAAGTCTTGATAATTATATGAATCATAATGACTATACAATTATGATTACAAGAGATCTGATGTACAGTAGGATTAATGGAAAGAAAAGTGATTAATTAGTTGTGCCATTAATAAAAACCAAGAATAAGCAAAACAGATCTCGTAACTGATTACTTGATTAACTTAACTTAATCATTAATCTTATTAAACATTATTATTACTACTTTAGATCCCTTAATGATCTTCTAATATCATTTTGCAAGCCACTGATTGACCTTAATTTACATGCTTTCATTTAATTACAAAGTATAAAATTATAACTAATAAAATCAAATCAAAGTATCGAAATGTTTTAAATTTGCATCACTACAAATTTAACAGTGAAAGAAATATATATTATTGGATCAAAACGTCTAATTCTTCTAAGAGAAAATTCCAAAATAGAGGCTTTATTTTATTTTATTTTTTGTGTACGGTAGAGACTTGAAAGGAAGACCTTGTCAAAACTCAAAACCGATATATGACAAAGCATATATATATACATATATATTTAGTTTAAAATACCATTTTATACTTTGTAATTTCTTCAATTTTAGTGCATCAATTTTTAAATGTTCAATTTAATCATGTATTTTTAATAAAATTTTAATTTTGTCGTTTAAAGTTAATTTCTGTTTTTATGGAAATTGATAGGGAAATTATCATATAATAATTATGATAATTTTCAAGTAAGAAAATACATTATGTGAATATATTTTTAACTTTTAGAATGGAAAGGTTCATAGATAATTTTTTTTTTAAAAAAATAAACAATAAACTAATAGAAGAGGCTAAATTTGTGATTTATTGAAAGTATGACATAAAGATTAAAAATAAACAAGTATCAAGTACATAGCCAAAAATGAAATTTAACATATTTTATTATGAAAGAGCATTTACACTTTAAATTTTCTCAGAAATAATACATTTAATTTTTTTACCTTATAAAACTAGCATTTTTTTTTAAAATTCGTAAAAATAGTTTTTCTAAATCTATCTCAGACAAGATCGATCACAAGATTTTAGATAAAAAATCAACATTTTCTAACTTATCTATTGTTTGGGGTTTTTTCGACACATTTTATACATCAAGATTATATACATCGTCGTGCTAATCTCGGGCAAAATAACACTGAGATTATATATCAGGCATAATTAACATCGAGATTCATATATTTGAGCTTTTTGGGTGGAATCTCGATCAGGATTAATACTGCGATTCTATATATATCTCAAATCTTACCCAATTTTTAAAAAATTTTGATATTTCCCAAAATTTAAAAATGTTGAATCAATTTGAAAAATCTATTTTGATAATTGGAAAATCCATTTAAAATTTTGGAAATTCATATAATTGTGAAAACATAATTTATGCTAAAGATTTGAAAAATTACCTAATAAGTTGATATAATATTTAGTAAACATAACCAAATTCATAGAATATTTGAAAATAATATAAGATTTGGAAAGATTACATGAAAAAAAAATTAGTAAATCTCGGTGTGTAACAAGACTAAACGTAGCGAGAAGACCCCAAGCAATCGATAAGTTAGAAAAAGTTAATTTTTTTAACAAGAAGTTAGAAAAAATTAGTTTTTTTAACAAATTCTCGATGGTCGATCTCGCGAGATAGATCGAGAAAAATTATTTTTAGGTGTTTTAAAAAAACATGCTAGTTCTGTAAGGTGTCACCCACTGGCTTCTATTCTTGTGTTGAAATTTTCTTGATCTCTCACCGTGTACTGTGTCCAATTTCAAACTTGAAAAGCCAACCGTGTTTAATTTAATTAATGGGTCAATTTTTCTTATGATTAAGAACTCATTTGGATTGACTTAAGAAAAAAATATTTTTTAAAAAAATTATTTTTATTTAAATATTTTTGATAAAAAAAAAAAAAGATCAAAATATACTTAAAAAATTATTTTGAGTGACTATCAAACACTTTAATTACTTTCAAAATCACTTATTTTTTAAATTAAATATTTAAAAATGTATTTCAAAGTGAGGGTTTGACCAAACAAATAAATAAATGGCATTTCGACCACTACAAAGTGCTTAAAGAATGGCAAAAACAAAAGTAAGAAAAACCTGAGTAATGCCTTTTTTTTTTTTGTCTGGCTTTGTATGTATTTTTCGGCATTTAAATGGAGCTTACCAAACATTAATATTTATTAGCTTTTTTGTTGCAAAAATATCATAAATTCAAGAAATAAGCTTAATTCAATTAACATAAAGCATATATTAAGGATAAAGAAGTATGTCTTCAAATTCTCTCACCTTCTATATTGACTCATAATATTTTACATCAATTTTTCTTCAACATAAGTGAATTCAAGCACAATTCAATAGGCAAAACATTTTATAGATGATTGATTCCGAACTCCTCTCAAAGTCAGTGGAACTAAAAAGAACTTAATATAAGCCTTTTGCTCATGAAACTTCTCCGAGTTTAAACAATATATTGATGAAAAATCGGCATGACATTTTAAAACATTTATAAATTATGAAAATAATGAAAACATTATTCATTTATTAGGAGGTCAGTGTTTTAAAGCTAAAAAGGAAAAATATTGATATGAAAAAAAATCATATAAATTCAGTTGTAGTTATTTATTTTACAATTTGATGATGGATATAATTTTATATTATGCATATGCTAAAAGATCGATTCCAATGTGCAGGCCTTGAATATAATTAAGAAAAGGTTGCCTTCTAATGACTGCAAATTAATTTGGTCAAAAATAAGGGTTTGAAAATCATAATGGCTACGGTTTAAGTTGGAAAATAATCAAAGTAAAATAAAGCAACGAATTAGACCAAACTGAGTTGGCCAATGAGGGTGAGGTATGCATGAATCACTTAGAAATAAAAAAATAAATTAATTAATTAAAATAATACAAAAATTACTAAATTATGTTCAGATGGCTAAAAATAGGAAAAGTAAAGGTTTTATCGATACAATTGAGGTAAGGAGATTTAAATCCTCATTGAGCTCGTGATTTAAACCACAGACCTCGTAATTTTTAATTGTATTGAATTGTCAATTAAGCTATATTCAGTTCAACTATAAACAGCAAAGTTTGATAGACTTATTTAGAATTACATCATAAATTAATTAATCAGGAAGTTTGATATTAATAATATAAGTCGTGTGGTTGTAATGAGTTTAAAAATTTTCTTTCGGTCAAACAATTTTCCCAAATAATTCAACTCCATCCCAATAATTGGAAGTTTAGCACTTCTAGGGAAGAATTAACATGGGGTTTTAAGTTCGACAACGAAAAATTCAGCACGAATCTAGTCAAAATGTATAGTTAATTCATCGTCTAGTGATAAGCATGGTTTAATTTGACAATTATTTTTGTTAACTAATGAATAATATAATGCAGATAAGAGGTTCATTTATATTATATTAGAATTGAGTGTTTAGATTATAATTTTATTTAAGCAAAATAACTATCGTGGTTGTATCTTATATAAATACATATATTTATAACATACTCGGAAGATTTGTTCTGAATTCATATCATTTCATGATTAATTTACCAATAAAAAAAATCTTTGAAAGAAGAAACTCCCAGGCTACCTTTTTAACTTAGAAGTGATGTGAAGACAGTAGATGTCAACCCTCTTATGACAACAACTGCCCAACATACTCATGTGAACTTGTGTCCTTATCAGCAGTTTATAGTTCTCCAAAACTTAACACACAATCTCAGCAACAACTCAAAGCATACATATTAATACTAATCAGAATATTAACTTGAACATATATAATAGTTTCAGAAAAACCAGGCCTATTTATAACAACAGTTCGACACAAGTTCTACCTTGATTCCTACGACATGTACAAACAAAACTAGGATTTAAACAGGACATAGTAGACCACCTAGACTTCAAGCCCTCTATGATCCTTGAGTAGTGACTAACTGGCAGAACTGTTAGGCCTCGAGGCGTCGACTGCTACCTGAAATGAGAAACATTTGAAAGAATGAGCTTAAAAATGCCAAGTGAGTGACTTCCTTGAATAGAAACATGTTTTCATACATAAATAAATATAAACATGTTTTACATGAAACATTTACATTTTTATTTTTAGGGTTTGAAAATAAACACTGTAAACATGGAATTATAGTACTTAAAAAAAAAAACCCTGGAATAGAACTCATCATTATTTTCCTATAAAGCACTTCTACTCTTCTTCCTGAACATGAAGGAGAGCCCTTTTGCTCAATCCTTAATATCCTTAGTTGAGAGAGAGCATTTTTTCTTGATCTTGTCAATGTCGATATCATAGGTCATACGTGTGCACGTAGAACTGAATAGAATCATGACTATCTTACCATACCTTCGGTATCAGGGATCCCTAGCATAACTAGGAATTTGGGCACCTTACCACACCTTTGGTACCAACATTTGGAGTAGGGCTTTTGTACAAAGCACAAATTGTTAAAACATTCCATAAACATAAAACAACATACTCAATGATAAAATGATTAAACTTTAAAGTTACATGTCATCACATAGTGCCTTGTAAACATTAATCATGCTTATAAATTTCTTTGTAGAAATTCGACATAGTTTATAACAAGGGCATAAGCTTACTGAAAATGTATGCCAATTTCACATACAAAATTTCAGCCTTTAAAATTATGGATCATGCAATCAACATATATTTAAAGCATACAACGAGAAAATCATGATATAAAAGCAGCATGTTAAACTGACTATGAACAGAAAATCATTTATAAAAACTTGTCACTCACAATTCTTGGCTCCATCTTTCGGGTTTATAAGCCTCTCCTAATTGAACTTGCCCTGAAAATAACATTATTAACTTATGGTTATCCTCTAGATGATTATTCAGTCCAAGTAGTGCATCAACAGCTTGTCATTTAACCATAATTCCCTTAACCCCTAAACAATCCATAAAATATCCTAACTTTACTTAAACTTCCATAAAATCCTAATCTAATCTAATTTAGGGTTTCACCTTATACTTTAATCCTCAAATTACCTTAAAATTAACTTATGATTCCAAATTAATTCAATCCCAAGGTCAAAGTATCTAGTTGATACCCATGAGGATTTAAATTAAGCTTAGAAAAATCTTGATTAACCTTAATCTTGTCCAATTTTACATAATTTTTCCATTCACCCTCATTAGGGTTTACTTTATAAACTAACCCCTTAATCAACTTCAAATTCAATTTAGGATTCCAATGTCTTCTAATTTCATGTTTAAAGTATCATATTAATACCAATTGGGTCACTAATTATGCTTAAGAACACCTTAACTACCATAAAATTGGATTTTCATCTTTTAATCACGGACAAAAGATGACAGGCAGTGCTCATCTTCAACCATATTTTCTTCCAATTTCGGCCACCTTTCCAGTAAGACTTTTGGTGACCAAATTCTCTCATTTCAGCTGTTAATAATGTATATATATTTAGTCTGTGGTTAGTAGAGGTCAGAGAGTCTTTAGGATTGGTTGAGTTTTTCTAGTTGCTATTCTTAGCCCATAAAGTTGTATTTATACCTTCATTACTTCTCTATACAAGATAACTTGAGGAAATACATTGATTCATATGGTATCAGAGCCCAACTAGGGAGCCATCACCACCGTTCGTTGACCTCTGCTCGTCTGTCCCAGATCCAACATCCGTTTCCCGTTTCGTGTAGATCCGTCTGTCTATGCCTTTGTTTTTCGTGTCCGTCCACCCAAGTATTAGCTCCAGACAGTCCTAGATCTGCCGTGTGCCTCTATTTTTCGTGTTCGTTCCCCCAAGTATTAGCTCTAACCGGTCCCAGATCCGTCAAGCGCCTGAGTTGACTAATATTTGAGTACCTAACTATTCGTCAACGAGTCAAGAAGACTTCCCAGATTTGACGACTCAGACCCGGATCTCTACTCAACGAGCCAAACACATCAAATCCAGCAGATTAAGGGAAGAAGACGAGCTGAATCGATCTTGTTCGAGCCGCTGAGCCGATCTATTGCGTGCCGGCTTAGTCGAGTCACTGAATCGAGTCACCAAGATTCAGTTGAGCCAAGCCACCAAGCTATTTAGCTAAGTCGAGCTATTTTTCTTCCAACTGAGCCAAGTCGTTGAGTCGTTGAGCCAAGCCAAGCCTTTTGTTTTCTTTTCTTCTTATTTGAGCCAAGCTCCCCTTACCGCCAAGCCACATAGAGAAAGATCATGTCTTTTGCCCAATTATTACTATTCTTGATGCGACGAATTATCTTACGTGGGTCCATCAAATGAAGAGTTTTTTAATTGGGCGAAAGCTATGGCATATTGTCATTGGTGATAGTCCCCAGCTAGTCAGGTTGTCCATAGAGGATGATAATACTTCTATACCTGCCATCAATATTCAGTTTGATGCCTTTGTTGATGCTAAGAGTTTGTGGGATTTCTTGGTCATGTGCTTTCAGTCTATTGGCTTAGCCTATTATTATCAACTTCATAGCACTCTTGTTAGTCTTACTCAAGAGATTGGTCAATTTGTTGATGATTATTTGGCCACACTCCAACCAATTTGGACACAGTTGGATCAAGCTGAAATTAGTGTTGATCATCTCCATCTTATTAAGGTTCTTATGGGGTTATCTAGAATACGAATCTATCCGTGTTGCTTTGCTACACTGCAATCTCCTTCCGTCACTGGACTCAGTGATACAAGAAATCCTGTTTGAAGAAAAATGCCTCAGCATCATCTCTTCCAAGCAATCCAAGGTTGTCCTTGCCAGCACTCATTTGCTTGGCACCTCTAGAGCTCTCTTCTACAAAAGTTGTAAGCTCACTAAGCACAAGTTTGCTGACTGCCTGGCAGTTGAGTACCGATACTGTCACAAGCATGGTCATATCCTAGAAAATTGTCCCATCTGACTGAAGCAACTCTTATTCAAGAGTACCTACGAGCGGAAGCGGATCTTTCCAATTCATTGTGACAGAATTTCTACATATACATTCAAACATACTAAAATGCATTCATAATGCTAAATTATTGACATTCTCAAAAGAACAATAAATAAAAGATCGAGAGATCATACCAGTTGAAGACTTATTCTTCACAGCAAATCTCACTTTTGCTGAGACGGTAAGCTATTGCTTAGCAAAACCTAATCGTCTACCTCGAACAGCCTCCACATGAATAGAAGGAAACGGGGATGACACCACCACTCAGAGCCCTCAGTATTCTTGGAGTGAGGATCCAAAGTGTGAGCTTTGTTCGGATTTGATAGAGGAAAGAAGGAAAGGAGATCGTATACAATGATTAAGCAAGTGGGAGATAGGTTCGTCTATCGTATAGACAAAATTCTTGATCGTTTAGGTGAAGTATACGATCGTGTAGAAAAAGGTAAGTAATCATCTAAACGATCGTGTAGGAAAAACTAGTCGATCTTCTATACAATTGTTTAGTAAATATCGGGTGCTAAACGATCGCATAGGAAAAGGTAAACGATCGTTTAGTAAATAGCGTACGCGGGTGTAATCGTTAAGCGATCACTCAACACTATCGTATAGGTAAGTGATCTTCCAAGCACTATCGTATAGGCACAGGTTTTACTAAGCGATGACACTCTTCAACACAATGTCCGCGCATCCAATGCTTAACACACCGTGAGCTATTTAAACATCTCAAAATGATTTTTTAACTTACTCATCTGTTATGAAAACAAAAGAGACGTCGTCCTATTACCCCTTTAACCGTCCAATTAATAGACAACGAATATCATCACATCATATTCATTACCTATGATTAATATCATATATCGATCATAGTATTTTTCCTCCACTAGATATAAATCATATTTATATCTAATTTCCTCCAAATTAATGTATCTCATACATAAAGTTAATTATATCATATATAATTAACTAGTTCAATTATATCATATATAATTGAACTCCCTCTTGTCAATTTGAACATTTTAAAATGACCCAAAAACTGACTATCAACTTGTATCCAAGCTACCAAGAGGATCTTATAGACCTATGGCTCGAAGCTCCAACGGTATGTGAATAGCTGACTAAACTCTTTAGCTACGATATCCACCATCCGTTAACTGCCGGACATTCCACTAAAGACCGACAGTTGAACTCTTTTTACCATAGATATATTTCTATGTCCAATGGATATAACCAATCATCAGTACAATGACGTTTCACAGATGCTCGTAAGTATAGCTGGTCAATTTATCGTTTTGCTCCTGTAGTTACATCTTACTCCTTAAGTACCACTGATCCCTCTAATGAACAATACAACATAGTCCTACTATGTGTGAACACCTCTCGGGCCATGAGAAGGTGTGTGGTGTCATATCATTCAAGCCCCGGGATAAGCCCTTAAGAGAGTAATATATCTACTTACCCCTGTTTCGGGGAAGGAGTGAACTCCATCTTGTGAAGCTGAGTTCCCAGCTTCAAAATAAGATGAATCTCCAAAATGGTAGGTTTGAGTCGGCACTCTGGCCACTCGCACCCATGCAAATCAAAGGACCGCCCTCAATGGCAGGAGTTCCCAACTCACTCAGGATTGAGGTTATGTTATCTATGGTCATTCTAGTGAAGTGAACTCTCAGTCATGAACGAAGTTATATAACAAGACGTTAACACTTCGAGGCTAGGTCTTATACAAACTCTTTTTATAAGACGCCTCCGCTCGCATGCCCCCTACACGAATGATCAGAATCAAACCATTTGTGACATGTCACAACACTTGTAATTATTACACAAAGCAGGCTTCGTCCGTAATGTTACCACGATAAAGTTTTCCTTCTATATCCATATACTACAAACCATTTTGGTTGTCACTTGAGACATGATCCACTTGTATGTCACTACATACATGCTTAAGTTACATAAAGACAACCAGGAATATTAAGTTTATTGGTTTGTGGTAAAATAAAAACATCTAAAAGTGCAAAGACAAGAGCTGAAGTAAATATCATATATATTATATACCACATGTGTTCGTATAAAGTTGTTTACAAACTACAGGACATGAGACTTTAGGCACAAACACCAACACCGACCACCCCGACCTCCGAAACATTTTTCAAAGTCAAGACATGTCAAGTCTGGCCCTGCCTCTACTGCGGCTGCTGTCTCTTTTGTTGAGCCCGAATCTTCTCCATCTACCATTCAAATGAGTGACTTATAAAATTTGCTTAAATAAGTGATTTCATCCAATTCATCTACCATTATGATTTCCTCAGGTAATCGGTGACTCCTTGATTCTGCCTGTTGTAACCATATGACTTATGATTGTTCTCTTCTAACTACACCCACTCCCGCCAGATCTCTTCCTCTTATTTATGTTGCTGATTATAATTGTATGACCATATCACATGTTAGCTCTGTTGACACTCCGTCATTATAACTTCCTAATACTTATGTATTCCAAAGTTGATATTTAATCTTGCCTTTATCGGACAATTGTGTGATCTTGGCTTAATTTTTTTTCCTTTTCTTTTACTAGGTGTCAGGTTCAGGATCTATAGACAAGACAGACAGTTGGCGCAGGTCGCAAAGTGGAAAAATGTTTTGAGCTCACATCACTTTAGCTGCCTCTTTGTTCTCTTTCTGCTCCTGTCACCGACTTTGCTATATATCAGTGGCATCTTTGGCTTAGTCATGCTTCTTCCGATAAACTTTGTCATTTGATTTCTATTAAAAATTTGAATAATGTTTCCATGTTTATTCCTTTTGATTGTGTATATTGCAAATTTGCTAAATAACATGCATTGTCCTTTTCCCAGTTTAGTTCTATATGTGTCAACCTTTTGACCTAATTCATTCCGACATTTGGGGCCCTGCTCCTACTTCAACTGTCACTGGATATTGCTATTTTGTTTTGTTTATTGATGATTACTCTCGGTTTACCTGGATATATTTTCTTAAACATCATTTTTTCTTGTCTCAAATATATATTGACTTTGCTAATATGGTTCACATTTAATTCTCTCATACAATAAAAAATCTTCGTATAGATAATGCCTTGGAATATAAAGACTCTGGTCTTCTTTCTTATCTCACTTAACAAGGAACTCTTATACAGTGCTTTTGTCCCCATATTCTCAATAGAATGGGCAAGTGCAATGTAAACATCGTCACATTCTGAATTCTGTTTGAGTTCATCTCCTGTCTGCCTCTTGTCCTACAAAATTTTGGGGAGAGACCGTTCTTTCTTCTGTCTACACAATCGATCATCTTCTTTCGTCTATTTTTCACAATGTTTCTCCGATCCTGTCCTACAAAATTTTAGTGGACCACCTAAAATTCAAGCTCTCTATTTAAAGGATTTCTTATTCAAGAGAACCATTGAGTGGAATCAAGATCGTTCCAAACCCATTGTGAGAGAATAAAGCATTTATAAATATACAACTATAGTTATGCATCGTCGAGTAAAATACAACATGCTTTCATTCTTAAAAACAACTAGAATTGAGTGACATACCTTTGAAGAACACTTCTTCAAGTGTTCCCTCGATCTACACGAGTTAGTCGTCCTAGCAAACTCGATCACGAGCACGAATGTAACGAATAACTAGTGCATTCCATGAACTGTCAGATCCTCGAACCCAATCGAGTGAATAGCAACACTCGACACTACCAATCAGTTGCCTTGGTATTTTCGGTGTGAGAATCAGGGAGGTGTGGGCTCTGTGTGAATTTTTTAGAGGGAAGGAGGAAGTATATGATCAAGTTAAACGATCGAGTAAGTGGGAGTATTAGAAACCTCTATTGTATAGAGTTTGATACTCGATCGTTTAGTAAACGAGAGGGAGTCGCCAAGTAAACTCGCTCGTCATTCATTCTCTCAAAGGGCTATCGTATAGCTCTTTTTTTCACTCGATCATGTTAAGCGATACTGAAAAATGAAAATGATTTTTACTTTTATTCTTCAGTTATTAAAACTGATAATAACTTCCCACTTCACGGTTAAAGGAGAGAATAACCAACCAAACAATTATCTCATAATTGTTTTTGTTATAAATAAATATAATAATTAATTTATCATATTATATTTATAACCTATAGTTTTAATATCACATCATATGTAATATTTAAACCATAGCTCTTTTCTCCTTTATGACAATTAATATAAATCATATTTATATTAATTCCTCTAATTAATGTATCTAATACATCAAATCGATTACATCACATATAATTTAATCAATTTAATTATGTAAGATATAATCAAATTCCCTCTTTTTAATTTGAACACTTCAAACTAACCTAAAAACTAATTCTCAACATGAATCCGTCGAGCTACCAATGGGACCTTATGGACCTGTAGCTTAAAGCTTCAACGGTACATAAATAACTGACTAAACTCTTTAATCGTGATATCCACTATCTGTTAACTATCGGACATTTTACTAAAGGCTGACAGCTGCACTTTTTACACTACAGATATATTTATGTGTCCATTAGATATAACCAATGAACAGTACGATGACCCTTTACGAATTGCTCGTAAATACAACTGGACCAATTTACCGTTTGTCCCTGTAGCTATATCTAACTCCCTAAGTACCACTAATTCCTCTAATGAACAATACATCATAGTCCTACTATGAGTGAACACTTCTCGGGCCATGAGAAGGTATGACACCACATTGTTCAAGCTCTAGAATCAGCCCTTAAGGGAGCAATCTATCTACTTACTCGTGCTTCAGGGAAGGAGTGAATTCCGTCTTGTGTAGCTAAGTTCCCAGCTCCCCGATCAGATGAATCCCCAAAGTGGTAGGTTTAAGTCGGCGATCTGGCCACTTGCACTCATACAAATCAAAGAATTGCCCTCATAGGTAGGAGTTTCCAACTCACTCAAGATTAAGGTCATGTTATCTATGGTCATCCTAGTGAAATGAAAGTCTCTGTCATGAACGACGTTATATAACGAGACTAAACATTTCGTGGTCCGGTCTTGTACAAACTTCTTTGTATAGGATAACCCCGCTCGCATGTCTCCACATGAATGATCAGGATCAGACCATCTGTAGTACTTTACGACACTTGTAACATCTACAAAGTGGGTCGTATTCATAGAATCACAAGAATAAGGTTTCCTTCCTTTATCCATATACTACAGACCATTTAGGTTATCACTTAAGGCATGATCCACTTGTACGTCTCCACATACATACTTAAGTTACAACAATAACCAGGGATCTTAGTTTATTGATTTGTGGTTAATGCAACTAAAATATCTCATATCTATAGACAATAGTGAAGAAAATATCTCATATTATTACATCACAAATGTTTGTTCATACACGTGTTTACAAACTACAAGACCTATGAAATTTAAGGCATCAACCCCAACAATCTCCAAGTTGTCCTAAAGCTAGTGGGGTGTACAAGATAAATACAATTACAAAACAATAAACTAGGGCACAAAGACCCAGTACAAAATCTTCCACTTGCCTTAATCCAGCTACGAATGGTCCCATAGACCTATGCTCTCTAGGTGACCCTAAAGAACTGTAGCCATGAGAGCCTCCGTAAATAGATGAGCAACGTTGTACTCCGTAGCTATCTTCGTGACTATTACACCCCCTTGATGCACAATCTCGCGGATGAGACGGTATTTCTACTCTATATGATTGTTGTGCTTATGACTCCTAGGCTCCTTGGAATTCGCAACAACATCACTATTATCACAATAAAGGGTGATGAGCCTAGACATGTCTGAAACAACTTCCAGATCAGTCGGGAACTTCTTGAGCCAAATGGCCTCCTTAGCAGATTCACAAGCCCTACATACTCGGCCTCCATAGTGGAGTCAGCAATGCACCCCTGCTTAGTGATTCACCATACTACAGCTCATCCATTAAAAGTGAACACTGATCCTGAAGTTGATTTATGAGAATCCTTATCAGTCTGAAAATTAGAGCTCGTGTATCCAGTAAGGATCAAATCCTTAGATCCATACACAAGCATGTAGTCCCTCTTCTCTGAAGATACTTGAAGATGTTCTTGACGGTGATCCAGTGACCTTGTCCTCGATTAGACTGATATCTACTGACTATCCCCACAGTGTAGCAGATGTCAGGTCTAGTACATAACATCGCATATATCAAACTACCAACGGTAGATGCATAAAGGACCCGTCTCATTTCCTCAACCTCTTGAGGTGTCTTAAGACACTGTTCCTTAGACAATGTAACTCTATGCGGAAAAGGCAGTAGGCCCTTTTTGGAGTTCTACATCGAGTACTTGATCAACATCTTGTCAATGTACGATGCTTGAGACAGTACTAGCACTTTGTTCTTTTGATCCTGAAATATCTGAATTCCAAGAATAAAGTGAGTATCTCCCAAATATTTCCTTTGGAATTGGGGCATCAACCCCAACATCTATGATCCTTAAGTAGTGATTGACTGGCAGAATTGCTAGGCCTTTGGGTGTCAACTGCTACATAGGGAAAGAAAACATTTGAAAGAATGAGTTTAAAAATGCTAACTGAGTGACTTCCTTAAAAGAAACATATTTTCATACATAAATAAACATAAACATGTTTTACATGAAACATTTGCATTTTTATTTTCAAGGTTTGAAAATAAAATTGCAAACGTGGAATTATAGTACTTAAAAAAAGAAAACCCTGGAATAAAATCATCATCATTTTCTTGTAAAGAACCTCTACTCCTCTACATGAACATGAGGGAGATCCCTTTTGCTCAATCCTTAATATCCTCAGTTGAGAGAGAGCCCTTTTGCTCGATCTCGTCAATGTCGATAACATAGGTCATACGTACATGTAGAACTAAATAGGATCTTGACTACCTTACCATATCTTTGGTATCAGGGATCCCTAGCATGATTGGGAATTTGGGTACCTTACCATACATTTGGTACCAACGTTTGGACTAAGGCTTTTGTACAAGGCACAAATTATTAAAACATTCCATAAACATAAAACAACATACCTAATGATAAAATGATTTAAACTTTAAAGTTACATTTCATCACATAGTGCCTTGTAAACATTAATCATGATCATAAATTTCTTTGTAGAAATTCAACATATTTCATAACTTTGGCATAAGCTTATAAAAATGCATGCCAATTTCATATATAAAATTTCAATCTATAAAATTATGAATCATGCGATCAACATATATTTAAAGCATGCATCGAGAAAATCATGATATAAAAGTCGCATGTTAAACTGACTATGCGTTGAAAATCATTTATAAAAATTTGTCACTCACAATTTTCAGCTCCATCCTTCGGGTTTATAAACCTCTCCTAATTGAACTTGACCTGAAAATAACATTATTAACTTATGGTTATTCTCTAGATGATTATTCAGTCCAAATAGTGCATCAACAGCTTGTCATTTAACCATAATTCCCTTAACCCCTAAACAATCCCTAAAATATCTTAATTTTACTTAAACTTCCCTAAAACCCTAATTTAGTCCAATTTAGGGTTTCACCTTATATTTTAATCCTCAAATTACCTTAAAATTAACTTAGGATTCCAAATCAATTCAATCCCAAGGTCAAAGCACCTAAACAATACCCATGAGGACTTAAATTAAGCTTAGGAACATCTTGATTAATCTTAATCTTGTCCAATTTTATCTAATTTTTCCATTAACCCTAATTAGGGTTTACTTTATAAACTAACCCCTTAATCAACTTCAAATTCAACTTAGGATTCCAATTTCTTCTAATTTCATGTTTAAAGTATCATATTAATATCAATTGGGCCACTAATTATGCTTAAGTACACCTTAATTATGATAATATTTGATTTCCAGCTTTTAATCACGGACAAAAGATGACAGATAGTGGTCCAACCCATATTTTCTTCCAATTTCGGCCAGCTTTCCAGTGATACTTCCGGTGACCAAATTCTCTCATTTCAGCCATACCCAGTCGAATTAATTTATATAAACCTCTTACCGATCATCTAAACTAACTTACCACAAAGGTTGGAGCCTGAAATCGCCCTGAATCTCCCAAAATCGGTCAAACCCTCCTCGGTCCCCTGTTTTTTCGATGAAAAAGTTGCAAAATTTTCAGGGTCTAAATTTGACGTTTCCAGCCAATAAAACTTCAAATAACTTTTACAAAGCTTTAGAGGGACCTTAGAATCAACTTACCTTTGAATTAGCCTATAAGCCCATGAATTTGCATAAAAACCGAAGTCCTCTATTTTTCGAAAAAATTTCACAGCCTTCTGTTTTCTTCAAAATTGATAGCCTTCTCAAATCCGTTCTCCTTCGATAGCCCTCGAAGTTCTTCCTTACTCAATCCTCTTCAACTTTCGTGAAGAAAATATTCTAATTGCTCGATTGGTTTGAGAGAAATTCTTTAAATTCTCCACAGGTACACCCCTGTACGTGACAACAACATTTATAGCATTCAGCCCTTATTTCATCCATTTCTAAACCAAATTCCTTCAAATTTCTTGCATAATTCTCTAGATCTATCCCTTAGCTACTTAACCCTTCAAAATTAAGTTCCAATATTACCTCAATTGCTCAGAAACACTTTAATCATCCATGTAGTCCCCATTTTCCACTTCCAATTAAAATAATTTGAAGGATTTTCCCCCCAAATTATTTAGTCACCTTTTTAATTCTTTGCCATAAAAAAAAATCCTTTTAAAACCCCTTCCAACTTGATTTCTTTACTTTCCAAATTCTCCATTTAAATCTCTTTCTAACAAAATGTCACTCTAATTTATTATTTTGCTCAAAAATCTAGGCAAATTTCCCTTAAATAAATAATATCAACCAAACTTATAGCTCTCGAGTACTTAAAACATCTCCAAAATTCCCTCTTATTCTCCCATTATTCACCAATTTAGTTTTCCCCCTTCAATTCCATACTCAATTAATTCCCCTTAATTGCATATTCACATACTCCCTTTTTATTGAAACACTTACCTTACTTAATATGCGTTTAAGACAATAAATAACCTTGTAAATTCTCAAGCATAGTCATTAAGGAATTTAAAATCTAGAATTTACTTCACAACTTGATTAGGTTTAGAAGTTTGTTGGAAAATTAAAACTTTCAAATTGAGCTCCATAATGAGCCACAATGATTTAAAAAAATTTCACTTAATAGTGATTGAGATGACGATCAAAACAACTTGTAATTGTCAAAATATAAATACTATTTGCTAGTGTTCAAATTTTGATTACAATCGAGGAAAAAATTTAGAGTAGGTATGAAATATCAAACTAGCTTAAATATTTTTAAAATTAAAACAATGATACCTCCATATATTTACGATATAAGGTAAGATATCGTCCATTTCAAATCTTAATTTCTATTAATTTGATTTTAGACCAACTCAGTTCCTTTAGAGCCAACGGTTTATTTGATGGAGTTATTTTATGAATCTTATATTGTAGGATGTGTTGTCAATAACTCATTGTCGCATTTATAACAATTTTTTATGATAGTTATGAAAACTATATAATTAAAAAAATGACTCAGTCATATATTTCTTACTTTGTTTAAAATTGTATAGAGGGATAAGGTTAAATGAATTTAATCATATTTAAAAGGTCAACCATCAAGAATAATTAAGAAAAAAACAATAAAACGCCTCTTAAGCAAGCAATGGAGTTGGAGACAAGTTGGAATGCTATGAAATAACCGAAGAAGAATATTTCGATTAATTTAATTAGTTAATTAAAATCCAAATTCCATATCGAGTCAACCTGATTAAACCATTAGCTCTGGGTTAAAAAAAAAAAAAAAAAAAAAAAAAAGGTTTGACCATTTCTTGCAACCTTTAGCATTTCTTTCATTTTTCCTTAATTATTCTATTATTCTATTATGGATATGTTTGGAATGATTATAGACGAAAATATTTTTTTACAAATTTATTTTATTTTTTTTTAAAAATGATTTAAAATACATGTTGAGTGTTTATAAAATACTTCATGTTTTTAAAGGAAAAAAAAAAAAAAAGAAAAATTTATTTTCAAAATCGTTAAACCAAATATATCATAAATTTTAATAGTAGAAATAAATTGTTATTACTTGAATTATTTCATAACTTTTATAACTCTAGTTATTTAGATTAATCAATGTGTCAAAAATAGAAAACAAAACCTTCAATAAGTTGAGATGGACAAAAAAAAAAAAAAAAAAAAAATCTAAAATATTTGATACCTAATAATGTTAATAAGAGAAATCAATAGTGTTTGGCCCAACTTTGAGTTGGTGTTCAATGTTTGGGACTCTTATATAATATTTGATGTTCCAACTATTTATAGTGTACAATTAACTACAGTATTATTATTTCAAATTCATCTTTTATTACAGTATTACTATTTGTTACGATATTTATTTCCTACCCATCCTCTTTTTTTCTATCATGTTTACTATTTTCTATCTATAATAAAATATATGCACTCCAAATACTAGAAATTATAACTCATACTAAAATAATTTGTTCTCCAAACACAGACTATTAATATTCTATAGACTATAATAACTAGCAACTGTGATAGCCAACTCAATGCTCCTAAGTTATTTATAAATTATTTTCAAGCCAAAATTTCTATCTTCATGCAATTGTGGAAATGTCATTAATTCAAGCATCTATTCTATTGGACTTAGAATAAATTATTTCAAGTCAAGATTTATCTTATATGAATAGATCTACGTAGGGTTCAAGGGCACATGCCCTCAAATTATACGCTTTAATTTTATATTTTTAATATAAATTATAAGTAAAATTTTTAAAAAATATGTATTTAAGGACTAAACATTTGTAACAAAGTAGGTGGGTTAGCTGGCTTGTTGGTGGGGGAGTAGAATTTCTTTTCCTTTTAAATAAAGTATCATTCATTTTCTTTCACATAAATTTTACATTCACACTGTTAACATGTATTTTTTTTTTAATTTTTCTATATAATTTTTACATTCACATTACTCACACATTTTTATATATATTTTTTTTATTCATTTCAGAATTCAAACTAGAGAATAATTTTTTATCGCCCATTTAGATGATATACTTAGAATTTTTTTCTGAAACTATGATTATGAATATTTTTTTATGGTGTTTTTTATAGATTTTTAATTAGTTTATATGCATAAAAGTTATGGATCCATCACTACCTTATATATTGGTGGACATTGGAGTAATATTTCATAGTATTTTTCCAAAATTTAATATTATTATTTGGTGAGTGACATATTATACTAACACGTGTTTTGCATCAACTGTCATTTGCTAATGGATTATTTTTCTTCTTACCTAGACCTAGAGTTAGAAACAAAAATGATAGAAACATATTGGATAGAAATGAGAGAAAACAACACCTTATAAAATTACTTACGGGATGTTAAGGTTGAAAAAGTATTTTTCAAATTTTAGATTTTAAAACACTGATGCTTCAAAAATCTTATGGAAATGAAAAAAAAAATTTGATAAATTTAACATTATGAGAACTTGGAAAAAGTAAGCTATGTTAAGGTCAAAGTTGTGGATAAGACCAAAATTCAAAATAACTCACTCACGGTAAGGTGAATTAACAGGTTCAATCAGGTTTGACCACTTTGAAGCTGAGACGAGCTTCTTTGTTCATCACGAGCAATTTTCACACTCATGACCCAAAGAAGACCAAAAGAACTTGGTTCAACATCTTTAGCTCAATGATTCAAGAGCAAAATAGAAAACCTGAGTACACTACAAGAAATTAGGTATTTTATGATTAATTATTAGTGAAAGATGTTTTATATTTATTATTATTAAGCAGTTTGGGACGCTGAATGAAGATAGGATATCTGAAGTTCATATGTCTGTAGAGGTTCATATATCTGTGAAGTTTATATATCTGTGTTTGAGGTGCAGAGTTATTTAGTCTGGATTCATATACTTGTGTTTAGAGTGTAGAGTTGAGTTCATTAATCTGTGGTATCTGATACAGTTTTTTTGAACTCTAAATAATATGCTTTTATGATTACTATTTTGTTTTGAAATTTTTTTATTCAATAATTCTACTCATTTTTGTTTGAATGAAATATGAATGGGTAATTTTTTTCTTTTAATTTTTTAGAACTTTTCTTTCTTTCTTTCTTTTTTAGGTAATGAACAACAATTAACCCATTACATTTTTTTGTAGAAATATGGTAAGATAAAATGGAAGAAATTAAAGCGAAATCAAAACTTTCTAATCAATTTTTCTCCATGAATTTCATTATCATCTTCTTCTTTTTCTTTTCTTTTATTGTTGCTCTATATTTTTACTATTTCATTTATTTTTTTAATTAAATCTCCCCTATCATCGTAACGGCCAATAGAATGTCATCAACATTTCTTCAATAAGTTTCACTTTTATTTCCTCTAAATTGGAGGATCATCAGAGAAAAAAATCTCTATTTTTCACTAATTCTTATTGGAAAATGTTTCAGGAATTTTTTCGATTACATACATATTTTCGATTACACTTGGACAGAGCTGCGAAACGTCTTAAAGAGAGTGAGCTCCATGACTCAGCCTATAACGAGTTTCTGTTTTGCAGGTTTGCTCTCTCGCTTGTACCACCAGTGCCTTGACGGGAAAACCTTTAGTTCGTCGTTCTTGGAGGGCCCCTGCTATTTCCAAACACAATTTCATTAAATCGAATCCTTAAATTTAGTTATGTGTTGCCAAGTTCTTTATCTGGTTTATTATAATGCCTAATTTATCAATTAATTTTTATAGAAAAATATTTTAAAAAAATCTTCATAAACTCATTACAATTCGATAAAATAAGTTTTTAGCACAAAATTAATTTGAGTACATACATAAAATTAATAAATTTGAATAACTCTATCCAAAATTTCATAAATTTACACAATAAGGCATTTCTCTCAAATTTTTAAATTTCTTAAATTCGTATACTATATTTATTATAGTTCAACACATGAAAGACAACTTTTCTTTTATCATATTTTGACTAGAACTTATTAAAGTGTCAAGATTTGCAACATTTAATCTAAAATTAAGGTATAATTTAATTAAATTCGAACGTTTTAAAATTTTAAAATTGACAACATTGGATAAGTTTATAGTCAAAAATCTAAATTTCTCATAAATTTATTTGCCAAAGTGAAAATTAGAGATAGCCATATTTATAGGGCGCAGGGACAAAACAGAAACAAAAGATCTATAGATTTAAATTGACTTTTAATATTAATCATGTTGTTTTTTCAAACTTATTTAAGAAGAAATATTATTGTTTTTGAAACTTATTAGAGAAATATTGTTGTTTTGGGAGTTCGAGCGCTAGAAGTCGAGGGTGAGGATTCGACTAATGTAAGGCACGAGACGTTGAGAACTCGACAAACAAAACAAAAACTTGGAAACAATAACGTTAAATTAGGATTGTCGAGGTTGAAATTTGACAAACAAGGAAACACTTTAGGGTTGTCGAGGGTTGAGGTTTCGAACATACATGGACAATCTCAGCTAATTTTGTGATGAGAATTTCTCGCCTCTTAGAGAGGGAATCTCGCTTAATTTTGATATAGGTGCGTGGGGATATTAACATAAGTTGAAAACTTCAACCCACTCGACAAGGAAAGATAACAGTGGTGAAGTATATAAGAGAGAGCGACGATTGTAGGAGAGAAGCGAGATTGAAGGAAAGAGACGGCCATGACCTAATGTTCTGTTACACAAATCAAGGATAAGCTAGTCTAATTAATCCTATTGCAATCATCCCATATCCTCAACATTCATCCATACAATTACAGTTAGATAGTGAAAAGAGGGTTAGAGTTAAATTTAATCATGAATAGGACGTATCATTAATGGATGCTTAATCGAAGAGAAATCATAGAAATGTATTAACATCATGTTAATAGTGTATAAATCTTAATTTAGTAACATACTACTAGAATGATACTCAAAGCGCAAATAACCCACATCCAATGTGATAATAGAAAGAAAGGTAAAGGAAAAATGTCAAACTTCCTGTAAACTTTTTATGGATAAATCTCACCACATTAGAAGCAAAAGCCGCATTAGTAGTCTCACTGCAATTGTGTTACCACCCGCGCGGGTCAGTGAGAGAGTTGGGACTTTCTACTCGTATTAAAAGTCGTGAGCACCACCGTGCTGACCATAAAATGCGCAGCATTGGTTGGAATGCCATGGAGATGATGGGCCCGAAGGTACAACTGGAGTGAACTTCCCCGAGATAGCTCCCAGTCTCCTCGAAGGCTGCAAGCCGTGTTTCCAAATGAAATGGTTAAGGGAAGTTGAGAACTCCAGCGTTCCTTCTCAACCGGCATTTTGGTCTGGAAGTGTAAACAAATTGGATTGTAATGACCATCTGGCCGAACCCATCCCTCGATCGAGAGTGAAATTGGGATGTTTCCGACACATAGCCAACAAATTTTCTAATTTTCTGGGCCTCCTTCATAAACCTATGGTAAGGGAACATTATACAAATCTTTGATTTGATGTTCAATAACTTAGACTGTAGTAGTGGCCACTCGGGACTAAGTGAATGGTGGTTTTTCTCTCCGAAACATCCATATCTGGGCATCACAGAACTCACAGTGCAATGTCACTTGGGAGCCTGAGTTCGTGAATTATCGCAGAGCTGCCCAAGTTGCAGGTGATTTAGTTTGTACCGTTTTTAACTGGTGTACTCCGATACTGCAACATAAAATCATTGACACTGTGGTTCATCATACTTAGTGATCTCGAACAAGCCATGCGATTTTTTCTTCTATTGCACGAAGTCGTTCCACTTGCGACCTTTCCTCCCAGTTTCTAACACCGAATTTGTCCAAATCATCGTGTAGATTCCAACGACCTCGTATGGTGCGTGACACTTTTATTGCAAAAATTTTCTGAGGTCGACGTGTTTTGTAGCATTATCCTAATTGTCTCTCCTGACAAATCATTCCTTGATAATCATGATTTTTCTTGATATACATTGCATGGTTCAACGTTCCTAACGAATAGGGCCGTTGGAACTTGACATCAATTATTGGGTCATTAGCTCTCCAAAGAGCCGATATGAGTCCAATTACAGTTCCACTCACTCCAAAATCAATAGAATATAGAAT
Source organism: Benincasa hispida (assembly GCF_009727055.1). Taxonomy (NCBI): domain Eukaryota; kingdom Viridiplantae; phylum Streptophyta; class Magnoliopsida; order Cucurbitales; family Cucurbitaceae; genus Benincasa; species Benincasa hispida. The sequence continues at coordinate 21,213,734 of NC_052351.1, forward strand.
GTTGTATCTGAACCGATTCTCATGATTCACGGACCATCGAAATCCAACTCTCAAATATTCGGCTCAGACGTCTGTTTCTTCTGAAGTTTCTGTGTACCAGGAGCCGCGCTTGTAGCGTTCCAGTCTCAAATTTCATCCTTCATATTATCGAACACAAGTCCTAGCAGTACTCCCGGCTATAAACTACACTTCCTTACACAATCGCTTGTTTTGCATACTAACTACTGACGCGATCGCTATGTTGAAATCCTTCCTACGAGAATGGAAACATTACGGGATCAGACTTACAGTTGAGTTGGTTTAGATATCTTCAAACTGGTTTAACGCATGAATTTGTTAGTAGGCAGAATTTCCACTCCTAATCATATTACGTATATTTACATACAAATGCACGGTACATTTTCTGGCACTAGCATTGCCATTCACTACCTATCATTGAGATTCCACATCAAAGTTTTCATACTTGTGCATTCGAATAGGAATGAACATATATCTCTTATTGATCTGCATGATTCTGATTGGATGATGTCCTATATATTATTTTATCTGATTTGCTTCCATATCCTTACCACTAAGATCAGTAACATGCCAACCGATTTGACATGACCAGGGTGTGTTTTGAATACCAATATCACTTATCATTATAGTATAGGCGATTTATTTAAATTTCACCTACCATATTCCCAGCAATAAAAAACTTATATACTAATACTCGCTGTTAAATTCAAGAAATAAGGAACCCAACAAACTATTAAACTTTCAAATTTAAATGTCAGTACGTGGAGATGCATCTGAAACGAACCATTCTTGCTTTTTTCGCGATTTGTGGGTAAACTTTTAAGTAATAAACGTATTTTTTTCAAAGATTTTTATTAGGCAAAACCCAGTTTAAAAAATTAACAATTAAGGAGTACTCAACTTTTTTCAACTAATGTTTTGTATAAAAACTATACTTTCAAAAGGCTTTCTAAATACTAGACCGAAATCATCACCAACTTTTATCACACATACACTTAACAACAATATAATTTCATAGTGAATCAAACTAAAATTTTCAAACTATATTAAACTTTTGAAACTATACTAAAGCCTCTCTTAACTGATTTAGCAAATATACTTTTCTATTAAACGTTATAACCTCATTATCTAACTTCTTAAAAATAACGCGATAGCACTAAATGGTATTTACACCTAGAAACATCCAAAGAGTGTAATCACTAATACAAATTGTCAAAATGTCATATACATAAGAAATCAATCACACTATACCTCGCTTATAAATATCATAATGAGGGATATAACTACAACTGGTCACCAGAAATTTTGACTTCTGCTTGGTTGCCCGAACTGCGTAGTCTTCCCGACTGCTTTCCTTCATTCAATATTGACCTCTAATTGTTTTCACTATTCTACTCTCTCCTTCACTGTATGATTATCGCATAATTAACATTCTGACAACAATTTTATATCGAAAATAATTTAAAAATATAGAAATTATAGATATATATAATATAATATGATAATGAACCAGTAATCATATAGAATAAAAAGAAGTAAATATAATCAGTGAAACTATTCACTAAATATGTGATTAATAAAATATTTAGAGCAAATTTATCTTTTTGGATGAAGTTAGAACCCTTAACCTTTTAGCGATTCCAAGTCTCCCGTACCATCAATTCTCATTAGATTTAGTATGTGCTTTTTGAGAATTCAATTTTGCTCTATAATCAAATTAATCAACGAAATATCAGGAAGATGCAATGAGACTAATTTAGAAATGGGAGGAGAGAGGGAAGATGATTTCGAAGGCTTGATTTTTACCTGAATGGGCAGTTGATGAGACACCAGAGAACACTTTTCTTGTGGCTCAAAGTTGTAGGTATGATACGGCGCATATTGCAGCAACAATAATTTAAGGGTCGAGCTGACTCAGAGGAAATGTGAGGTGTCAAAAACTATTGTTGGGTATAGGAAGATATTGAGGCAAGTGAGGTCTCTAATGATATAGTACAATCAGCCACCCGGATAATGTACTCTTGTTAACAAACCTTTCATTATTCTAAGTAAAAGGCTAAGTGGACATGCATTTCTGCATCTGTCCATCAAGAAGTGCCGCTGGGAACTTCAAGTTCATTATACTCCCACTCCACCACAATTCAGGATCGCATAATAAAGATCAGCAGTGTTATAGATTAAGTTTGTTATTTGACGGAAACTAAATCAATTGCTTTAGTCTGTCTGTAGCTTTGCTTTTTTTCCGGCACCACTTATTGCAGCTTTAAAGTATTCTTATTAAGCTATGACAGCTTTTTCTCAGCTTCAGACTTATTTAGTTTGAACATTAGCGGATTCGAAATAATGAATCAAATTCTTGAATAAATATTGAGGTTCAAAAGTTCCTCTCTGGAATAGATGAAATAGCATCCAAACTATGATATCCTAACCTTGGTCTTGTTAACTTCAAAGATCCACATTAAAGGCCTAGAATGTACGAAGAGTTTTACCAAAGTGGGGTCTCTCTTTGGCTCATATGCCTTTTCCAATAAGAAGTTCTAAGACCATCTTTGCCCATTACCACTATCAAAAGCTCGTAAAACTGGAATTGGTTCACTACTTAAGGATTATCCTTGTAAAATGAAGACTTATACTCTAAAAATAGCTCTTTGAGAAATAGCTCCCATTTAGCTCTAAATCCACCTAATTCTCATCAGTTTATCTTATTAATGGGTACTTTAATATCTTAAATAGTCAAGCAAAGCTATAGAGTGGTCCAATCATATTTCCTTTTAGAGCGTAAATATACTGGTTGTCTTTTGGATTTTAGTTCACGGTTTGTTATATTGACGAACTCAACATTCGTTCTAATAAACGTCCAAATTCTTAAGACTCTAAATGGGTATGCATTGAATGTAGATGCTCTCTAAGCAAGTCGATTCCAATTATATATAGGTAATTACTTTCTAATAGTGTTGAATTGAACGAACAATATCAATTACGATAGCCATTAATTGAAAAATAATTAAACGAATGGGTTATATTTCACTCTAAAGAATTTTAGTTAGAAAGTGTGCCAATTAAGCCATTGTATGTCTTAATAAAGCCTAAAGCAAATTGAAAAATTAAAGATTCCCTTTCTAAAACCATTTTTGATTTGGAACTTTCACACAGCAAATTTAAGAAACAAGTTTGGACTCACTCCACTAAAAACTGATTTCCTAAAAAGCTAATCTAAAAATCTGCTCCTAATGACTGGATGCATATGGCTGAAGTGATGTAGATCTTTCAATCCCCATTGCTTCTATCTGTCTTCCTATTTGCATAATCTGTGTATACACAGATGGTCCTTTTACTAGGGATGTAGTTTCTTAGTCCCTCGTCCAGGACTATGCAATCCGAAGAACTTAGGTTCCCCTGTAAAATAAAGTGTAAAGATAACAACTCTGCAGAGATTGTGGGTCACTGTTCAATCGGTACACTCGGTGTCTACTGGTGAATCAACTATCATATAGGCCATCATCTTCTCCACTTTAAATGAGTTTTAAGATAAAGTGAAAATTAGAAATAATTAACTTTCTATTTGACTTTACTTTTCTCAGTCAAAGGTACTTGGATCCTGAAATCAACCTTGGTGAATTACCGCATACATCCTGATTTAGGCTCATGGTTAATATTAGTCCACTTTCAAGGTGCCCGTCTTATGTGCAATTTGGAAACAATTCCCTGTGCTTGCTGTTCAGCCTTTTTTCTCTTTCTTTGGTGAAGCAACCAGAAGATGGGCGTTTATTCCCTCTTCTGACACTCTTCTATTCTCGTTGAATTCTGTTGAACTTAAAGTGAAGATAGAAAAATCATTTTCTTGTATCCGTCAATCGAGGTATTGGAACCCCTTTTGAGAAGTTTCTTGATGGCAACGCTCTTTTCGCCTCTTTGCCTTAGCCCTACCTGCCCTTTATTTTCATCCATTTGGGACCGATATGTTTGCAGTTGGGGAGTAGTAGATCGCATGTGTTAACGTTGTTTGAACGTTGTAATGACTTGTATATTCCTCGGTGTAGCTACCGCTTAGGGCTTTAGCACTCCTTTGGGTGCACTTACATTTTATAGCCAGAGATATTAGAACTAAGATCATCAATGAAGCCTATTCATGTCAGCTGCAATTGGAGATTAGATCTTTGACCCTCTCTCGCAATTTTTATGTATACTAATTGCGGCAGCATTTATTTTGGGGTTTTTATCATAATTGGGTTTTTTTTCATTTGGTTCTCTATAAAAAGTATGTAGCGGTGGTCTTTTTTTTTTATGTTTCAATCTTAGTTCTCAAATGAAGTGTACGTAGATTATAGTCTATTCTCATGGCAAGTGGTGTCTGTTAATAGGAAGAGTAAGGATCGTAGGCCATTAGTTTAGCAGAGTCGACTCCCTCCAAACATTCTTGTTATTTAACCGCGCCCGCCGAAACAGTCCGATGATTATTAACAAAAATCAAGTGGCGACGAGCAAGCACTAACATGCACTTATATTTTTTCATCACATCGAGAGAAGCGATAAGAGACCTATGTGCGTGAACACCTAGCCTATCAAGTCCCGATAGAGTTCTGATCGTCGCGCGATTATCTAACATTGGGCTAAACCCTAATTTGTTATGCATAAATTATAGCAATTCACTGTGAATAATTCTTTGTAAGCAAAACGTTTAGATCTCACTGGTGGGAAAGGCTGAGAAGTCTCATGCGGATTGCTCGTGAACGACCGTTCGCATGTGTGTTGCTCCGCACTGCCGTCGCTGTCACTTGAATGACGACTACCTCTACTGCCTAACGTGCCGGTGCGCGAACCCAAGATGAAACATAAAGCGAAATGCTAACCTCAGACGAGTAAGGTTGCTAGGAACGGAGTTGCCCTGGCGTTACAGCTAGTAATAAGATACTAGGGACATTATATGAACGCAAGGTGGTGGATGCCGTAAATTCATTTGGAACCAAGGCCTATGACGATTCCTCGGTAGATTTCAAAATGTGATGTTGATAATCTTCAACTACCCAGCGTTTCAAGAATAAGACATAATAGAATTAGAATAAAGTGACCATCGCCTGCTGGTTTGCCGTCCAGATAAGTGCTAGTCCAAGACAATTTCAAAGACCGCTAAGTTCATACTGTTGAAAATTAGGTTAACCATATTATCATTCTAACGCTTCAATGACCATCGACAACATGGACTCATTAACGCAATCTAGGAAATAGCGGTGCACGGCAATCACAGCTCTATAAAAT
>NC_052351.1:21219032-21226219 GCF_009727055.1 Benincasa hispida
GGTACCCCACTTGTCATCAAGTATAGATCTCATTAAGAACTGAGTTCAACCTTTCTTACACTTCAGGATATCATGCTCAGACTTTAAGTCATAGGAATGGAACTCTGTGTTTGGTTTAGCATGATTCACTATATATCACTCGTAATCAGTTATTACCCATTGAACCTGTTCCTTGGGATATGCAGTCTACAGGTTGGGTTTTCCTCATGGTGATTCATCTTTCAATAGACATGAGTCCCATCCTTTTTGAGGTTCTGAAAACCTTTTCTCTGGCCAATCCTTTCGTCAAAGGATCTGCCAAATTTTCATCAGTCCGTACGTGATCCACTCTAACTACATCAGTGGTGAGAATCTCTCTAATGGTATTGTGCTTACGACGTATTTGACGTCTCTTTCCGTTGTAGTAATGGTTCTGAACTTTTGCGATTGCTGCAGTACTATCACAATGGATCAATATGACTAGTATCGGCTTTTCCCATAAGGGAATCTCTGATAGCAGACTTCTAAGCCAGCCTGCTTTTCACTAGCTGTTGCTAGTACTATCATTTCTGACTCCATCGTAGATTGGGCTAAAATAGTCTATTTCTTGGACTTCCAAGAGACAGCTCCGCCAGCTATATTAAAGATATAACCAATTGTCGCCTTTGAATCATCCAAAAGAGAGTTCCAATCAGCATCGTCAAACCCTTCCAAGACAGTGGGAAACTTTTGATAATGTATCCTGGTTTTGGGTTTTCTTTAAGTATCTCATGACCCTTTCTATAGCATTCCAATGCTCTTTACTAGACTTGCTTATAAACCTACAAAGTAGTCCTATAGCATAAGCTATGTCAGGCCTAGTGTAGTCGGTAACGTATCCAAGACTACCTATGATGCTCGCATACTCAGATTGATTAACACTGTCACCAGTGTTCTTGAACAACTTGACACTAGGGTCATAAGAAGTACAGGCTGGTTTACACTCAAAGTAATTATATTTTTTTAGAATCTTTTCTATATAGTGAGATTGATCTAAAGAAATTCCCTTTTCATACCTATTTACTTTTATGCCTAATATTACACTAGCTTCTCCTAAGTCTTTCATGTTAAAGTTCGCACTCAATATTGATTTTACATCATTTATGAGGTGCAAGTTTGACCCAAAGATCAATAAATCATCTACATATAGACACAAGATAGTGCAAAGGTTTTTATCAAACTTATGGTAGGTGCATTTGTCACTTTCATTGACCTTGAAACCTTTAGATAGGATAAGATTGTCAAATTTTTCATGCCATTGCTTAGGAGCTTGTTTTAGTCCATAGAGAGATTGGTCTAATTTACACACCTTATTTTCTTGACTATGGACAACAAAACCCTCAGGTTGTTCCATGTAAATCTCTTCTTCAAGTTCACCATTTAGGAAAGGGGTTTTTACATCCATCTAATATACTACGAGGTTATAAAGGGCAGCAAGAGAGAACAGGACACAGATAAGGTAATTCTAGTGACAGGGGAGAAGGTGTAAAAGAAATCTACGTTCTCTCTGTCTAAAACCTTTCGCTACTAACCTGGCTTTAAATTTGTCGACGGTCCCATCAGGTCTAAGTTTCCTCCTTAAGATCCATTTGCACCCTATTGCCTTACATTCTGGGGGTAGATCTACTAAGTGCCAAGTTCTATTTGACTCAAGTGAGTCCATTTCATCATTTATGACTTCTTGCCATAGATTGACATCTACTGAGGACAAGACTGCTCTTAGATCTTTAGGATCTTCTTCTAGATTGTAGGTCAGGAAGTCATTTCCAAAATCTTTGGCGGTTCTAGCTCTTTTTCTTCTTCTAGGTTCTGGGTCAGTTTCCTTTCTAGGGTTAGGATTTCTAACTAGGGTTATACCACTTGAACCAGAGCCCCCACTATTCCTTGATTTAAAAGGAAACCTATCTTCAAAGAAGTCAGTATCATTTGACTCAATGATCCCTTGGTTCACTAGATCATAGAACCTGTAGGCTTTACTATTTAAGGCATAACCTATAAAGACACACTTGTAAGCTCTACTAGCCAACTTTCTCCTTTTTGGGTCAGGAATCCTTACAAAGGCTAGACAACCCCATATTCTAAAGTAGGACAAATTTGGTTTCTTATTCTTGAGAATTTCTTAAGGTGAAGTTTTATTTTGAGATTTTAGGATTCTATTTAGGACATAACATACGGTAAGGATGATTTCACCCCATTAATAAGACGTGGCTCTTGAACTAAGTAAAATAACAACTACTAGTTCAACTAAAGTTCTATTTTTCTTTTCGACTTTTCCGTTCATTTCAGGCGAATAGGGTACGGTCTTTTCGTGTATTATTTCATGTGAGTTAAAGAATTCATTAAAACTATCCGAGTCATACTCGGTTCCCTTATCACTACAAAGTCTTTTAAATTTTCTATTAAACTGATTCTCTATTTCAGAAAGAAAAGGTTTGAAGGCATCAAAAGCATCACTTTTGTTTTTCAGTAGGTATACAAAAGTAAAATCAGAAAGTAAAATCAGAGTAGTCGTCAATAAAAGTAATGAAATATCTTTTATTGTTCCTAGTCAATATGCCATCAAATTCACAGCATCAGAATGAATCAAATCTAGAGGCTCAGAATTCCTAAGTATACAACTACCGATCACATTTACTTCTGTGATCATGGTGACTAACGGTTCTTCTGTCAGGTTCGCCTGACTAGCAGGACGACGCCTGTTCCTACAATTCCTAGCCATGTGCCTAGGTTTATTACAATTAAAGTAGAGGAATTGTACTGTTTCTCCTGAAGGGNATTACTTGAATTATTTCATAACTTTTATAACTCTAGTTATTTAGATTAATCAATGTGTCAAAAATAGAAAAACAAACCTTCAATAAAGTTGAGATGGACAAAAAAAAAAAAAAAAAAAAATCTAAAATATTTGATACCTAATAATGTTAATAAGAGAAATCAATAGTGTTTGGCCCCAACTTTGAGTTGGTGTTCAATGTTTGGGACTCTTATATAATATTTGATGTTCCAACTATTATAGTGTACAATTAACTACAGTATTATTATTTCAAATTCATCTTTTATTACAGTATTTACTATTTGTTACGATATTTATTTCCTACCCATCCTCTTTTTTTCTATCATGTTTACTATTTTCTATCTATAATAAAATAGTATGCACTCCAAATACTAGAATATTATAACTCATACTAAAATAATTTGTTCTCCAAACACAGACTATTATATTCTATAGACTATAATAACTAGCAACTGTGATAGCCAACTCAATGCTCCTAAGTTATTTATAAATTATTTCAAGCCAAAATTTCTATCTTCATGCAATTGTGGAAATGTCATTAATTCAAGCATCTATTCTATTGGACTTAGAATAAATTATTTCAAGTCAAGATTTATCTTATATGAATAGATCTACGTAGGGTTCAAGGGCACATGCCCCTCAAATTATACGTCTTAATTTTATATTTTTAATATAAATTATAAGTAAAATTTTAAAAAATATGTATTTAAGGACTAAACATTTGTAACAAAGTAGGTGGTTAGCTGGCTTGTTGGTGGGGGAGTAGAATTTCTTTTCCTTTTAAAATAGTATCATTCATTTTCTTTCACATAAATTTTACATTCACACTGTTAACATGTATTTTTTTTTTAATTTTCTATATAATTTTTACATTCACATTACTCACACATTTTTATATATATTTTTTTAATTCATTTCAGAATTCAAACTAGAGAATAATTTTTTATCGCCCATTTAGATGATATACTTAGAATTTTTTTCTGAAACTATGATTATGAATATTTTTTTATGGTGTTTTTTATAGATTTTTTTAATTAGTTTATATGCATAAAAGTTATGGATCCATCACTACTTATATATTGGTGGACATTGGAGTAATATTTCAATAGTATTTTCCAAAATTTAATATTATTATTTGGTGAGTGACATATCTATACTAACACGTGTTTTGCATCAACTGTCATTTGCTAATGGATTATTTTTCTTCTTACCTATGACCTAGAGTTAGAACAAAAATGATAGAAACATATTGGATAGAAATGAGAGAAAACAACACCTTATAAAATTACTTACGGGATGTTAGAGTTGAAAAAGTATTTTTCAAATTTTAGATTTTGAAAACACTGATGCTTCAAAAATCTTATTGGAAATGAAAAAAAAAATTTGATAAATTTAACATTATGAGAACTTGGAAAAAGTAAGCTATGTTAAGGTCAAAGTTGTGGATAAGACCAAAATTCAAATAACTCACTCACGGTAAGGTGAATTACAGGTTCAATCAGGTTTGACCACTTTGAAGCTGAGACGAGCTTCTTTGTTCATCACGAGCAATTTTCACACTCATGACCCAAAGAAGACCAAAAGAACTTGGTTCAACATCTTTAGCTCAATGATTCAAGAGCAAAATAGAAAACCTGAGTACACTACAAGAAATTAGGTATTTTATGATTAATTATTAGTGAAAGATGTTTTATATTTATTATTATTAAGCAGTTTGGGACGCTGAATGAAGATAGGATATCTGAAGTTCATATGTCTGTAGAGTTCATATATCTGTGAAGTTTATATATCTGTGTTTGAGGTGCAGAGTTATTTAGTCTGAATTCATATACTTGTGTTTAGAGTGTAGAGTTGAGTTCATATATCTGGGTATCTGATACAGTTTTTTGAACTCTAAATAATATGCTTTTATGATTACTATTTTGTTTTGAAATTTTTTTATTCAATAATTCTACTCATTTTTGTTTGAATGAAATATGAATGGTAATTTTTTTCTTTTAATTTTTAGAACTTTTCTTTCTTTCTTTCTTTTTTAGGTAATGAACAACAATTAACCCATTACATTTTTTTGTAGAAATATGGTAAGATAAAATGAGAAATTAAAGCGAAATCAAAACTTTCTAATCAATTTTCTCCATGAATTTCATTATCATCTTCTTCTTTTTCTTTTCTTCTTATTGTTGCTCTATATTTTTACTATGTCATTTATTTTTTTAATTAAATCTCCCCTATCATCGTAACGGCCAATAGAATGTCATCACATTTCTTCAATAGTTTCACTTTTATTTCCTCTAAATTTGGAGGATCATCAGAGAAAAAATCTCTATTTTTCACTAATTCTTATTGGAAAATGTTTCAGGAATTTTTCGATTACATACATATTTTTCGATTACACTTGGACAGAGCTGCGAAACGTCTTAAAGAGAGTGAGCTCCATGACTCAGCCTATAACGCAGCCTTCTGTTTGCAGCCCGTTTTCTCATCTTCCGCTTGACAGCCAGTGCCTTGACGACTTATAGTTCGTCGTTCTGAGGGCCCCTGCTATTTCCAACACAATTTCAGTTAAAATCGAATCCTTAAATTTGAGTTTATGTTGTTCCAGAGTTCTTTATCTGGTTTATTTATAATGCTAATTTATCAATTAATTTTAATAAGAAATATTTATAAAAAAATCTTCATAAACTCATTACAAATTCGATAAAATAAAGTTTTTGAACAAAATTAATTTGAGTATACATAAAATTAATAATTGAAATAACTCTATCCAAGAAATTTCATAAATTTACATCAATAGCCATTTCCTCCAAATTTTAAAATTTTCTAAAATCGTATATATATATATAATAGTTCAACCACATGAAAGACAACTTATTCTTTATCATATTTTGACTAGAACTTATTAAAGTGTCAAAATTGCACATTTATCAAATTTAAGGTATATTTATTAATTAGAGTTTATTTAATTGCAACCTTGGGATAAGTTTTATAGTCAAAATTAATTTTTCTCAGAAAAATTTATTTGCAAAGTGAAAATTGAGATAGCCATATTTATAGCGCAGGGACAAAACAGAAACAAAAGAAATATAGATTTAAAAGGACTTTTAATATTAATATTGTTGTTTTCAAAACTTATTAGAGAAATATTATTGTTTTGAAACTTATTAGAGAAATATTGTTGTTTTGGGAGTTCGAGGCTAGAAGTCGAGGGTTGAGGATTCGACTAATGTAAAGGTCGAACGTTGAGAACTCGACAAACAAACAAAAACTTGGAAACAATACGTAAATTAGGATTGTCGAGGGTTGAAATTTCGACAAACAAAGAAACACTTTAGGGTTGTCGAGGGTTGAAGTTTCGACATACATGGAAATCTCGCTAATTTTGTGATGAGAATCTCGCTCTAGAAGGGAATCTCGCTAATTTTGTATAGTCTTGATATACATAAGTTGAAACTTCAACCCTCGACAAGGAAGATAAGTGGGTGAAGCAGATGTTACGAGAGAGCGAGATTGTAGGAGAGAGCGAGATTGAAGGAGAGAGCGGCCATGCCTAATGTTCTTTACACAATCAGGATAAGCTTAGTCTAATTAATCCTATGCAATCATCCCATATCCTCAACATTTCTCATACATACGTTGTTAAAAGGTTTTAATTAATTTAATCATAAGAACTATCATTAATGGATGCTATGTTATCATTAATTAGTACACTTTGAATTAACTCAAGACGTTACACATCTGTAAGGTAAAATGCTCAAACTTCCATCTTTTATATAATTAAACTAAAAACAAAGATTTAGTTATGCAAGTTACCACGCTCGAGAATGGACTTTCATGTTAAAATGTGAGCAAACGACCATAAAATGCGAGCATGGAATGCTGAATGCCGAATGCCTGGGTAACAATTTGTAAGACTCATCCCAATCACCGAACACATTAGCCAACAATTTTCTTTTTCCCTCCCATACCCTATGGTAAGGAACATGATATCCAAACTTTGATTTGATGTCAAACTGCAGTTGTGCCACACTAATAGATGGTTTTTCTCTTACGGCATCACAGAACTCCAGTGCAATCATTGATGAATCCAATTGCACGTGACTTTGACTTAATTCTGAATAAAAATATGCATGTTGTTCATCATACTTAGTGATCTCGAACAAGCCATGCGATTTTTTCTTTATTGCACGAAGTCTCCACTTGCGACCTTCCTCCCATTTCTTACACCGAATTGTCCAAATCATCGGTGTAGATTCAACGACCTCGTATGGTGCGTGACACTTTATTGCAAAACATTTGACCGCGTGTTGTAGCATTTCCTTGTCTTGACAAATCATTCCTTTATACAATTGCATATTGTCAACGTCCACAGGAGCTA
>NC_052351.1:21231302-21385490 GCF_009727055.1 Benincasa hispida
CAAAAAAAAAAAAAAAAAATAGAAGCCCCCTTCAGGAGAAACAGTACAATTCCTCTACTTTAATTGTAATAAACCTAGGCACATGGCTAGGAATTGTAGGAACAGGCGTCGTCCTGCTAGTCAGGCGAACCTGACAGAAGAACCGTTAGTCACCATGATCAACAGAAGTAAATGTGATCGGTAGTTGTATATTTAGGAATTCTGAGGCCTCTAGATTTGATTCATTCTGATGCTGTGAATTTGATGGCATATTGACTAGGAACAATAAAAGATATTTCATTACTTTTATTGACGACTACTCTGATTTTTACTTTCTGATTTTACTTTTGTATACCTACTGAAAAACAAAAGTGATGCTTTTGATGCCTTCAAACCTTTTCTTTCTGAAATAGAGAATCAGTTTAATAGAAAATTTAAAAGACTTTGTAGTGATAAGGGAACCGAAGTATGACTCGGATAGTTTTAATGAATTCTTTAACTCACATGAAATAATACACGAAAAAGACCGTACCCTATTCGCCTGAAATGAAACGGAAAAGTCGAAAAGAAAAATAGAACTTTAGTTGAACTAGTAGTTGTTTATTTTACTTAAGTTCAAGAGCCACGTCTTATTAATGGGGTGAAATCATCCTTACCGTATGTTATGTCCTAAATAGAATCCTAAAATCTCAAAAATAAAACTTCACCTTAAGAAAATTCTCAAGAATAAGAAACCAAATTTGTCCTACTTTAGAATATGGGGTTGTCTAGCCTTTGTAAGGATTCCTGACCAAAAAGGAGAAAGTTGGCTTAGTAAGAGCTTACAAGTTGGTCTTTATAGGTTATGCCTTAAATAGTAAAGCCTACAGGTTCTATGATCTAGTGAACCAAGGGATCATTGAGTCAAATGATACTGACTTCTTTTGAAGATAGGTTTCCTTTTAAATCAAGGATAGTGGGGGCTCTGGTTCAGTGGTATAACCCTAGTTAGAAATCCTAACCCTAGAAAGGAAACTGACCCAGAACCTTAGAAGAAGAAAAAGAGCTAGACCGCCAAAGATTTTTTTGAAAATGACTTCTGACCTACAATCTAAGAAGAAGATCCTAAAGATCTAAGAGCAGTCTTGTCCTCAGTAGATGTCAATCTATGGCAAGAAGTCATAAATGATGAAATGGACTCACTTGGAGTCAAATAGAACTTGGCACTTAGTAGATCTACCCCCAGAATGTAAGGCAATAGGGTGCAAATGGATCTTAAGGAGGAAACTTAGACCTGATGGGACCGTCGACAAATTTAAAGCCAGGTTAGTAGCGAAAGGTTTTAGACAGAGAGAACGTAGATTTTTTTACACCTTCTCCCCTTCACTAGAATTACCTTATCTGTGTCTGTTCTCTCTTGCTGCCCTTTAATAACCTCGTAAGTTATTTAGATGGATGTAAAAACCCCTTTCCTAAATGGTGAACTTGAAGAAGAGATTTACATGGAACAACCTGAGGGTTTTGTTGTCCATAGTCAAGAAAATAAGGTGTGTAAATTAGACCAATCTCTCTATGGACTAAAACAAGCTCACTAAGCAATGCGATGAAAAATTTGACAATCTTATCCTATCTAAAAGTTTCAAGGTCAATGAAAGTGACAAATGCACCTACCATAATTGTTTGATAAAAACCTTTGCACTATCTTGTGTCTATATGTTAGATGATTTATTGATTCTTTGGGTCAAACTTGCACCTCATAAATGATGTAAAAATCAATATTGAGTGCGAACTTTAACATGAAAGACTTTAGGAGAAGCTAGTGTAATATTAGGCATAAGTAAAAGGTATGAAAAGGGAATTTCTTTAGATCAATCTCACTATATAGAAAAGATTCTAAAAAATATAATTACTTTTGAGTGTAAACCAGCCTGTACTTCTTATGACCTAGTGTCAGTTGTTCAAGAACACTGGTGACAGTGTTAATCAATCTGAAGTATGCGAAGCATCATAGGTAAGTCTTGGATACGGTTGACCGACTACACTAGCCTGACATAGCTTAATGCTAAATAGGACTATTTTTTTTGGTAGGCTTTATAAGCAAGTCTAGTAAGAGCATTGGAATGCCTAATAGAAAGGGTTCAATGAGTCTTAAAAGAAACCCAAAACGCAGGATACATTTCAAAAGTTTCCACTGTCTTGGAAGGGTTTGACGATGCTGATGTTGGTTCTAGTTGCTGGAGCCACGGTTCTGACCTTTTCTCTTTGTCCCCTTAGGTTTTTGGTCAGGTTTTACCACGACAGAGGTAGGTTTCCTAGATACTGTGTTCACCTCCTCCCTTTGGTCCTACTTTCGGGCTTCTTCCTCGATCCTTGGTCGGGTTATAAGAATCTCCAAAGAGAACTCCTTTGTCTTATACCTCAAAGTGTTCTTAAAATCCTTCCACAAGGGGGGCAGTTTATCAATAATAACAACTTGGAATTGTTCGTTTAGAGGCTTACCTTCCGTAATTATCTCGTGGGCTATCTTCTGGAGTTCATGAGATTGAGCCTTCACGGATTTGTCATCCGTCATCTGGAACTTGAGATAACGGCTAACCGCATATTTCTTCTACCCGGCCTCCTTGTTGTCATACTTCTTTTGCAGGGCATTCTAGACCTCCTTCGCTATCTTCATTGTACTATAGTAGTCATACAGATCATCAGTCAAACCATTTAAAATGAAATTCTTACATAGAAAGTCTTTCTCTTCCAAGTCAGCAGTCTCTTTTATCTGTTGTTTAGTTGGTTCTTCTAAAAGGACGATCGGCTTAGCGCTGGTACAAGCTTCGGCAACTTTCTTGACGGTGAGGAAGAATACTATCTTTTGCTTCCACCGCTTGAAGTTCGCTCCTTCGAATCGAAATGGATGGTTGAGGTCAAATATCTCATTGTTGCTACCGAGGGCTTCCTCCTCGATCCTTAGTCGAGTTATAAGACTCTCCAAGGAGAGCTCTTTTGTCTTATGCCTCAAAGTGTTCTTAAATCTTTCCACAAGGGGGGCAGTTTATCAATAATAACAGCAACTTGGAATTGTTCGTTTAGAGGCATACCTTCAGTAATTATCTCGTGGGCTATCTTCTAGAGTTCATGGGATTGGGCCTCCACAGATTTTTCATTCGTTATCTGGAACTTGAGATAACGGCTAACCGCATATTTCTTCGACTCGGCCTCCTCGGTGTCATGCTTCTTTTGCAGGGCATCCCATACCTCTTTTGTTGTCTTCATTGTACTATAGTAGTCTATAAATCATCAGTCAAACTATTTTAAATGAAATTCTTACATAGAAAGTCTTTCTCCTCCCAGTCAGCAGCTTCTTTTATTTGTTGTTTAGTTGGTTCTTCTAAAGGGACGACCGACTTAGCGCTGGTACAAGCTTCGACAACTTTCTTAACGGTGAGGAAGAACAACATCTTTTGCTTCCACTGCTTGAAGTTCGCTCCTTCGAACCGAAATGGACGGTTGAGGTCAGATATCTCATTGTTGCTACTTAGGGCCATTGAAGATGTGGAAACGTCTTAAAATTTTTGGAAATAGCAGGGCCCTCAGAACGACAAACTGTAAGCCATCAAGGCACAACGGTCAAGCGAAGAGCAAAACCTGCAAAACAGAATCTCGTTATAGGCTGAGTTGCGGAGCTCACTCTCTTTAAGACGTTTCGCAGCTCTGTCCAAGTGTGCAAGCAGGTCTGAAAATTTCCACGTCGTTCCTAAGATAAAACAGCCAAATGAAAACCAATCGAAAATGCACCGTTACCGATCGGAACGTACACCGTTTCTAAACTCACTACTCGGAAAGCTAAGATGGAGGAGGAGAGAAAAATGAAGTGGGAATTTAGAAAAATGAATTTTGTGTCTCACGAATTGCTGAAGACCTCGCCTTTTATAGGCCTTTAGCATCGAAATGAATCGTTTTAAAATTAATCAACAGACCATTTTAAATTAATCAATGGACCGTTTTAAAAATAATAATAAAAAAATAAAATAGTATTTTTCTATTGACCGTAAATTTGTTGGTCCAATAATTGTGTCCTCATGGTTACCTTGCAAGGATATAGTGTATTTGAGATATTTTTAAGCTCAATGATTATACAAAAATCACTAGACAAACTCTCCAAAATAACCGACATAAACAAAAAAAATGTATCTATATCATTTGATTGTAATTAGTTTGGAATTACTCGACTCATTCCTATACATAACCAAACAAGTATTAACTTTCTAACCACAAGACACAACTTTCTATCAATACACTCTCTAAAGTGTTTGAAACTAGAGTTGAGTTGGATGTGGGAGAAAGATAAATTGAAGTCATGGTATCAATTATTCTCTTCCCACCTCTCCTGTACATGACTGTAATCTTGCAAATTTAAAAGATGAAAAAATGCAACCATGTACAAAACAATTAAGAAATATGTATATACTTACATACACAAAACCCATGAAATCTCACCTACGTAGAGACCAATGACGACAACTATAAGAAATCACATATCAAACCTACAATTTTTTTTTAAAACAAACCAACTCAAATCTATCAGATTTGAAAAATAGGAATAAATAGCATAAATTTATTTTAATTAGTTAAAAAGATATTATTTCAAAATTTTCAAAATCACTAAATATACTCTAAATAACAAGTATCTAAATAAAATCCAATCAAATCAATAAAACCCCTTTTTTCTATTAAAAAAAAAAAACAACAACAACCTAAACAACCGAGATTCTAAATAAATAAAAAAATCAATTGATTTTGAGGGTGAAAATGAAAATTAAACTTAATAAATTGCCGAACACTTCTAACGGTAGACATTTTTTAAGTAAAAAATTCAAATTAGATATTTTTTAGAACCACTCACCCCATTGCAATTTCTCAAGTAAAAAGGGACAACTTAAACAAATAAAAATTTCCTTGGGGCTAATAATCATGAATCCATGGTTGAAGCCCAAGCTCAGATTGGGCCTTAAGTAGTGAGATTACGAACGGCCCAAATATGGTCTCTAATGGGCTTTTTGTGTTAATGAACTTGTGGATGATCGTGTTCACACGTGTGACATTGTGGTTGTTTTGAATGAACATCCTTCTATCCCGGAGGCCCAAAGCCCATGGGTCTGTTCTGATCCCATGGGGCGGCGAATCTTTTCATGGGCAACAACATAAATGACCTATTTTAAATAGGGCTAACAAGAGAAATAACAAATTTTAAAGTTTCATTTAGAAAAATGGTAAAAAGGTTTCGAAATTATAAAAATAGCTAAATGAATTTATATAATAGAAAATACTTTCACTGCTTCAAAAACAACTTTAATACAAAAAATATACTCTATCTAAATATTTTAGATAAAGAATTGCAACTTGGGGACGATGTGACTATCGGAAAGAACAAAGTACCAGTGAAGTTGTTAGCAAGTGAGTATTTGAAAGAATTGTAACTTCAGGATAATGTAACTATTGGAAATATGATTACGTTTGATACCAAATCAATTGTAGAGAGTTTCATCATCTTCATTCTATGTGACCATTTTTCTCATAGGATCTTGAAAACCAACATTAAATAATATCAATCCCATAATGTCATAATTGAAAATGATGTTCAAAGTAGAAACAACAGTAGGAAAGATGTGTGCAAGCATAAATGATTGGCAACCTAGCAAGGTTGAGCATCAAAAGCTAGCGATAGAATTTAAGAAAGAATTGTTGAACCAAGATCGTAAACATGAGATTGAGAAGGAGAAAAAGAGATTTCAGGGGGCGGCTCAATAAAGAAGATGAAAAATATGAGATTTAGGGTTTTTTGTTATCTTATTTTAATGATGATGATGTTGGTTGTGGTGGTCATGATGATGATGATGAAGAATAGAACGAAACATGTATATATATATATAAATTAGTTTGATATCAATATGAATAAAATAGTGAAAAAAATATTTAGATACAATTGTTGTAACAAGCACTTAAACAAATTGAAAGTTAGTTAGATAAAATAAAATTTGATAATAAATGATAAATTCATATATAAATTGGAGAGTAAAATCAAAAAGTTTTTGTTTATTATGATTAATTCGATAAGTAGTTAGATAAAATCTAATTTGATAATAAAATATAAATTCAAATATAAGTCGGGGGAGAAAAATCAGGAAGGGTGCTCGTTTATTTACAATTACACTATATTCATGATTTCATTTTTCATTTAAGCTTCAATAAGTACGTTGTATTTATAACATCATCAACCACAAAACCTACAAAAAAATTCTAACTCGTTGTAGAGGTATAACAAAACTGTAAGATTGCAAAAGTGAATACTTATTTATTTGTAAAAAAAAAATTAATTGTATAATGATATAATAAGATGATAATGAATAAAATGTGATTAAAACAACACAAAAATGATAAAATTTAAATGAAATATACAAGTGTTAGATGATAATATGTATAAAATCTTGAGTAAAATATTAACCAGGATAAAAAAAATTTAATTCGAATTGAAAATAATAAAATACGAGTAAAATAATATAAAGTCTAAAGATATATTATAAATTAAAATCAAAATGGTGATAAACAAACTAAAGATTGATTAATTCTCAATATTTTCAAAAAGTGGTTAAATCAAAATAAACAATTCAAATTTCAAAATAGGAGAAATATCTGACACATTTATCTCCTGAATTCGTTAGGTTGAAATCTCATAACCGATGATTCCATTTATATGTACTTTTATTGAGAATTAATACATGGTCTCGTAATAGACAATTCCATTTACACCATATTTCTATTGAGAATTTATACACGATATAATAATTACACAGTACTTGAAAAAACTATTAATCGATCATACCAAGGGAAATTTGGGAATTAAAAACATATATGTAATTTGCACGGCACACTTTTGCCAAAAATCTTATTGTTTTTATTTTTTTTTGACAAAAATCAAAAGACATTGTTGACCGAGATATTTTGGACCAATCACAAATTGTCACGTCATTAACTAAATTAATGACAAAATTTCAAATCATCAAATTTGGGACCAATTAGGAGTGGACATGTGTCTTGAATTGAAGTTGAAGACAAAGTCCACTGACGCCACGTGGTTTCATCGTGACCGTTGAATCATATAAGATTAATTTGACCCAATTTGATATTATTATTTGGGTTAAAATTCAACTAAACCCAAAAATATATTGAATTTGACCTGAATTTCAAATCAGACCCAAATCCAATTAATTGGGTCCAAAAGCGATGCCCATGGACCAATCAAGCCCAATTTGGGCCCAAGCCCATTAAGGCTCATAAGAAACCTCTATAAATAGAGACTCTATCTATTCATTTAGGGAGAGAAGGAATTGAAGACAAAATCTCTCTAAAGATCAGAAGTTTGAAGCTCCAAGGTTCTGAAGAGCATAACTCCTCCAAAGCTTTGAAGATCAGAAGACACTAAAGCTCTAAAGATCAGAAGACATATCAAAGCTCTGAAGATCAGAAGACATTAAAGCTTTGAAAATCAGAAGACAGATCAAAACTTTGAAATTCAGAAGACACTAAAACTCTGAAGATCAGAAGACATATTAAAGCTCTGAAGATTTAAGCTCCCAAGATCCAAGACTCATGCTCTCAAGTGTTGAAGACCGAAGCTTCTCAAGCTTCAAAGATTAAAGTTCTCAAATTCTGAAGCATTGAAGATCTGAACTAT
Organism: Benincasa hispida; assembly: GCF_009727055.1. Taxonomy (NCBI): domain Eukaryota; kingdom Viridiplantae; phylum Streptophyta; class Magnoliopsida; order Cucurbitales; family Cucurbitaceae; genus Benincasa; species Benincasa hispida. Next base: position 21,238,984 of record NC_052351.1, read on the forward strand.
TTGAAGCTTTGAAGATTAGAGGATTTCAACAAACTGACTATATCTTCACAACGTACAAGCTGATAATTCAATCTCTTCAAACTTAAGGGTCAAGCCCAAGCCCACCTGTGAACTTTATAAATAGAGAAGTGCTCCTTATTTGGAGGGGTCAGCAATTCTACACTCCAGAGAGCTTAGAGGAAATTCTTTACAATAAAAAAACTCCTTGACTTCTGAAGGTGACCACGCTTGAAGACTTGAAGTCCTTTGAAGATACAAGCATTCTGAAGACTAAAATTCTTTGAAGATACAAGCATTCTGATCACGCTTGAAAAACTGAAGTCCTTTGAAGATACAAACATTCTGATCACACTTGAAAACTAAAGTCCTTTGAAGATACAAGCATTCTTCTAAGACTCGAAGCTCAAGAACATCCACACACCCTGCTTCTATACATCAAACATACGCATTCAAACATACGCATTCAACCAATTCAAGTTCAACTCTACGAAACAAGTGTCTCCGAAAGCTTCATGCGAGCACTAATCATCCAAGAAAATCAATAAGCCTAAAGGCCGATTGTCCAAGAAGATCATCAAGCTCAAAGGCTGATCATCCAAGAAGATCATCAAGCATAAATGTCGATCATCCAAGAAGATCGACAAGCCCAAAGGCTGATCGTCCAAGAAGATCGATAAGCCCAAAGGCCGATCATTCAAGAAGATCAACAAGCTTAAAGACCATGGTTTATTTTGAAAGCATCAAAATATTATGTATTAGAGATTGTACTCACTTTCCATAAAATTAATACAAATACAAAGTTCAAGTTCCACGAAATAAATTTCTCTTGAAATCTCGTGTGAACAGACACCTCCTGATTTTGCTATTTTTTACACTTTCCTATTTAAATATGCATTTTAAAATATGGTCCCCAGACTCTTTCTCTAATAAATGGCCAAATGGTTTTTTTTTCCAGAAATTTTAATAAGGTAAAATTCATAGATAATGTTTATTAATATATGAATCCTTAATAGAATATCTAAATGAAATGGTAAAATTATATAAAATCCTAATTTTCAAATAAAAACAAACTAATTGCTTAAGTCTACAATCCTCTACCATTTATTTTAGTTAACAAAAGGAAAAAAAAAAAAAAAATCCAAAAAATCCAAAAAATCCAAAAAATCCAAAAAACCAAAAAACAACTCCTAAAATCAAGAAAAAAAAATGGTTATTAACAACTGATTAAAAGTTATATATAACTTAACATAAAATTCATGGATAATGTAAAATTTTTAAAAAATCTAAATATGTGTGATAGAAAAAGTATAATCTAATTTGGAATGTAAAATTACAGTGTATGTGAAGAAGACCTAATTTAGAATTCTCAATCAGACCCATGTAAATACATTTTTCCCTACAAATATCTCAATTCACTAGGACAACATACAAAACCATGGCACATACCCACCCACCCATACCCACCTACCCGCTTCTTTATTAGTGAACAAACCCTCTTCATTAATCATCTAATTTTCATAATTGTAAAAAGAGTATTTTTGTTATGATCTCTATTCGTCACATGTTATATTCCCAATTTCTTTACTTCATATCTATAACATCCCTTCATCGAAAATCACCTAATATTTAAAACACTAGAGCAAATATTTTGTATTAAAAACAAGTTAAAATCTTTGTCAACTAAGCTCCACATGTATCTTCTAGTCTAAAAGGCTAGAATTTTCTTCACTTTTTTTTGCCACACAAATACCTTGTACTAAAACTAGCTAAGATTTTATTAGACTTTTAGCAACACAAAATACCTTTTCCAACAATTTAAATATTCGCTAGATACCTTGTAACAACTAGAAAATATAACTAAAAAACCTAAATTGAACCTTCTAAATATGTACCTTATACTATGCCATGAAAATACCTTTATTAAAAATAACTAAAATCTTCATCAATTGAACCGCACAAATATCTTGTACTTTTATTTTAGTAGTCGTGTTATACGGAACTTAACCTCAAACCCTTTAAACTCATCCATTTGCAAATTGAATTTTGATTTGAGTCATCCTTCATTTTGAATTCAAGTCTTCAAACTGGTAACTCTGATTCGTGATTTGTTGTCTCTATTTCGATTTCTCCTCCTAATTCGGTTCAAAAGCTTGCAAGTAATCGTTGCACAAGTAAGTAGCTCAACCCGGACAAGCTGCAGGCGCGTATGAGGAGTTGGTTGAGCACAAGGCATGCGCTGGATTGTACGCAAGGATGCGCTGGTATGCGTTAGACTATGCAGACGTGTGCTGAAGCCATAAGCACAAGGGAGGTATTGTGTGGGCATTGGTGAGCGGCTAGTTGAGCGCCTAGGACATGCTTGGCACATGGGTTAAAGCTTGATGGCCGCATGGTTCAACCTTAGTACTTAAAGATTTTCCTAAGTGTTGGTCGCATAGGAAGTTATGCATTAAAGCTAAAATGTGATGTTTCAAGATTAAATGTTAAGCTCCTTTATAAGAGATAATCTCACAGGGAAACCAATGGCATTGGCTAAATATGTTATTCATTTCTATAGGGTTAACACCAATAGGAAGAGCTTATCAACCCTAGAAGGAATGCCAAGGCTGTGAATGACAAAGTTTAAGTGTTTACCAAGGTTTTACTAAACGCATGTTTATAAAGCTATTAATACATGCTTTGAATGATAGCATTGCAAAGAATATTTTCAAGAAAACTAGTTTCATTAAACCATGCTTAGTTTAAAATAAGTTTACGAAAGCATGTTCTAAGTGTTTATGTACTTTATGTTCACCAAGCATGCGTTAGAAGTTCGTATTTATTTGACAAAGATGTTGAAGCATATGTTTTATGTTACTATATTTTCAAGCATACAAGCTTTAATGAAAAGTAATTATGTTAGCTATGATTAACCCGATACTCAAAGACTCTAAGAAGGTATCTGGGCAATAGAATATAAGGTATGATGGTATTAAATTTAAAACCACGTGTACGTAGGTAGAATTGACGTTGGTTGTGTTGAGAGTACTCTACACCAACTAAGGTTGATGTTGAGGGATTGAGCAAAAATGTTCTCTCTCAACTAAGGTTTATGATGAATTATGATTTCAGCTACGCTATGTTTTAAAAGTCATAATTATGAGTTTGCTAGGCAGATTTCAGTTCAAAGCATGATGTTTATGATTTACTAGTCACTCACTAGGCTAGTAACTCACTCGTTTTAAATGTTTTCTCCTCCCAGATAGTTGTCAATTCCCTAGAGGCTAACTGTACTGCTGCTCTGCCACTCAAAAACTCCAGTTAAAGATCAAGGAAAAGAGCAGTTTTAGGTGTTTACTTGTAAATGTTTGTACATATGTGTGCTCATGTTAGGGACTAGTGTTAAGTATTGGGTCCCACTGAACTTTATTTTTGTATGTATTGTGTGAATATGTTGTTGTTGAACGGAGGTTGTTTAAGTTTTTAAAGTTCTAAAAGCTTATTGAATGTTAAGTAATATATCCAGGGTTTCCTAAACAGGTTAAGGATGTTAGTTAGGTAGTAAGTGCATAAAGAGTTGTTAACTGCTGCCATCACATTCTTTAACTGGATTAAGAGGGTAATCTGGGAGGGGGTGTGACAACATTCGCTTTTCCTGGATGGTACTCAATAGTACAATCATAATACTTGATCAACTCTAACCATTTTCTCTGTCTTAAATTCTAATCTTTCTGGTCAAAGATATACTTCAAACTCTTATGATCAGTGAATATGTGGTAACACTCAGCAAACAAGTAATTCCTCCACAGTTTTAGAGCTAATACTACTGCCGCTAACTCCAGATCATGCTTCTTTAACCATTTAGAAGCATAGGCTATCACTCTACCCTCTTACATTAAAACACATCCTAGTCCTTGTCACGATACATCACAATAAATCTCAAACTCCTTACTTGAAGTAGGAAATGTAAGTACTGGAGCTGATACTAATATCCATTTCAACTCTTGGAAACTATGCTCATATTCAGGAGACCACTCAAACTTCACATCTTTCTTGGTCAAACTAGTCAATGGAAAAGCTATCCTAGAAAAATCTTCCATAAATCGCCTGTAGTAACCTGCTAAACTCAGGAAACTACGTACCTCAGATGCCATAGTATATCGTTCCCAGTTCATTATGGCTTCTATCTTTTGTGGATCTACAGTAACTCCTGCTACAGATACTACATGCCCCATAAATACAACTTGATCTAGCGGAAATCACATTTACTGAACTTAGCATACAACTTTTTTTCTCGTAATATCTGAAGCACTACCCTTTGATATTCCACATGTTGGGACTGGTGTCTTAATTCTCCCGGAGTCTTGTAGTTTGTAAACTTTGTACACATTGTTTATTAATAAAATAAGAGTTATTTTATTTGTATTTACTCATATCCAATAAACGAAGATCCGTGGTTATTGTATGTAAACTTAAGCATGTATATGAGATATACAAGTGGATCATGCCTTTAGTAATAACCTAAAAGGTCTGTAGTGTAAGGATAAAGGAGGGATACCTTATCTTGGTGACATTACAGATACGACCCACTTTGTAGAGGTTTACAAGTGTTATGAACAACTACAGATGGTTTGATCCTAACTATTTATGTGGAGACATGCAAGCGAGGGTGTCCTATACAAAGAGTTTGTATAAGATCGGACCACGAGATGATTAATCTCTTTATATAACGTCGTTGATAATTGAGACTTACATCTCACTTAAACAACCACAGGTGACATGACCTTAATCCTGAATGTTTTGGGAACTTCTGCCTATGAGAGCGATCTTTTGATTAGTATAGGTGAGAATGGCCAGATTGCCAACTCAACAAGCCTACCTTTCTGAGAATTTGTCTGATTAGGGAGCTGGGAACTTAGTTACACAAGACGGAATTCACTCCTTCTCCAAAGTAGGGGTAAGTAGACCGATTGCTCTCTTAAGAGTTGATTCCGAGTCTTGGACATAGTGGCCACATCCTCTCTTTGGAAGAGAGAACCCAGTCATAGTAGGACTATGACTTATTGTTCATTAGAGGAATCAATGGTACTTAAGAAGTTAGATGTAACTACAGGGGCAAAATAGTAATTTGGTCCAGCTATACTTATGAGCGATCTATGAAGGGTATCGTACTGTTGATTGGTTAAGATGGACACATAATATATCTGTAGTAAGGAGAGTTCAGTTGTCGATCTTTAGTGAAGTGCCCGAAAGTTAATGATTGTTGGATCCCGTGACTAAAGAGTTTAGTCAATTATTCACGTACTGTTGGAGCTTCGAGCTACAGGTCCATAAGGTCCCCTTGGTAGCTTAATGGATTCAAGTTAAGAATAAGTTCTTGGGGTTAGTTTGAAATGTTCAAATTAACAAGAGAAAATTCAATTATATATGATATAACTGGTGTGATGTATGAGATACATTAAGTGGAGGAATTAATATAAATACTATTTACATTAAGTACCATAAAATAGAAAAAGAACTATGGTTTGTATGTTTCATGAGATGAAATATTAAAACTATAGGTTATAAATATAATATGATAAGTTGGTTATCATATTTATTTATAATAAATTAATTATGTGATAAATAATTATTTTTCTCTAATAACCAATTGAGTGGGAGGTTATTGACTGTTTTATGGTAGCCGTGAGATAAAAGAAAAATTATTTTCCTAAAATTAAAGTTACTTCATTTGAAAAATTACTCATGGATAAGCTATCAAGTGAAATAGTTTCACTAAGTGATAACTGTGCAGAAACTAAGCAATCGTGGAGCTTGAACTATATGATAGTTCATTAAGCTAATCATAGCCAAACATGCTAGATATAAATGAATGTGTAGCACCAGGATCAAATAATACATAAGCAGACTGGTTACATAGAATTACTTTACTAGTCACTAAAGGATCCCAATGAAGGGTCCTTGAGCGGAAGAGAAGGATCTTCCCAAAATTCCCAAATCTTACAGAATATTAATTTACAGTAAAAACATACATAATCATGCATTTAATTTAGAAAACAACATGTTAAAAAAGAACTAGAAGAGAAAAATAAAGGGAATAAGAGGCTTACCCTTAAAGACTTTAAACTTCACGTTTCCTCTTCCCTATGAAATCATGAATAAAATTGAAATGGCCAATTGGGCACCACCACTCGGAAACCTCAGTATTCTTAGGCAGAAAACTCAGAAGGTGTGGGCTCTTACTATTTTGGATTTTTTGAGAGAAAAGAAATTACCTCTCACTCCTACACGTTGTGACGAGAAATAAGGGGAGGGAGTTACAACTCCCTCCCTAAAACTAATTTTTTTTATTAATAATAAACTTTAATATATATGTGTGTGTGATAACCACTTTATTATATACATTAAACTATATGTTATATAAAAAATAATATATAACCTATAGTTCAATATTGTATATAATACAATATAACCTATGGTTTAATTCTCTCAACAACGATATTTGATATAAATCTCATTTATATTAAATTTAATTATATGAATCCAATTCATATAAGTAATATTTGAAACATATTCAAATATTTAATTTCTCTCAATTAAATTACTTAATATTATAATGTATCAAATAAATTATATTAATTATATCTCATATATAATTAATTCCCTCAATTAATTTGAACAATTCAAATTAATAAAAAAATCTATTCTCATTTAATCCCGTTGAGTTATTGAAGGGACCTTATGGACCTATAGCTTGAAGCTCCAACGGTATATGAATAATTAAATAAACTCTTTAATTAAATTATTCACCATCCATTAACTGTTGGGCACTCCACTAAAGACTAACAACTACACTCTTCGCATTACAGATATATTTCTTCGTCCATTGAATATAACCAATCAATAGTATGATGACCCTTCACAAATTGCTCGTAAGTATAGTTGGGCCAAAATTACCGTTTTTCCTGTGTAGTTACATTTAACTCCTTAAGTATCATTGATCCCTTTAATGAACAATAAACCATAGTTCAACTATGATTAAACCCCTCTCGAGCCAGGAGAGGGTGTGGCGCCATATTGTTTAAGCCCTAGAATCAGCCCTTAAGGGAGCAATTTATCTACTTACCGCATCGTGGCGGAACGAGTGATTTAGTTCTTGTGTACCTGTGTTCCCAGCTCCCTAATCAGGCGAATCTTCAGAATGGTAGGCTTGTTAAGTCGACAATCTGGCCACTCTCACCCATACAAATCAAAGAACCGCTCTCATAGGAAGGAGTTCACAACTCACTCAGGATTCAGGTTATGTTACCTATGGTCATTCTGATGAAATGTAAGTCACTATTATGAACAGCGTTATATAATGAAACTAAACATTTTGTGGTCCAGTCTTATACAAACTCCTTTGATAGAATATCCCTGCTCACATGTCTCCAAATCAATGATCAGAATCAGATCATTTGTAGCACTTTATAACAATTGTAACACCTACAAAGCAGGCCATTATCCATCTATTACAGACCATTTAGGTTATCACTTAAACATGATCCACCCGTATGTCTTTACATACGTGTTTAAGCTACAAGATAACCCTGGATGTTAGCTTATTGGTGTTTGGTTAATGCAACTAATTTTGAAATAAAACATCACATATTTTATTACATAAATAAAATGTATGTACAATACAATTACAAACTGTAGGATCCTACGAGATTTAGGGCATCAACCCCAACAGTCACAAAAAAATATATTTGAATCATATTCAAATTTTTGTTCCTCCAATCAAACTGTAATGTATCAAATACATTATGTCAATTATATCATATATAATTTAATTAATTTAATTATATCATATATAATTAAATTCTCTCTTGTTAATTTGAACATTTCAAATTAACCTAAAAACTGATTCTCAACTAAATCCTTTGAGCCACCAAGGGGACCTTATGGACCTGTAGCTTGAAGCTCCAACGATACGTGGATAAATAATTAAACTCTTTAATTACTTTATCCATCATCCATTAACTGTCGGGCACTCCACTAAAGACCTACAACTACATTCTTCTCACTACAAATATATTTCTGTGTCCATTGGATATAACCAATCAATAGTACGATGACCCTTCATAAATTTCTCGTAAGTAAGCTAGGCCAATTTACCGTTTTGCCCCTGTAGTTACATCTAATTTCTTAAGTACTACTAATCCCTCTAATGAATAATGGATCATAGTCCCACTATGACTAAACCCCTCTTGGGCTAGGAGAGGGTGTGGCACCACATTGTTCAAGACCCAGAATCAGCCCTTTAGGGAGAAATTTATCTACTTAACCTTGCTTCGGGGAAGGAGTGAATTCCACCTTGTGTAGTTGAGTTCCCAGCTCCTCAATCAGACGAATCCCCAAAATGGTAGGCTTGTTGAGTTGGCGATCTGGCCACTCTCACCCATTTAAATCAAAGTACCACTCTCATTGGCAGGAGTTCATAACTCACTCAAGATTAAGGTCATGTTACCTATGGTCATCCTAGTGAAATGAAAGTCTCTATTATGAATGGCGTTATATAATGAGACTAAACATTTCATGTTCTAGTCTTATACAAATTCCTTTGTATAGAATATCTTCGCTCGCATGTCTAATACATAAATGATCAGGATCAGATCATTTGTAGCACTTTACAACATTTGTAACACCTATAAAGTGAGTCATACTCATAATGTCACAAGGATAAAGTACCCAGCCTTATCCATATACTACAAACTATTTAGGTTATCACTTAAACATGATCCACCTGCATGTCCCCGCATACATAATTAAGTTACAATGATAACCGTGGGTGTTAGTTTATTGGTTTGTGGTTAATGAAACTAAAATATCATATATTTCATAGAAAAAGTGAATAAAATATCAAATATTATTAATCACATAAATGTTTGTTCATACAAGGTTTACAAACTATAGAACCCTACGAGATTTAGGGCATCAACCCCAACACCGATTTCCTTCCTCGGGCCATTCTCAAACCTTCTGCATCTATTTTTCTTCCGCTATAAGAGCATTTGAGACAAGTCAGTGAACTTCTGGTCATATTCAGTGATCGTCATCGATCCTTGAACTAGTTAGAGAAACTCATCTTTCTTAGCTTCTCTAAACGAGCTGAGATAATACTTATCTTCAAAAGCCTTTCTAAACTCCGACCAGATCATAATCCCTAATCGGTTCCTTTTGGCATCTACGATCTTCCACCATTTCTTGGCTCCTTTATGCAATAGGAACACTGCTAGCCCGACCATGCAATTGTCAGGAAATCTCATCACATTAAAGCACTTTTCAATCAAATCTAACTAGATCTCAGCATCTACTGAATCTGTGGCTCCTTTGTATGTTGTTGCACCTAGGGCTTTGAGCCTTTCGATGCCATACTTCTTTTCTGGATCTATCTGCACAGATCCAACACTTGCCGCTAATCACTAGGCGATCCTATCAAACACCCTTTTCACTAGCTGAGGATCTGCTCCTACCTGTGGAGTACTCGACTCACCCTCTAAAGTCGTTTCCTAAACTATAGGGTCTCTACCTTTTCTTTTGTTTGTATCCCCTCGTACCTCAGGATTTCTAATGGTAGGGTCAGAGTCCCTGTCTGCTATATGCTTGCTCTGCTTGCCACTCTTTCTTAGCATCCTTACCTAATTATGAAGTACATATGCTAAGGACTCATAATATGGATCTGAACTAATACATGAACTCTCTCTTTTCCCCAAAACCTTATGCTCTGATACCAGCTTGTCACACTTCCTTCCAGATTATCCTCTTAATCAGGAAGAGAATGCAACGACAGTAGTTATCAACCGTTTATGACACTTACTGCCTAACTAACTTCCTTAACCTGCTTGGGAAACCTTAGATATATTACTTAACATTCAATAGGCTTTTAAAACTTTAAGAACTTATACAACCTCCGGGGTTCAACAACAATATATTCACACCATACATACAGAAACAGAGTTCAATGGGTCCCAATACTTAACACTAATCCCTAACATGAGCACACATATGTATAGGCATTTACAAGTAAACACCTAAAACTTCTCTTTTCCTTGATCTTTAACTGGAGTATTTGAGTGGCTGAGCAGTAGTGTAGTTAGCCTCTGGGGAATTGACCACTACCTGGGGAGGAAAAAACATTTAAAACAAGTGTGCTACTAGCCCAGTGAGTGACTAATAAATCATAAACATCATGCTTTTAATTGAAATCTACCAAGAAAACTCATACTTAATACTTTTAAAACATAGCGTAGCTGAAAACATAATCCATCATAAACCTTAGTTGAGAAAGAACCCTTTTGCTCAATCCCTCAACGTCAACCTTAGTGTGGAGTACTCTCAACACAACCAACATCAATTCTACCTACATGCACGTGATTTTAAACTAAATACCATCATACCTTAGGTACTATTGCTCAAATACCTTCTCAGAGTCTTTCAGTATCGGGTTAATCATAACTAACATAATTACTTTTCATTAAAGCTTGTATGCTTGAAAATATAGTAACATAAAACATATGCTTTAACATCTTTGTCATATAAATATGAACTTCTAACGCATGCCTGGTGAACATAAAGTACATAAACACTTAGAACATGCTTTCATAAACTTCTTTTAAACTAAGCATGCGTTAATGAAACGAGTTTTCTTGAAAATATTCTTTGCAATGCTATCATTCAAAGCATGCGTTAACAGTTTTAATAACATGCATCCAGTAAATCATTTGTTAAACACTTAAAATTTTTCACTCACACCTTGGTTGTTCCTCCTAGGGTTGATAAGCCCTTCCTATTGGCGTTAACCCTGTGGAAATGAATAACATATTTAGCCAATGCCATTGGTTTTCTTGTGGGACTATCTCTCATAAAAGAACTTAACATTTAATCTTGAAACATCACATTTTAGCTTCAACGCATACCTTTCTATGCAACCAACACTTAGGAAAATCTTTAAGTACTAAGGTTGAACCATGTGGCTATCAAGCCTTAACCCATGCCAATGCATGTCCTAGGCACTTAACCAGCCGCTCACCAATGCCCATACAGTGTCTCCCTTGCACTCACGACTTCAGCACATGCCCGCATGGTCTAACGCATACCAGCGCATCCTTGGGCACAGTCCAACACATGCCTTTTGCTCAACCAGCCCCTCGTGCGCGCCTGTAGCATGCCCAGGTTGAGCTGCTTGCTTGCCTAACGATTGTAGTTGCCTACTTGTTTAACCAAAATTTCATATTAAAATTTAGCTTGAATAAAAAATTTCCAGGCCTTTCCTTGGAAAAATTCCTTCTACAAACTTGTTTAAAAATGTCTTACTTACCTTAAAATTTGAGCTCAAAATTTCCCTTAGTTTAGTTGGAAGCCTTCAATCTTTACCACTGGCTCAGATTCCTCCGAGAACCTGACCTTCTTGAAGTTTTCTTCAAATTTCAACTTGAATCCTTAGGATTTTTCTTTTAACAGCCCTGGAGCTTCTATTTCACTCTTCAAGCTTTCAAATGGCTCTAAAATCACTTCAATAGCATAAGTAAAATTCTCAAACCGAGCTTCGAAACTGAGGCTTCCTTTTTATACTAAAATTTACATGACTTTCTTTTAATCTCAAACTGCCAGCTTGCCTACTAAGTGGGTTTAACTTCCCTAATCTTGACAGCTGGCCCATTAAAGGCATTGATTAAGCTGAAACTCCTTTTTTAAGTACCAATGCAAGGCCCAAATCTTCAGTGTTATCAACGTATGGCAGAACTCAGCGCACACACCAACTGGTTAGTGCATGCCTTGACACATCCTGCCCCTATCACTCGGGCTAGTGACCATCGCTTGGTCCTGCTTGCCCTCACCACACATCTGACCAACGTATGCTAATCATCTCCTTGCACTATTGTTTAGCATGGTGGCTAATGCATGGCTCTTACCTTGACACTTGCGGCCAACTTTCTTCCACCATGCGCGCCCTTGCCTTTAAAACCATCGCATGGCCAACGCCCAACACCAATGTCAAGTGCCCAACTAACCTCAAAATGAGCTTGGCCAATACATACCCTTGCTCAACGCATAACATCCTATCAGCCTACACTTAGTCGCTCCCCGTGCTCAACTAACCTCCATGAAACATGGTTGTCGCACACCTCAACAGCATCAACACATGGGTTCCCAACGCTTGGGCATATCTAGCTTCCACACTAAGCGAAAATTTTCCTTCCTAAATGTCATCAATACCTTGTTACTCGAGAGCCTTATTTCTCAATATTTAGAACTTTTCCTTCTTCTTAACCATTTTCAAGCTTTCCCTATAAACATAACATTAGCTTTTACTTTACCTTAATTAACATACCAATTATCATACTTAAGTAGGAAAATAAAGGTTTGGGGTTTACATGTAGGCCCAAAACAAATTGTGCCTCTCCTAAATCTTTCATTTGGAATTAGGCCATCAGCCACTATTTGATATCAGTCAGTAGTCCTACATCATTCCCAATGAGTAGGATATCGTCTACATATAACACTAAGAAAGCTACTAAATTGTTGATGATTTTCTTGTAAACAAAGGTTCATCAATATTTTGATCAAAGCCATAAGATTTGACCGTAGAGTCAAATATTATATTTCACGATCGAGAAGCTTGTTTTAATCTATAAGTGGAGCGATTAAGATTTGTAAACCTTTTGCTTTTGACCTTGGATTATGAATCCTTCTGGTTGTTGCATAAAGATGGTCTCATCAAGATTGCCATTTAGAAAAATAGTCATAACGTCCATTTGCCAAATTTCAAAGTCATAATATGTGGCAAAGGACAGGAGTATCTAGATAAACTTTAACATGGTAACAGGTGAGAAAGTCTTCTCATAGTCAACTTCATCGACCTGGACATAACCCTTTGCCACTAATCTTTCCTTAAAGGTTTGCACCTTCCCATCTGTACCCCTTTGTAGATCTATTTTCAACCTATAGACTTTACCCCATCAGGTTCATCTTCAAGATTCCAGACTAAATTGAAGTACATAGACTCCATTTCGAGATTCATAGTTTTGATCCATTCATCTTTGTCTACGTCCTCTATTGCCTTCTTATATGACAATGAATTCTTAACATCGCCATTAGATATGATGGTCAGGGTTTCTGTTAAACCCATATAACGAACAAGATTCAAAACCCTCCCACTATGTCGAGGTTCCCTCAACGGTTAAAGTGGATGTGATCTACTAGATGAACTGACATAAACAACTTTTATTAATGTACTTGACTCTTCAACAATTCTTATTGATGGTTTAGTAGTTTTGCTAGAAATCTCATTTAATACTATTTTACTGCGTGGTTTTTGCTCTCTAATGTGGCCCTCTTCTAAAATGTAATGTTTGTCGATACAAACTGTAACGACCCAGATTTGTATGCATACAGGAAATTAAATGTCAAATATTAAGCAGGACGGAATTTTGTTTAAAAGGGTGGTAAATGTAGTACCTTAACCCTAATTTAGAAAGCAGGAAAATAAATAAAAAATATATAATTAAGAATGAAAAATATATAAATTTAATAGGAAAATCGGGTGGAAATTTAGAAGGGGAAAAATAGGAAATTTATTCATTATCCAAAAATAATGAATAAGGGAGTAGAATCAGGGAGGATTAATTAGAAGTTGGACGCTAGCTAATTCAGGAGACAACGAGCAGTAGATAACTTTTTGTTTGGGCATTGCTCATTGGAAGAATTGAAGGTGAATTAATTGCCCATATACTCTTAAAATTTGAAAGAGCTAAAAAGAGGAAGTGGAATCCACAAGCAGTGAAGGCAACCACGCGTGAAAACTAGCAAGATTGGAGAGAACATTGGAGAGAGCGAGATACTTAGCGAGACAGTAGAAAAGAGCGGGAGCGAGAGTGAGAGCGGGAGCGGGAGCAAGAGCGAGAGCGAGAGCGGGAGCGAGAGTGGGAGCAAGAGCAAGAGCAGGAGCGAGACCAGCGAGAGCGAGAGCGCGACTAGTGATAGCGAGAGCGAAAGCGAGAGTCGCGAGAGCTAAACCAGCGAGAAAGCAGGAGAGAGCAAGATTTTGAGAACAAAAAGAGCGAGATTTGGACAGAAGCGTGGATTATGCGTTGAATTTTGCCATGATCTTACAGATTATACATAGAAAAACCCTAAAATTGAATACAAACAAAGAATGATGACGTAAGGGCAAACGTTAGTCAAGATTAGGTGTCTTATTGAGGGGAATCCTTAAACCCTAAGTAATTTTAAAGAAGCTACCTGTACGATGATTTGTCACACTGAGAAGAGCTCAAAACTACTATAAATAGGACCCTTTGCCGAAGATTTAACCCATTCTCAAAAAAATATCAGTAACAAAGAATCGTGTGAAAGAGTAAGTGTGAGTGAGGAAGTTTTGTGAGGCTAAAAGAGAAAAGCTCGGGTAAGTGCTGCCCAAATTTCCTTCTAGTTTAAAAAGGGAAAGCTCTACTGATCAAATCATATAGAATAATAAGGAATAACTAGATCACAGTCAAGATAAGTAGTTTATCTCATCCTCTCTTTAAATGTTCTATGGTAGTGTACCTTTATTATGTTGTATGATTATGTTAATTGTTATATTGCATTACATGTTTAGAACACGTTTCTCTACAAGGGACCTCATGCATTATGTTTGTTCACGATTACGTTAAAATCAAAGTTTTAATTAGGTGTAAGTTATGCTTCCAGTCTAATCTTACGTTTATGTTAATGGTTGATGTTGGATACGACTCTGGCTCTACTGACTGCATGACCCGCTAATCAACAGATGAGTTAGTTTCCGCTTAAGTTCTCATCTTCCTATCAGGGCGGAGAAATTTATGCTTCCATGGCTGGTAGGGCATGTATGGTTGCACCCCTCCAGGCCTAATCTTACATTATGTTTATGCTAGGGACTAGTAGGGTATGTATGGTTACACCCCTCTAGTCCAATATTACGTTTATGCTAATGGTTGATGTTGGATGTGACTTTGGCCTTACTGACTGCATGACCCGCTAATCATCAGATAGGTTAGTTTTCACTTAGGTTCTCATCTTCCTATCAGGGCGGAGATATTTATGTTGGAAGCATAACCGACCACCACATGTTATTATAAGTTTTCGGTCCCAACCATATGTTTTCATGACATGTTGTTTGTGATTGTGCATTTGGTCACTACCCTACGTGAGAACTACTTACTGGGTATATTATATACTCATCCTATATTTTTACAGACTTTATAGGTAAGAACACATGCATTTTGTACCACCACGCTAATGTTTTATGGATCCTGGTGTTTTGATAAATAAACTTTTTATATAGTTTTTCTATCTAATTAATAAAATTTAGATATGTTCTTTGAAATTTTCACCAAAACTCATCTCATGATAGAAAAGTCTAAGTATGCATGTCGTAGAGGTCGGATCATAATGTGTAAGGATCCGGTCGTTACACAAACACTTCATTATCTTTTGGATCATAGAAGTAACCACCTCGCGTTGAAATGCACACAAAATGTGCATTATTTGCCTTAGATTTAAGGTTGTTTTTAATATGTTTTTATCAAATGTGTTTGCTAGTGATTTCTAGGATTTATGATCGAGAAGTGAACTATACTCAAAACAAGACAAAAAGGACCAAATTAGGCTTAAAGGAGTCCAAACATAGCAAGGGACCAAAGGGAGTAAAGAAAAGAGAGGAAAAATGCAATGTATCAAAAGGCAAGGGAGCATTGTTGTTGGTGTTGACAATCAACATGCGAAAACAATTAGGATCTTAAGCACTCTAACTACATTAATTTTAAATTACAAGCATGCAAGGTCATAAATTCCAAAATTTAGGGTTTCAGTGTATACCATTGAAGAATTCCTTCAAATCAACAACTCCTCGGCTCGATTTTCTTCTTTAATAGCTTATAAACCGCTACTCGATCTTCCCTACTATTTTTTTGGCCCTTAGATTGGATTGTGGGATCCAAATTGAGTCTTAATTTTAGGGAATTCAATGGAGATTGGAGAGAGTTTTTTTCTTGGAAATGATGAACCTTTTCTTCATCAAGAAGTGAAAATTACATGATCCTATTTTTCAGTTGATTGAAATCATTTTATTAAAAGAGGGAAGAGCTAAAACTTACCTTTGTATATTCCCAAATTCTTCATGATTCCCTCCACACCTTCTCCAGAACGTATCTTCAATGATCAAGGGACACTATCGTAAATGAAACCTTGTTATTTTCTAGGATCCCAAGAATTGGATGTGTGGTCTCCAAGATTTGAAAGAGGAAGAAGAAGTAGTAGAGAAAAGAAGAGAGATTTTTAGAGAAGTAGTAGGAGATTAGGATTCAGAATTCCCCGTTCAACTATGTCATAAACATGGCCCATGGAGAGCTATTTATAGATAGGAAGGGTGACCCCCTTCTTCTAGTCTTTCTTCCTAGTTTAGTTCTAATTTAATTAAATCACTTTTATTTAATTAATCAGTTCAATAATTAAATAACCATATATATTAAATCTAATTTAATATACATATATAATAAATAAATAAACATCACATGTTTATTTATCTCTACTTCTCAAAAATTAATTAATTAATTAATTAACCATCAATTAATCAATTAAACGACTATATTAAATCATATTTAATTATCACATATTTATATGTATGCATCTCTTTAATATTTGAATCTTATTCAAATATTTCTCTCTTAAGTATAGATCACATCTATAATTGATCATATTATATTAATCTCATTAATATGCAATTGATTTGAATAATTTAAACCATTCCTCTTATATACCATTTAGTGAGATAATAATGAGACCTTATGAACCTGTAGATTAGAAGCTCCAATGATATAAAATTAATTAATTAAACTCGTTAATTAAATTAATAAATTTTCATTAACTACCTGTTACTCCACTAAAGATAGATAGTTGCACTCTTCGCACTGTAGATTTATTTTAGTGTCCACGGATATAACCAATAAATAGTGAGTCGACCCTTCACAAACTGCTCATAACTATAGCTAGGTCAAAATTCCGTTTTACCCCTGTAGTTACATCTAACTCTTTAAATATTACTGATCTCTCTAATGAACAAACCGTTGATAGTCGAACTATAAACTAACACCCTTAGAACCAGTGAGAGGTTGAGGCCTCAATGTTCAAGACCCGGAATCAGCTATTAAGGAAGCAATTTATCTACTTTCCCTAAGGTTGGGAAAGAAATGAATTCCATCTTGTGTAATTGTGTTCTCAACTCTCAAGTCCCCAAAGTGGTAGGCTTGTTGAGTCGGCTAACAAGGCCACTCCCACCCATACAAATCAAAGGATTACTCTCTGATAAGGGCAAAAATGCACGTTATCATATTGCTAAGTTCTTAAACAATGTTGAATTGCGTTGATGAAATATGTTAAATTACGTCCATTAAGCATAAATTCTATAATATTGCGGTCGCATGCATTCAGCGCATTAGAACAGTTGATCTTTGTATTTTTATGCAGAATATGCGTTAACACAATGCAAAATTGCGATCATAAGAAATCATCGGAGGAGCGCAACTTCACCGCAAGGCTTTACGTTGATCGTGCTCGCAAACATTCGTCCGAGAAGGATTGCCGCAACTTGGTCAGCACAACATGGTGGGTGCATCTGGGTGAAAGGATAATTAAGTGCGATGGGACAGAAAGCTGATGACAGTCGAATCCAAATTAAGTTGACAACCGATAACGGTCATAAAGTATATTCAGCTTTATTGGTGACAATTATGCGGCACATCAGTCAGAAATTAAAGTTGTCCCATCTGTACAACCAGGAGAGAGAAGCCGCCTTTCACCATGGATGCTCTATAAATACCAAGTGCATTCTTCAGAAAAGGGGTTCACCATGTTTACAATCTTTTGTTCCACAAGTTGCATGTCTATGTTCTTAGTTTTCTTTCATTTTACGGCGGATGCGAGGGAAGAAGTTATGCCGGTAGATGGTTCCGGTAAGCTTGGATAGCGCCGGAAGCTCCAAGGATAGAGAGAAGGCCGACGCCTGTGAAAGCGGGAACATCTTTAGATCAGAATAGAAATTTCAATGTAAAAAGCCTCGATAAGCAAGGAATTGCTACCAGGCTCTCTACCTTTACTTTCCATTGTCATTTTGTACTCAACTCATTTATAAGAATGGAATTTCTTTCTCTATATCTATTCACTCTCTGTTATTCACGCATGAGTAGCTAAATTAGTTGAATGGGTTGAGAAGCATTTAGCTAGCACAATTAGGGAATCTTCATTCTTTGCAATTATCTTGTTTATCTATGCTTTATTCGTCCATTAGAGATACTCGGGAGGGTAGTCTAAGGAAAGGATCTAGACTTGGGAAGGTCAGGTTAGAACATAGACTCGGAAGAGCTAGATTAGAATGCATAAACGAGAGATAGGCGCTTAGGAATGAAAACTATTTATTATCAACACATCGCATGCATCCTAGAGATAGGATATGATTGTATGCGGTCACCTTGCTTTCATGCATTTTGCATCATCGCGTAGGACAAGAGTAGAGACTTAGAGATGAGTTCTATGGAAATTTTGCATTCAACACATGCGTCCTAGATTTAGGAGCATCACATTTACATTGGAAAATGACTTGCTGTGCATGGTTGTAACATGATCGTATAGTCTGATGCATTCCCAAGTAACGCTAGCTAAAGATCTTCTCAATCCATTCATCGCATACTCATTGCATCTATCAACGCAACTGTCTTTTCTCAAATCCGCCACTTTTATTTATTTCTTTTCATCAACGCAAACAACAAACCCAACACTTATTTATTTACTTGGTTACCGCAAGGTTCTCATCAAAATTACCAACATAATCTATTGTCACAAGTCCCTGTGTTCGACCCTGAACTTACTAGGAAACTTAAAGGAATTTACACTTGAATTCTGCTAGGGAAACTTGAGTGCACAATGCAAATCCATCAAAGCATATCATTCATATTTCCACTTCATAAATACGAGCATCAAGTTTTTGGCGCCGTTGCCGGGGACTTCGGCAAAATAGTTTGTTAACTGTAATTTTTTTATTTCTTTGCAGAACTCTCAATCTCTGGCGAATTACGACCCAGAGATTGAGAGGACTCTTAGACGAAGATTGAGAGACCGCCAACAACAACCACAATCAGACAAAGAAAAGATGGCAGAGCAGCCTGAAAATGCAGCACCAAATGATAATAATGTTATGGCGAATCTGATTCTGTTGGAAAACGATCGCAATAGGCTCATCAGGGACTATGCATCGCCAAATCTCTATGATTTCTCTCCGGGAATCATGAGGCCTGCCCTCGACGGAAGCAAATTCGAAATGAAATCAATGATGCGGCAGATGATCCAGACTGCAGGTCAATTCGGAGGAAGGTGTGGCGAGGACCCGCACGCTCTCCTCTGAAGTTTTATTGAAATCTGCAACACTTTTGTGTTCTCGAACATCTCTGCTGAAGAAGTTCGATTAACGTTGTTCCCATTTTCTCTCTGTGATCAGGCTAGGAAATGGGCATATTCTCTCGAACCGGGAGAGATCACTTATTGGGAGTAGGTAGTGGAGAAATTTATGAAGAAGTATTTTCCACCTACCGAGAACGCAAGACAAAGGAAGCTTATTACAAATTTTAAACAAGATATGGACGAATCGATCAGCGATGCTTGGGTGAGGTTTAAAAGGTTGGTCCGGGATTGTCCGCATAATGGGTTACCAGACTGCCTTCAAATGGAGTTTTTCTATCATGGTTTGAATCCTGCTTCGCAGATCGTTGCCAATGCGGCAGCCGCTGGTGGTCTACTGGACAAAACTTATGATGAGGTGAATAATATCCTGGATTGCATCTCCAAGAACCATGAAGACTGGAGAGAGAGTGACTAGAGATTGAGACTTAAAGACTCTAACACAAACAATGGTGCTATTACTTCATTACAAAACCAAATGACCGCAATGATGAATTTAATCCAAGGAATGGTGATTAGCAGCCCAACACCGCAAGGTGGGCAAATCAACGCAATCAATCAGAACACCGCAAGGTGTGCGACTTGCGGTGATGGGCATGCGATGGAAGATTTCCCGCAAAATCCACAATCTGTTTACTTTATGAAAAATAATACCCTTTCAAACACCTACAACCCTGGGTGGAGAAACCACCCCAATTTTGCTTGGAAGAATTAACAACAAAATTTTCAACCTATGACGCAAAAAGAAGAGCCACTAGGATTCTTTCAACGTAACAACGGTCAACCGAGCAATCAAGAAAGTAGCTCACAACAACCACTGCAATCCTCTTCTTTGGAGAGCCTATTGAAGCAATATATAGAGAAGAACGAGACAGTGCTTCAAAGTTAGGCCCCGTCCATCTACAATCTTCAATTATAGATGGGTCAGATTGCAAGTGAGCTGAAAAGTAGACTGCAAGAGGCGTTGCCAAGTTCAACCAAACTTCCACACAACTTGGGAGGATCAGGTAAGGAGCAATGTCAGGTTGTGACATTGCGCAGTGGGAAGACTGTGGAGGGAGAAGAAAAGAAGCATAGTAGAACAACTTCCATTGTAGCTGAACCTGAGATTGCGGTAACACAAGAAGAAGAAAGAGAAAATGAAGTAGAAGAACCTGAGGTTGCGTCGACCTCGAAGCCAACTGAAATGGGAACCGTGAAAGTCCAGTTACCACCTTTCCCTCAGAGACTAAGGAAGAAGAAAAACGAAGAGGTACAGTACCAACGCTTCTTATCTATGTTAAAGCAATTACATGTTAACATTTCTTTCTGTGAAGCGATTGAGGAAATGCCTGCTTACGCCAAGTTTCTAAAGGACATGGTAACTAAGAAGAAAGGAGTTGGAAAATTTGCCATAATGGCATTAACGCGAAGTTCCAAATCCATAATCCCACTGAAGATGAGCGATCCTACGAGCTTTACTATTCCTTGCTCCATAGGAGGACTCTATATTGGGCAAGCCTTGTGTGACTCAGGGCCAGCATAAATTTGATGTCGCTGTCGATTTTTAGACAATTAAATGTGGGGCAACTTATGCCCACATCAGTGACTCTCCAATTGGCTGACAGATCTCTAGTCCATTTAGAAGGTAAGGTGAAGGATGTACTGATAACAACTGACAAATTTATCATGCCAGCTGACTTCATCATTTTAGACTATGAGGCCGACAAAGATGTGCCCATCATTTTGGGGCGACCTTTTCTATCAACGGGTCATGCTAAAATTTATGTATATAAAGGAGAAATCACTTTGAGTATCAACGGATAGATGCTCAAATTTAATATAATTCGTGCCATGAAGTTTCCGGATGAAGAAGACCTGCAAGATTCTGATGATGACCTAAATTTGATTGAAGAAGAAAAGTCTGATGAAGAGTATGTCAGCGCATCCGTTGCTGCCTGTAATGCGATCACAACAAAAACAAACAAGGAAGAAAAAATGATCGCAAAGCAAGAAGAAGAGCCAACAAAAACAGATTAAAGAAAAATAATGCAACCTTCCTTAGTGGAGCCACCAACACTTGAACTAAAGACCCTACTAACCCATTTGAAGTACGCATTTTTTACGGCAGAATGAGAAGCTGCCAATGATCATTTCCTCTGTGCTCAACAAAGATCAGAAGAATGCGTTGATGAACATTCTCAAGGAACATGTGCGAGCAATTAGCTGGACGCTTGCTGACATCAGAGGAATTAGCCCCGCGTACTGCATACACCACATTCATCTTGAAGATGACCACAAGGCTACAATTGAGAATCAACGCAGACTCAACCCTGCGATGAAAGAGGTCATCAAGAAGGAGATTATCAAATGGCTAGATGTAGGCATTATCTACCCTATAGCAGATAACACGTAGGTCAGCCCCGTGCAATGTGTGCCGAAGAAGGGCAGAATGACGGTAGTCCTAAATGAGAACAATGAATTAATACTACAAAGGACCATCACTGGATGGCGCATATGTATGGACTACCGCAAGTTGAACACGGCCACAAAGAAAGATCATTTTCCCCTGTCATTCATCGATCAAATGCTAGACCGTCTAGCAGGGAATGATTCTTATTGTTTCTTGGATGGGTATGCTGGATACAATCAAATCATGATAGCTTCTGAAGATCAAAACAAGACCACATTCACCTGCCCATATGGGACATTCGCTTTTTGCCGCATGCCATTTGGCCTCTGCAATGCGCCAAGCACGTTCCAAAGGTGCATGATGACAATCTTTTCAGATTATCTCGAGGACTCAGTAGAAATATTTATGGATGACTTCTCCGTTTATGGGAACACTTATGAAGTCTGCCTAGCCAACTTAGAGAAAATTCTGAAGATATGTGAAGAGACGAATCTGGTGTTTAACTGGGAAAAATGTCATTTCATGGTAAAGAGTGTATAGTGTTGGGACATAAAGTCTCCCGGGATGGGTTGGAGGTGGACAAAGAAAAGTTGACACAATTGAAAAGGTTCCACCTCCAACCAGCGTGAAGGTTGTGCGAAGCTTCTTGGGGCATGTTGGATTCTATAGACAATTTGTTAAGGACTTTTTGAAGATAGCACGACCACTGAGTGCATTGTTAGAGGCTGACAGAAAATTTGAGTTCGACAACAACTGCTTCAACACATTCAAAGTTTTAAAAGATGCGCTGATTACCGCACCCGTACTGATTGCGCCGAACTGGACATTACCATTTGAAATCATGTGCGACGCAAGCGGGTATGCGATGGGGGCAGCTTTAGCGCAAAAGAGGAAAACAATTTTGCACCCCATCGCATATGCGAGTAAAACTCAAAACCTGTCTCTTATACACATCTAGATGTGTATAAGAGACAGGGTTAGCCCCGTGCAATGTGTGCCGAAGAAGGGCGGAATGACGGTAGTCCTAAATGAGAACAATGAATTAATACTACAAAGGACCATCACTGGATGGCGCATATGTATGGACTACCGCAAGTTGAACACGGCCACAAAGAAAGATCATTTTCCCCTGTCATTCATCGATCAAATGCTAGACCGTCTAGCAGGGAATGATTCTTATTGTTTCTTGGATGGGTATGCTGGATACAATCAAATCATGATAGCTACTGAAGAACAAGACAAGACCACATTCACCTGCCCATATGGGACATTCGCTTTTTGCCGCATGCCTTTTGGCCTCTGCAATGCGCCAAGCACGTTCCAAAGGTGCATGATGACAATCTTTTCAGATTATCTCGAGGACTCAGTAGAAATATTTATGGATGACTTCTCCGTTTATGGGAACACTTATGAAGTCTGTCTAGCCAACTTGGAGAAGATTCTGAAGAGATGTGAAGAGACGAATCTGGTGCTCAACTGGGAAAAATGTCATTTCATTATCAAGGAGGGTATAGTGCTGTCTCTTATACACATCTAGATGTGTATAAGAGACAGATATAATGTTAGGCACAAAGTGGCCACCGCATACCATCCACAAACGAATGGTCAGGCTGAAGTATCCAATCGTGAAATTAAGTTGATACTTGAGAAGGTAGTAAAGCCTTCATGGAAAAATCAGGCAACAAAACTTGACGATGCGTTGTGGGCATACCGGACCGCATTTAAAACACCAATAGGTATGTCCCCCTATGCGTTGGTATTTAGCAAGGCATGTCATTTGCCTTTGAAGCTGAAGTATAAGGCACTGTGGGTGGTTAAGAAGCTGAATTTTGATTTGAAGAAAGCAGGAGACGCGGGGAAAATGCAACTGGTCTAGCTAGAAGAATGAAGGATCAATGCATGTGAGAATGCGAAGATTTATAAGGAGCGCACCAAGCGCTGGCATGACAAATGCATATGCTGTAAGAGGGCAAAAGGTCTTACTCTTCAATTCAAGACTGCGGCTCTTCCTGAGAAAATTAAAATCACGCTGGTCCGGTCCCTTCATCATTAAAGAAATATTTCCACATGGTGCGGTGGAGCTGATCACTGAGGATGGCAGTCGGACATTTAAGGTTAATGGACAATGAGTTAAAGCATATTGCAGAGGTGATTTTCAGTCAGAAAAAGTCTCCGTGAAGCTGAAAGACTTGGACTATCCCTCTACATGATTCTTGAACTCTTATTCCTTCGTCTCTTTTACTAGTATTTAGCTATCTAAATCTTACTAAATTTTACTTCTTTCTCTATATAAAAAAAAAAAAAAAAAAAAACTTGTTGTTTTGTTTTAAATCATTTGACCTTTCTTTGTCTGTTTACAATGATTAAGGAACAGGATTGTGGAGATGTTACGTGACGAAGTATTTATCTTACTCCATCACCACAACCCAAAGAAGAGAGATCGCCGCAAAGATAGGATGTGTCAATACATAATGCGGGCGACAACGCAAAAATTTGGGGGTGTATTCTTCTTTATCTTTATTTCAAATTTTGTGCTATCACATCGCATGTTAATTTTAAAAGTCTTATCACCGCATCCTCTTTAATCACCGCAATCATTTGACATAGATAAATTTAGTAGTTTACCGCATTCTGTTTCTTTGCCAAGTATGATTTCAATGATGAAAAATATGCTTCTATGTCTTTCATATATACTAGAGTCAACTTAGTCTTAAAATAATCACCTCATGAAATATTTCTCGAAGTTAGGGGTTTTCTAGCTTTCTTTTAAACTCTCTTTACAACGCATTCTACGACCATCACGTGACTTATTTTATTCTTTTGGCAATGAGGACATTGCCGCATTTTAAATTTGGGGGTGAAGTATTTATTTTCGACTTTGCTATTCTCTCTAAAAAAATATATATTTTGAGAATAACAACTTCACTGTCAATGCAATGGGAAACCCATATTGATAAGAGTTAAGTTGTGAAAGGCACTTACCCATAGTTGGATGTCTGCATGAAACATGTGGGGCAAGCCAAAACGAAAGTAAGTCACCAGGATCAACACATAAATCAATGACCGCAACTCCACTGCCAAATCGGTATGAGTTTAGTCTGAGAAAGAGTGCATTGCTCGTAGTTGGATGTCCCATGACACACGTGGGGGCAAGCCAAAATGAAGGCAAGGCACTTGAATCAGCATAAGGTCAGAAAAAAATATCAATGAAGAAAATTTTTGTGCAAGGATAAAATCATTGTCACCCCGGTAGAAAATTTTCTTTTTGAAATAAATCATGTGATGTTTCATAATTTAATAAAGTCCTTTTGAAAGTTAAGCTTGCAATCCCTAGGTCTTAGAAATATTTTAAGAAGAGACTTAAATAAGACTTAAAGAAATTCTGGTATATAGAATTTGAACGAAGTATTCTTGAGAAATCTAGGAAAAGAACTTTGCGGTTGACTTGCTAAAAGAATTTTTAGCTTATGCTTGAAGACAAGCATTGTTTAAATTTGGGGGTGTGATAACGGGCAGAAATGCACGTTATCATAGTGCTAAGTTCTTAAACAATGTTGGATTGCATTGCTGAAATATGTTAAATTGCGTCCATTAAACATAAATTCTATAATATTGTGGTCGCATGCGTTCAGCGCATTAGAATAGTTGATCTTTGTATTTTTGTGCAGAATATGCATTAACGCAATGCAAGATTGCAATCATAGGAAATCGTCGATCGAACGCAACTTCACCGCAAGGCTTTGCGTTGATCGTGCTCGCAAACATTTGCCTGAGAAGGATTGCTGCAACATAGTCAGCTCAACATGGTGGGTGCATTCGAGTGAAAGGATAATTAAGAGCGATGGGAAAGAAAGCTGATGACAGTCGAATCCAAATTAAGTTGACAGCCGATAACGGTCATAAAAGCTTTATCGGTGACAATTATGCGTCTTATCAATCAGGAATTAAAGTTGTCCCATCTGTACAACAAGGAGAGAGAAGCCGCCTTTCACCATGGATGCTTTATAAATACCAAGTGCATTTTTCAGAAAAGGGGTTCACCATTTTTACAATCTTTTGTTCCATAAGTCGCACGTCTGTGTTCTTAGTTTTCTTTCATTTTACGGCGGACGCGAGGGAAGAAGTTATGCCGGTAGATCGTTCCGATAAGCTTGGGAGAGCACCGGAAGCTCCAAGGACCGAGAGAGGGCCGACGCCTGTGGAAGCTGGAACATCTTTAGATCAGAATAGAGATTTCAGTGTAAAAAGCCTCGGTAAGCAAGGAATTGCTACCAGGCTCTCTACCTTTACTTTCCATTGTTATTTTGTACTCAACTCATTTATAAGAATAGAATTTCTTTCTCTATATCTGTTCACTCTCTGTTATTCACGCATGAGTAACTAAATTAGTTGAATGGGTTGAGAAGAATTTAGCTAGCACAATTAGGGAATCTTCATTCTTTGTGATTATCTTGTTTATCTATGCTTCATTCGTCCATTAAAGATACCCGGGAGGTTAGTCTAAGGAAAGGATCTAGACTTGGCAAGGTTAGGAATCTAGACTCAAAAGAGCCAGATTAGAACACATAAACAAGAGATGGGCGCTTAGGAATGAACACTATTTGTTATCAACACATCGTATGCATTCACATGCATCCTGGAGATAGGATATGATTGTATGCGGTCATCTTGCTTTCATGCATTTTGCATCATCGCATAGGACAAGAGTAGAGACTTAGGGATGAGCTCTATGGACATTTTGAATTCAACACATGCATCCTAGATTGAGGAGCATCGCATTTACATTGGAAAATGACTTGTTGTACATGGTTGTAACATGATCACATAGTCTGACGCATTCCCATGTAACGCTAGCTAAAGATCTTTTCAACCTCTTCATCGCATACTCATTGCATCTATCAATGCAACTGTCTTTTCTCAAATCCGCCACTTTTATTTATTTCTTTTCATCAACGCAAACAACAAACCCAACACTTATTTATTTACTTGGTTATCGCATGGTTCTCATCAAAATTACCAATACAATCTATTTTCACAAGTCTTTGTGTTCGACCCTGGACTTACCAGAAAACTCAGAGGAATTTATACTTGAATTCTGTTGGGGAAACTTGAGTGTACAACGAAAATCCATCAACGCATATCATTCATATTTCCACTTCATAAATACGAGCATCACCCTCATAGACAAGAGTTCACAACTCACTCAGGATTAAGGTCAAGTCACCTATGGTCATTCTAGTGAAATGTAAGTCTCTTCTAGCAACGATATTATATAGAGAGACTATTCATTTCACGGTTTAGTTTTCTACAAGCTCTTTATATAGAATACCCCCGCTCACATGTCTCCACATGAACGATCACGATCAGATCATTTGTAGCACTTTACAATAATTGTAACATCCACAAAGCAGACTATATTCGTAATGTCACCTGGATAAGGTACCCAACCTTATCCATCTACTATGGACCGTTTAGGTTATTACTTAAACGTGATCCATCTATTTGTCTCCACATACATGTTTTAGTTTCATAAAATAACCTTGGATCTTAGTTTGTTGTAGTGATTTAATGCAGTCTAAACATTACAAAATATCTTTTATTTTATTAGATATATAATTTTTATTTACAAATTACAAGATAAACTCAATTTAGGACATTAACTCCAACAAAAGAATGACACCCAATCTCAACAACAAATAGTGGAATTTTAGATGGATTAAGTGGGAATCCCACTTAATCTATTTTTTTTATCATTTTTTAAATTTCAATTTAAATTTTAAAAAATTGAATTAAAACAAAAATGATTTTAATATTTGAATTTTCATATATTTGAAATTTGAAATTTTAAATAAATTTAATTCAAATAATTAATTTTAAAAAAAAATTCATTTTAAATAATTTAATTAATTTATTAATTAAAATAATTTAATATCAAATATNAAAGTGGGAACTTTGCACCAACCCTAAATTTGATTTTTCAAAAGAATCGAATTGAAATGAATTTCTAAATTTATTTAATTCAAATAATTAATTTTAAAAAAAAATTCATTTTAAATAATTTAATTAATTTATTAATTAAAATAATTTAATATCAAATATTAAATTGTTAAACTGCTAATTCCACAAACACGAATCCTAATACATGTAATTAATATATAAATCATATATAAATAATTAATATATCGTATATAATTAAAAATTTTCTTAAATCGAATTTGAACGTTTCAAACTCTCTCATCACGCTATTCTAAGGTTTAATCCATTTGTGAGATAGTAGAAGGACCTAATGGACCTACAGATCATGAGCTCCAATGATCCGAGAATAATTGGCTAAACTCTTTTAACCGAATTAATCAACATTCGTTGACTACCGAGTCACTCCACCAAAGCCCAGTAGCTACACTCTTCGCACTGTAGATATATTTTTTTCCACTCGATTTAACCATGATTAGTAAGTCGATCCTTCACAGGTTATTCGTATTGGTAGTTGGGTTAAATTTACCATTTTATCCCTATAATACATCTTGCCTTTTAAGTCTCCACTGATCTACTAATGAACAATTGGTTTATGGTTCTACCAATAAACTGAGCCCCTCTCAGTCATAGAGAGGGTGGAACTTCTTATTCAAGACTAGAATTCAGTACTTTAAGGGAACAACCTATCTACTATCCCTAAATAGATTAGGAACGAATTCCATCTTATAGAACTATGTCCCCAGCTATCTACCCAGTCTTACCCCTAAAATGGGAGGCTTATTGAGTGGTGTTGTTGAGCCACTCTCACTCATGCAAATTAAAGGATAATCCCGAATAAACAGGAGTTCATAGTTAATTCAGGATTGAGATCGAGTTACCTTAGGTTATCAGGTTGAAATAGTCGGTTTTAAGAGTAAACGATCGTTAAAAAGAAAAGTGACTATTTCGTGGTCTGGTCTTATGCAAACATCTTTTGCATAGGATGCCTCCACTCACATGTCTTCACATGAATAATTTTGGGATCACATCGTTTGTAGCAAATACAAAGTGGGCCACATCCATAGTATCCTTAGGATAAGGTATCCAACCCCATCCTTATAGTTATAGACTGTTTTGGCTATATACTCAAACCTAATCCTCTTTTATGTCTTCACATAAAGTGTAACTATTCATGCTATAGCCAAGAGTCAGTTAGTTTATTGGATTTAGGCTATTGCAAATGAAATTTACATGTTCAATAACAACTTTATTGAATAAACTTCACTAACAACTTTTTTGTAAATAGAATATGTTTAAAGATTACAAACTTTTTAAGGACATACAATCCAATAAACACCCACTTGGACTAAAACTCCAATGATACATATATACAAATATATATAATGTTGAGTAAGAGAGAATAAACTATAAATACAATAAACTAGGGCATCAGATACCCATGAATTGTCCCACTTGCCCTAGATTTATGAATCTTGTAGTCCTAGTCCCACTAGATGACCCTTGAACACTTTAGCCGTGAGGGCCTTTGTAAATGGATAAGCCAGATTGTCTTCTAAAGCTATCTTTGTGACGATCACGTCTCCTCGGTATACTATCTCCTTGATGAGATGATACTTGCACTCGATGTACTTTCCACGCTTATGGCTTCTAGGTTCTTTTAAATTTGTAACTGCTCCACTATTATCACAATAGAAGGTGATAGAAAGATGCATATTTGGAACCATTTCCAAATTAGTCAAGAACTTCCTTGGCCATACTGCTTCTTTTGCTTTACATGCAGCTACATACGTCACTTCCATGGTGGAATCAGCAATACAAATTTGCTTTATACATCTCCATACTATAGCTCCTTCATTTAGAGTGAATACTGATCCTGAAGTAGATTTTCTAGAAGCCACATCAGTTTGAAAATCAAAATTAGTGTATCCTTTAAGGATTAAATCCTTAGCACTATACACGAGCATATAGCCCCTCGTTCTTCAAAGATACTTGAGGATGTTCTTAACGATAGTCCAATGGTCATATCCAGGATTGGACAGAAACCTGCTAACTATTCCAACTGCATAATAGATGTTTGGTTGTGTACACAACATGACATACATTAAATTGCCAATTGCAAATGCATAAGGAATTCGTTTCATAACCTCAACCTTCTAAGGTGTTTGTTCCTTAGATAAATGAATTCCATATTTGAAAGGTAAAAAACCTCTTTTAAATTTTGCATTTTATATTTAACAACATCCTGTCTATATATGATGCCTGAGATAATGCAAGCATTCTATTCTTGTGATTCCAAACAATTTGGATTCCAAGAACATATTGAGCATCACCAAAATCCTTTATTTGGAATTGCGATGCCAACCATCTCTTAACGTCAGCCAAGAATTCTATCTCATTTCCAATGAGTATAATATCACAACATATAATACTAGAAAAGCTATAGTTTTTTGTTGACACTTTTTGTGTAAACACAAGGTTTGTCAACGTTCTGTTCAAAGCCATAAGATTTGATCGCATTATCAAATTTTATATTTCAAGATCGAGATGCTTGTTTCAACCCATAAATGGACTTTTTAAGCTTGCAAATCTTTTTCTCTTGATTTTGTTCAATGAACCCCTTTGATTGAGACATATAGATACTCTCTTCAAGATAGCCATTTATAAAAGTTTTCTTGACATCCATTTGTCATATCTAATAATCATAAAATGAGTAATGGATAAGAGTATTCTAGTATACTTAATCATGGCAACCGGGAGAAAAGGTTTCTTCATAGTCCACCCCCTCTCGTTGGGTAAACCCTTTTGCCACGAGTCTAACTTTGTAGGTTTGTACCTTACCAACTTGGTCCCACTTTCTTTTGTAGACCCATTTGCAACTAATAGGTTTTACCTCATCTAGTTGATCTAAAAGTTCCCAGACTTAATTGAAGTACATAGACTCCATTTCGAGGTCCATGGCTTTTATTCATTAGTCTCAATCCACATCTTCCATTGCCCCTTTAAAGGTCAATGGATCCTCCAAGCCATCATTAAGTATGATGACTTGAGTTTCTATTAAACCCATGTAATGGTCAGGCTGTTGAACAATCCTACCACTACGTCGAGGCATTCTCAACTCTTGAGAAGGATGTGATGGACCAATTTCATCAACAACTCTTGTTGAAGGACTAGCTTAATCAACATCCTTTGTTGATTTATCTATAGTTTCTTTGGTCATTCCACTCAATACTAGCTTACTGCGAGGTTATTAAGACAAAAGAGAGAGAGTTCTTGTTGAAGAGTAAATATTGAAGACCGATTGTGAGACCATTGAACTTTTTGACGTGATAAAGGAGAGAAGATTGGCGATTTTCACCAGAGGAAGAGCACTTCAAATAGGGTTTTCTCTTAATCTTTCTTTCTCTTAACTCGAATGCCCTCAATTTTGTATAAGAATATGTTGTTGAAAATCATGAGTGGCTAGACTCTTAGTTTTAGGGTGTTATTGGATTTACATATGAATTTGAGTTAATATTTAGGGATGTCATGGAATTGCATAACTAATTATCTTTTAATATTACTGTTTTAATTTATTTTTATTGGCCATCAATAAATGTTAGATTGAATGTTCAATTCAGTAGATTGTATGTTTAATCAGACTTGTAACATTAAATTGCTATTAACCTATCACGTATGTAGTTAGGGGAGTAGTAACAGTTGCTCACTAATGTTTAATGCCATGGATTTTAATTTGATATCATGACATTAGTTATCATTTAGAATCACACGAGAAAGAATTGTTTTTGAAAGATAATAATTCAAAATTTAGTTTCTAGACTTAGATAAACATGTGCTTAATTCTAGATCGACCTAAATATTGTTCAATGAAGTGTGTAATGAAAACCGACACCCTGGAACACTCTTTAAATTTGAAATTTTATTTGTTTGTCTTGCTTTGCTAAAAATTAAATCAAGATCACTCAATTCGACTTTCCAACTTCCTATCTAAAATTGATATAGTTATGAATAGTTAAGTAAAAAATGTTTGTTTGATCCCTGAGGACAATACTCGACCTCTTAAGCTATTTTAATATATTATAACTTGACTGCGTTTGCTTGCGCACACACATTTCACATCACTCGTTCCTTTGGGATAGCTAACGGATAGGCATAATTTTGAATGAGGCTCCAATTTCTTAAGATTTGCCTCAAGCACATGCGTTGGGCAGCCCCAAATTCTGAAATGGCATAAACTACCTTTATGGCCATTCTAGAATTCCAAAGGTGTTTCAGAAACACTCTTGGATGGAAAAAAATTCAAAATATAGGTTATAGTTTGTATTGCATATCCCTAGAACGAGTCAGGTAAAAGAGCATAACTCATCATAAATCGAGTCATGTCCAACAAGGTTTAGTTTCTCCTTTCTGATACCCCATTATGCTGAGGTGTACCAAGTATCGAGAGTTGGGTTACAACTCCATGTTCCCTCAAATAGTCCTAGAATTTTAATTCCATATACTCTCCATCTTGATCAGATTGAAGTGTCTTTATTATTTTATTTAGTGCATTTTCAACTTCAACCTTGTACTCTTTAAACTTTTTAGGCTTTAGACTTTTGTTGCATTAAGTAAACATACCCGTACCTTGAATAATGGATTAAAGGCATAATATTCTCTCTTTTTGAGAGCTAACAAACACCCTCAACTTAGCTCTTGGACGTCCCGAGCAAGGTTGTAACATACAATCATGCAATCAACAAGGTGCTCTTCACTCTATTTAACGGTCTCTGACTCAAGTCTTAACAGTCTTTCGAGCTACACAATTAATCACATAACAACCCAAATTCAAACACTCATTTGAGGCTCATTGTAAAATATACTTTTGCAATCAAGATCA
Organism: Benincasa hispida; assembly: GCF_009727055.1. Classification (NCBI taxonomy): domain Eukaryota; kingdom Viridiplantae; phylum Streptophyta; class Magnoliopsida; order Cucurbitales; family Cucurbitaceae; genus Benincasa; species Benincasa hispida. The sequence continues at coordinate 21,271,716 of NC_052351.1, forward strand.
TGTTTAAATGAATATTAAGGCCTTGAAAACCTTTTTTTTTCATAAATCAAAGAACGTCTGAAAAAGCTTTATCCTACTCCCATTTCATTTTTCCTCTACTCTGGCTCGATTATCAGCCTAAGACATACCATTCTTGCTAATCAAAGAGCAACACTTAGCCAAGAGTGCCAAAGAATCACACACAAACAACTTAGAAGGCATTGATTTTACTTAGAGGGCTAGATTTCACACTCAACCACCAGGAACCTAACTACTCTTTTCTTGCGGGGCCCTAATTGGACATGACGGAGGTAGCTCTTTTTCTCCTCTATCCATGCACATACGCCATTATGTTTTGCAGGCAAGCTAGCTTTTGCCTTTTTTTTTTCAATTTTATTTTATAACACACTAGGCCATTTTTTTTCTCTCATTGTCTAATTTTACTCTTAGGCACTAAAGGTTACTCCTAAGCCGAAAGAGGACCTTTTGAGGTGACAACAAAAATCTAAGAGGGTAACCCAATTCTACGATTCTAAGGATTAAAACAAAAATTGGCCTAGGCTCATTATGCATGAGTTTTCATGAAACAATTTTTTAGACTGAGCTCAAAATCATGAAAATTTTCCCTTCTTAAAAGCATAAAACTCAGTGAGTGCATCATTGACATATCATCGAAAGGAAACGAAAAACTGAGCAAATAAATCATGCATAAAACACGAAACATCCAGATATGCTTTCAGCATAGAGATTCTTATTCCATTTCACAGTAACCAATAAAAAATTCAGATCATAAAAGTCGAGCTCAGATGCTCAAGGCAAACCAGAGATCACATGTATAAAAGAATTAATTCATTTATCATAAAGAATTCAACAGTTTTGTCTCAACTATACCAAGTATACCAAGTATTCAGCTATCCCCCAAAAATGAACCTTAAATGCTATGCATAATATCAGAAAAGAAAAGCATGCTTCGCACCCACCCCTAACTTTAAAAACATGCATTGTTCTCAATGTATTGCCAAGCTAAAAATCATGCAAAAAGACAAATAAAGGGAGCTAGGGGAATAGGAAAAAAAAAACTCCCCTAAATTCGGACGCGAGCATGAATTTGGAGCAAGTTGCTCTCTTCGAGGAGCCAAAAAATTCCTGTAAAGAGAAATAGAAATACCAACATTCTTTCAATTATTGCTTTTTTTTTAAAGAAAAAATGAAAAGATAAACAAAAAAGGTGAAAAATAAAGGAAAAAAATAGGAAAAAAAATTTAAGCAGGGAAATTTGATGCCTGGTTGCCTCTAGGAAACACAAATGTTTATCCTCGTTTGCTCGATGTTGGGTGATGATGGGCTCAAGTGATCGAGGGTGAAGTTAAAACCAGGCTTGAGCGAGCAAGGTTCACTTCCCCTTCATTAAAAATCTTGTAACGGTGCCCATTCATTTTGAATTCTTTTCCTGTCTCTAAGCTCCTAGTCTCAACTATACCATAAGGAAAAAGGTCAACAACTTCAAACGGTCCAAGCCACTTGGATTTAAGCTTATCTAGCACGAGTTGGAGGCGCGAATTAAAAAGCAAAGCCTTTTGACCAACCTTGAAGTCTTTCCTCACGAGACCCTTATCATGAATCATTCTGGTTTTCTCCTTGTAGGTTATCGAGTTCTTGTAAGCCTCAAGTTTCAACTCTTCTAACTCTTGTAGTTCAAGGAGCCTTTCTTCACCGACTTGGGCTAAGCTCATGTTGCACTATTTCACTGCCTAGTAAGTTTTGTGCTTGATCTTGACTAGTAATTGGCACGCCTTTCCATAGACAAGCTTGAAAGGCATCATCTCGATGGAGTTTTATAAGCTGTCCTATACGCCTATAGAGCATCACCGAGACGTGTACTCCAAACCTTTCTTTTAGGGTTGACGGTCTGGCCATTCATCTGATGACAGAATGATAATACTGACTCAAGTTCTTCATCTGGGACACACCTCCTAATGATTTGGTCAAAGCAAATCTTCCAAATGTAAGGTGGATCCCAAATAAAGTATTTAGAGCCACTACGCAGTTTAGCTCTCCTGGAAGTAGGCATATCATGAGAGAACTTACTGGTCACCAAGAAGTTAACCATGTCAGTATACCATGGTATTGACGTGGTTCTGGAACAAATACTCGTCAGGAAAGTCCTCTCGCATAGGTGTCAGATCTTTTTCTTGCACTATCTTGCTCAAATAATCTACTACTGAATTCTCTGCTCCCTTCCTATCCTTGATGGTCAGGTTGAACTCTTGAAGGAGAAGAATCCACTGAAAAAGTCGAGGCTCGGACTCCTTCTTAGTAATGAGGTACCTAAGGGTAGAATGGTCAGTATAGATTGTAATAGGAAAACCAAGAATATAAGAACGAAACTTATCCAACGCAAAAACAATAGCCAAAAACTCTTTTTCAGTCATGGAGTTGTTGATTTGAGTGGGATTGAGGGTCTTTGATGCAAAACATATGATGTGGCTCTTCTTTCAACCCATTGCCCTAGAACTGCTCCTACTACTAGATTACTAGCATCACATATAATTTCGAACGAGATATCCCATCGTGAAGGCTGAAAAATTTGGGTAGTGGTCAACTTCTTTTTCAAAGTGTCAAAGGCCTTCTCACATTGCTTACCAAACTCAAATGAAACATCTTTCTGTAGCAATGTGGATAGAGGAAGAGGTAACTTTGAAAAGTCCTTGATAAAATGCCTATAAAAACCTGCACTTCCAAGAAAAGAACAAACTTCCCTTATGCATGTAGGATAGGGAAAGTTAGCAATTACATCTATTTTAGCTTTATCAAATTCAATGCCTTTCGAAGAAACAAGATGTCATAACACAATGCCATGGGAAGCCATAAAATGACAATTTTCATAGTTAAGCATAATTTGTTTCAATGCAACGTTTCATGACCAGACTAAGGTTGTGCAAACATTCATCAAAAGACTCTCCGTAAATGGTAAAATCATCCATAAAGACCTCAATACATTTTTCTACAAAACCTGAAATGATGCTCATTATGCACCTTTGGAATATACTTGGGCCATTGGAAAGCTCGAATGGCATCCTCCTAAAGGCTTAGGTCCCATAAGTGCAGGTGAAGGGAATCTTTTCTTACTTCTCTTGAGCGATCAAGATTTGGTAGAAACCTGAGAATCCATCAAGAAAGCAAAGAATAGCTTCCCAATAAGCCGTTTCACCATCCGGTCAAGAAAAGAAATTGAAAAATGATCTTTTTTCATTACTTCATTTAGCTTTCGAAAGTCAATGCACTATTGGAGTCAATGTCCTAAATCGAGTGCATCTTGTAATTTGTAAAGACAAATTATATATTTAATAAAATAAGAGGTATTTTAGTAATGTTTAGACTGCACTAAATCAATACAACAAACTAAGATCCAAGGTTATTTTATGAAACTTAAACATGTATGTGCAGACATACAGGTGGATCACGTTTAAGTTGTTGGGATTGGTGCTCTAATTCTTTTGGAGTCTCGTTGTTCGTAATTATACATATTGTTTTATGAATAAAATAACTATTATTTCATTCTGGCATTTGCTCATATCTAATAAACAAAGTTCCATGGTTATCTTATGTAAACTTAAGCATGTTTATGTAATATACAAGTGGATCATGCCTTAAGTGATAACCTAAATAGGTCTGTAGTATAAGGATTAAGGTGGGATACTTGATCCTGGTGACACTGCAGATGTGATCCACTTTGTAGAGGTTTGCAAGTGTTGTAAACTACTACAGATGGTAGATCTTGACCATTCATGTGGAGACATGCGAGCGAGGGTGTCATATACAAAAAGTTTGTATAAGATCAGACCACGAGATGAGACTAGACTCTGTATATAACACCGTTGATACTAGAGACTTACATCTCCTAAATGACCATAGGTGACAGACCTTAATCTTGAGTGTTTTGGGAACTCCTGCCTTTAAGGGCGGTCCTTTGATTAGTATGGGTGAGAGTGGCTAGATTGCTAACTCAACATGCCTACCTTTTTGGGGACTTGACTGATCTGGGAGTTGGGAACTCACTTACACAAGATGGAATTCACTTCTTCCCCAAAGCAGGGGTAAGTAGCGAAATTGCTCCCTTAAGGGTTTATTTCGGGGCTTGAACATAATGACCATAGCTTCTCTTTAGAAGAGAGGACTCAGTCATAGTAGGACTATGACTTACGTACATTAGAGAATTCAGTGGAACTTAAGGAGTTAGATGTAACTATAGGGGCATAACAATTATTGGCCTAGCTGTACTTACGATTGATCTGTGAAGGGTTGTCACATTGTTGATTGGTTAAGATGGACACATAATATATCTGTAGTAAGGAGAGTTCAGCTGTTGGTCTTTAGTGAAGTGGCTGACAGTTAACGAATGGTGGATCCCGTGACTAAAGAGTTCAGTCAGTTATTCCCTTGGTAGCTTAATGGATTCAAGTTGAGGATTAGTTCTTGATGTTGATTTGAAATATTCAAATTGAAAACAGGTAATTCGATTATATATGATATAATCGGTATGGTGTATGAGATACATCAAGTGGAGGATTAATGTAAATGAGATTTACATTAAGTGTCATGGAATAGAAAAAGAGCTATAGTTTACATATTTCATGAGATGAAATATTAAAACTATAGGTTGTAAATATATTATGGTAAGTTAGTTATCATTTATATTTATAATAATATTAGTTATTGGATATTTTCTTTTGTTCTCTAATAACCAATTGACTGGGAGTTTATTGGTGGTTTCATGGTAACCGTGAGTTAAAAGGAAAAATGTTTTTCTAATTTTAGTAAGAAGTTGAAATTGAGATTTTCAACCTCGAAAGATACTCATGGATAGTTTTCAAGTAAATTAAGATTTACTAAGCGACAGCTTGGAGTAGCTAAACGATCGTGGAATGTTCTTAGGTGATAGACACTCAGCTAAGTGATGAGCTAAACGATCACATAGCTTTTGCTAGACGATCGCTTAGCTTTTGCTAGACAATCGTTTGGCTTTTGCTAAACGATTGGGAATCGACCTATACGATACGTTCTTCTATCTCTCACTTACTTAATCGTTTACACGATTGTGTTTCCTCCCATTTTCTACCTTAAACCAAGTCCACGCAGAGCACACCCTCTAGATTCTCACACCGAGAATATCAAGGTAACCTTCTTGGTGGTGTCATACTCAACTAAAAACTTGATGATGGAAATTTTAGATTACCAAATCATCAAGGACTTGATAACTAAAATTAAGTGAACGTAATATGTGATGCGTGTTCTTAGGGTATGCGTTCATTATCATGCGTCGGTGGTCATGCGTTGGAATGAACTATGCGTTAACAAATGTATGCGCTGACCGTGTGTTCCTGTCACAAGTTTTCTTACGCTCATGCCAAGTATAACGCGAACGCAAGTTTCTCGGGTGATTCGAGGTCAAACTTAGGGACTTGTAGCTAGATGTATGCGGTAATGTACATGCGGCAGTTGAATAAAAGAATGATGGAGGGTTTGTTAAGCTAACACTACTCCTACTTCTAACTAACAGACAACGCAATGAGAATATGTATGAAAGGTAGAGACACGACAACTATTGACAGGAAGTAAATGGATGGAAAAATAGATAAAATGTGGAGATGTCTTCACTACAACATTGAGCTTGACCGCAAGGGCAACCTCAACCAACGCAAGCTATGCGATCATGCTACATACACTTGAGCCTAATTCTAGGACGCATGCGATGTATATGCGATAGTGCCGAGAAGCCTATGCCTGCCTAAACCTCCATAACCCTTCACGTGCTCTCGTCGCATGAGCGTGATGACTGCATACCATCGTATCCTACTTCTGGGCGCATGCAATATCCTATCCGTATGGTGCACATGTTATGTAACAGCAAACGGAGCTTAACTCTAAGTTCCCCATTCTTGCTCATGCGTGATGACTGCACTCATAAGACAAGGTAACCACATAAACTTGGCTGATGTAAGATTATTCATATCTCTAGTGAATATTTGCTTACATGGCTAAATGCAACGAACCACTTACCCTCCCGGGCAGTTAGTTATTGCTGACTTTACTCATAGATAAGCGTTGTGTCCACCTATAGACAAGCGTTGCTACAACTTCACACTAAGAAAATAAGGTTTTCTCACACACTCACGCAATGCACACCTTTCGGTGGTTTGCTACAAGCTTCATATCTCTAATCAACATGACTAAGTAAGCGATACTCTAGCAATCTCACTAAGGGATGCAATGAAAGTTAAGGATGCTAAGTAAAGAAGATGAAGATAGAATCGAATGAAACACAAAAATGCATTGAACACATAATGTATTAATTTCTTAATCCAAAAATGTAATACAATACAATACAAGAAAAGAAGATAAAATGAAATGACCAGCTGGAAGCAATGTCTTGCTTCCAGCAGATGTGTGTCAAGGCCGCCAGTGGTGCCATGGATGGGCAGTGGAGCTGACTCTCTCAAGGTCTAGCTCCGGTCGAAGGCTCCGGTTGTCACTCGAAATGGAAGAAGAAGATGAAGAACTCTCAAGCTTTCTTCTCACGCATTAGTCTGGATCATAGGGATAACCCTAGATAAATTGGAATTCTGCTCATCGGCTTCTATTTATAGAGCTTGATCGCCGACAACATTAATGGACTGTTCTAATTTTGACATATGCGGCGCGTTAGTCCTTTTTTGAATCCCTGCTGCTAACGGCGTGGTAGGTGAAATGTCAACATCATCTTTTGATTTTCCCAAGAGATGCGTTGATGCATTCATTCCACCAACCTTGCGGTGATCCCACTATTATGCTAGCCGCAATTATGTAGTGGCCGCATTCGCTTGATACCAAAACTTCTACACAATGACCGCAATCGCTTGACGATCACAACTCCTATGCAATGGACGCATGCGGCTGATTACCGCAACACCCATGCGTTGATCATATGCGTTCGTGTTTGCGATGGAGAATTTCTCCACATGCGGTCGTCTATGCGGTAGTCCAGCTTCCGCGTTTACGTCCACTTCCTGCGTTAGCTACAAAAATAGACAATTGAACGTATAATAATGCATAATAATGGGTTAGCCGAGATTTTTAATGTTGAACGCCTTAAACTACTCATTTTCTCATGAATTCCTAACATAATTGTCGCATATTATGCTTTACAGCCTTCATAAATCTAAATAAAAGGCCTAAGATGACATACCTAAGATGACATGTAATTATGCATGTCATCAGACGCTGTCGAGGTTCTGTGGAGGCCGTTCGTGGTGTTCGTGACCTTGTAGCGGTCGTTCATGCAGTGTAGCGGTCATGTTGGGCGAGTGTTCGTGTGTTGTTGTGTAGCTGTGATCGAGTGTTCGTGATCAAGGAGCTTGAAGATGAGTCTACAAAAGTGTGTTGCTCTTGTCCTTGATCTTTTGTAGAACATGCTGTAATTTTTGTATTTCGCATAACCGTATGTTTCTGTTTGTGATTGTAATTGTAATATTCATATAAGATTGTAATTTGGAATGATCCTTCCGCTACTCATGGAAATTCTCGTGTTCGATTTCCTTCAATTGGTATTAGAGCTAGGTTGTTCTAATATTCCAAATTTCAATTTTGTTTTGAACTTCTTTTATAGTCACGGTGGATTTTCTGCATTTGTGTTTAATTGTTAAATGCTTTTGTGGATGAAGTTGATGAATGTTTTCGGGTTAAAGCTTTCTTCAATTACAAAGTGTTAATTTGTAAGGGCCCTTGTGTTTTTGAGCGTAATTAACTTGCATTCGAGTCTGTAATTCAAAGAGTTTAAGTTAGTCGAGTTGTTCATGATGAAGTTTCGAAGCATGGAGATGCGATTTTCAACGAGGAAGAAGACCAAGAGTTGGTCGTATCATGTAGCCTAAGGTAAATGATCGTTGGGATTTATCTAAGCGATCGTTTAGATTTTTCTATACGATCGTGTAGTATTTACTAAACGATCGGGTAAATCGTTTACTCTATCGCGTAGCATTGGTTGCCCAATCGCGTAGGCGCTGGAGATAGACGATCGTAATGCGAGCATATGATGCTCATCATTTAGTAAAAGGCGCTTGCTAGACAATCGTATAGTTAGCTTGCTTCATCGCTTAGTTACTACCTACACGATCGCACGATATATGATACGAAGGCGCTAACTAAGCGATCATGTAGGTGATGGTGCTTTCCACATTGTAGTCGTTTAGACAATCACATAAGGTTGGCGTTGTGCAGAGCACGCTAGGCGATTGCGTACTTCGAGCTTCATCGCTTAGTAAAAGGTACACGATCATTGCTAAACTATCATTTAGCTCTGGGAGCGTTGGTAAACGATAGAGCAAAGTGTTTGTTTTTTCAGGTAAACAATCGTGGGGAGTTTGGTACACGATGGTTGGAGATGCATTGCTTCGCCCGAACGATTCAAGACCCAGTCACCTGTTTGAACCGGAGACTTTTTGGTTTTGTAATAGTTAGCTTTATTTTTGTGGATTTAAGGCAATTTTACCCGGTTCATCAACATTTGTTTATTATACATGTGATGTATGGTGTTTATATGCCAAAGTGTTTGACATATAGTTTAAAAAACCCATTGTAGGTTGTGCAATTATTCATGCATCATGTATTATAAATGTGATAATCAAGCATGAAGAAATTACTTGAAAGCATGTGCATGTATCATGAAATATAAGAGTTATATTTTGCATGCAGTGAGCATTATCATGCATCATCCTTTTCTTATAAGTGTTATAGTCTAAGGGTGAATGGAAGCATGTTGTGCTTGTTTCATTGTTGTTTTGTATAAGTGTTATATAAAAGAAGTAGCAATGAATGAACAATGCATTGAGCATGACACTTAGACTGTTTATAATCGTTATGAATGTCTTGCATGTGTTAGTTTAGCATTGTGGTTTTGGTTGTTTTCGTTTATAAGTGTTATAAAGGAAATTAACCTAAAATCGATAAGGAAGAGTTGCATGCGGACTTAGGGTGAACTCAAGTTTTTTTAAAAGGGTTTTAAAATTGGATTGAGATAGACCTAAGTTCAAATGGTTCTAAAGAGTTTAGTAACCTAGATTAATCTTTTATAATCAGTTTAATAGGATTAAATTTGTTGGCATAAAAGATTAAATTTGTTTTAAATTTATCTATAAGGTGTAGGATTGTATCAGCAACAACAAAAGCACAAGGATCATCTAAGCACTTTAATTCACTAATTTTGGAAAAATATAAAGCGTGCTCTTGCAGAAAACAAGTGAGTTTCAAGACATACCTCTTGTAGAACTTCTTCAAAGCTCGATCTCCAGCTGCTATCTTCTCCAAATCTTGTTGCAGATGACCTCAAAATCTTTCCCACTATTCTTTTAGTGTTTTAGATTGAGTTGTGGAACTCAAAACAAGCATGAATCAAGGGATGAAGGAGGAAATCTTACAGCAATAATCTTGTTGTAGAACTTTTTCTTCAACCCAGATTTTCTCTAAAATTCTCTCTTGATTGCATGCCTGAATTTCACTCCAAACCCTTCAATATATTGTAGATCAACATGAAAATAAGAGAGTTGCATGAGTTGCAGCTCATGCTTGGAGAAAGACAAGGCAAATAAGATGGCTTTTGTGTGAGCAAGTTAGGAGATGGATAATGGAAAACCAAAATTTTCTATTTGTGTATTACTTTTCTAATTTTCCAATTTTATCATAAAATTAAAAATGATATTTCCAAAATCCATTTTGATTTTAAAAATTGAAAAAATGAACTTAATTTCATAAACTAATTTTTAAATAAAATTAATTAATTTAATATCAAATATTAAATTAATTTTTACACACATCCATCTTTATATATTTAAATCATATTTAAATATAAATTCTCCTATTTCGTTTAATTCTCAAATTAATTACGTAATTATATCTCATATAATTACTAATTCCCTTAATTCTAATTTGAACGTTTCAAATTAATTTATCGCGCTATTCTAGAGCTAGTCCGTTACGAGCTAGTAGAGGGACCTCGCGGACCTACAAATCATGGGCTCCAACGATCCGAGATTAATTTGCTAAACTCATTAGACCAGATTAATCCTCATTCGTAAACTAATGGGTTACTCCACTAAAGCCCATAGTTGTACTCCCTTCACTGTAGATATATTATGTCCACATGATTTAACCATAATCAGTAAGTCAACCCTTCACGGTTTGTTCGTAATAACGACTAGGTCAAATATCTGTTTTACCCCCGAGATTACGTCTTATTCCTCAAGTTCCTACTAATCCTCTAATGAACAATTGGTTTGTGATCCAATGACCAAACCAAACTCTTTCAGCCCAGTGAGAGGGTGGGGCCCCTTGTTTAAGACCTGGATTCAATACTTGAAAGAACAACCTTACTTCTATCCCTAAATCGGGTAGGCGTAAACTCCGTCTTGCACCCTATGTCCCCAGTTATCTATTCGGTCTTACCCCTGAAATGTGAGTCTTATTGAGCTAGCGTTGTTGACCAACCTCACCTATGCAAATCTAAGGGCAATCCCGAATAAACAGGAGTTCATAATTAGTTCAGGATTAAGATCGAGTTACCTACATCATCTAGGTGAAATAGTCAGTCTTATACCTGTCTCTTATACACATCTAGATGTGTATAAGAGACAGCCATACTGCTTCTTTTGCTGCTTCACTTGCAGCTACATACTCAGCTTCCATTGTGAAGTCAGCAATACAACTCAACTTGATGCTTCTCCCTACATCTGCTCCTCCGTTTAGAGTGAATATCTGTCTCTTATACACATCTAGATGTGTATAAGAGACAGTTTAATATGACTGAATATATATAGTGGAAAGAATCATGTGAAACATATTTCATGGCAAACGACCTCGAATTTGTCATGGTTGAGGAGTGTCCTCAAGTCCCGACCCTTGATGCACCGCGAAGTGTTCGTAATGCATATGAGGTGTGGATGAAAGCTAATTGCTGTCTCTTATACACATCTAGATGTGTATAAGAGACAGAGCTACTGCTTCTTTTGCTGCTTCACTTGCAGCTACATACTCAGCTTCCATTGTGAAGTCAGCAATACAACTCAACTTGATGCTTCTCCCTACATCTGCTCCTCCGTTTAGAGTGAATATTGACCCCGAAGTTGATTTCCTTGAATCAATATCGGTCTGAACGTCAGAATTAGTGTATCCAGTAAGGATCAAATCCTTAGCACCATACACGAGCATATAATCTATTGTTCTCCGAAGATACTTGAAAATGTTTATTGATTATAGAAAATGTTTATCATTTTACAAACTGCGAGTTTTAGGACATAAAACCCAACATAAGGAACCTTTTTTCTAAGGCAAGTTCTGTCTAGGCTGAGGTTCTTAAGCTGACAGAAACGGAATACCTGGGAACCTACTTGGAAAGGTGAATTAGATATATTTTCAACAAGCATGCAACAATTTGGTCAAAGACTCCGTTAAAGAGTGTAATGGATGATGATTAAAAGGTTGTTTAAGTATCCAAGGTAATAGTTACTCTTGGGCAAACCTAAAAGTCACTTAGTTAAAATTCTTAGCCGTGTTTTTTCTAAGTAAACTAAACCCTAGGTTATAAAATACTCAGTAGGAGGAAGAGATGTATCTGATATGTCTATGATTCCACTCATATTTCTTCTTGTATGTTCACACCGTGAGATTCATGCTTGGCCTCGTGGTGCCCTGGGAGCATCCCTCTTCAGATGATGTTTGCATGAGTCAATATCAAGGTGGACGGAGAGAGTGTTTATAGTAAGGGGGTGAAGGATGTGTGACAACACGTCCTATGGTCTCTATCATTGGTTCACACCATGAGATCATTCTGTACTCCCTCGTGGGGCCCAGGAAGTGTCCCCCTTTGGATGGGTTTTGTGTAGTTGGTCAAGATCAAGGTGAACTTCAAAAATAGATAGGGTTGCTTTAGTTTTTGCCCCAATCGGATTTTTTCCCTTCAGATTGGCTGCTTGGGGCAGATCTCTAGGGCCTAAAATTGTGGGTCATACTTACGTGAGATTGTTAAGTAAGTTAATGATCTCTTGACCAAATCAATTATGGCTAGTCGTTATAGAAGCAAGAGTTGTTATGGTATTAATGACTAGTTGAGAACTTCTCAATTCAGAGGAGGGATAATTGACCTCCCTTCGGCGGCTTTTGTCCTAAACCTTTGAAGCTTCATTGCAAAACTAGATGTCACACGGGGTTCATATTAGTTTTACTAAAACCTTATTGGATTTCGTTTCTTTTACAACGGGTATTTGCTTAAAACCTAACGTAGGCCAATATGTTTTTTCTTTTCAGCAACTCGTTAGTATTTCCGTTTAGTGCTTTTAATATGACTGAATATATATAGTGGAAAGAATCATGTGAAACATATTTCATGGCAAACGACCTCGAATTTGTCACGGTTAAGGAATGTCGTCAAGTCCCGACCCTTGATGCACCGCAAAGTGTTCGTAATGCATATGAGATGTGGATGAAGGCTAAATCATTGGCCTGACTTCACATTTTTTGCTAACATACCTGATGTTTTGGCCAAAAAGGTTGAGTACATGATCATTGCACGCGAGATCATGGACTTGTTGCAAGATATGTTTGATCGTCAATTCTTACTTGTCGAGCACAAAGGGATGGATGACGAAACCAGTAGTGTTAGTTGTTCTGACACTGATCCCACTACTCTCCAAAAGAGGAAGAAAGACAGTAAATCTGATTTATTGGTCTTGGAGACGTGTTTGGTAGAGAATGATGATTCTGTTTGGATCCTTGATTTGGGTACTACCAACCATGTCAGTTCCTTTTACCAAGGATTTAGTTCCTGGAAAACGTTGCCATAGGGAGAGATGACTCTACTAGTCGGTACTGGTAAGGTTGTTTCAGCTGTTGCTATAGGCATGCTGAAGTTATTTGTTGACAAGAAACGTTATCTGTTACTAGATAATGTTTTCATAGTTCCTCACATTAAGAGGAACTTAATCTCAGTTTCTTGTCTCATTGAAAAAGGGTACACTGTCTCATTTTTTGAGAATAAAGTGTTTATTTTCAAGAATGGAATGGAGATTGATTATGGTTCAATGGAAAGTAACTTATATGTACTAAGGTTGTTAGTAATAAAAGCCTAGTTTAACACTGAAATGTTCAGTACGACAACAACAGCTAAAAGACCAAAGGTTTCTCCTAAAGAAAACACCCATCTTTGGCATCTAAGGTTAGGTCACTTCAACCTCAATAGGATTGAGAAGTTGATGAAAAGTGGACTTCTAAAGAGTTTAAAAGAAAACTCCTTGTCAGTGTGTGAATCATGCCTCGAAGGCAAGATGACCAAACGACCTTTTACGTGAAAAGGTTACAAAGCCAAGGAAGCCTTGAAGCTTGTACATTCAGACCTCTGTGGTCCGATGAATGTTAGAGCTCGGGATGGGTATGAATATTTTATCTCTTTCATAGATGATTATTCAAGATATGGGTATCTCTACCTAATGCAACGTAAGTCTGAAGCCCTTGACAAGTTCAAGGAGTATAAGGCTGAAGTTGAAAACTTGTTAGGTAAGAAGATAAAAACACTACGATCTGATCATGATGGAGAGTATATAGACCTCCAATTCCAGAACTACATGATAGAACATGGGATTGCGTCCCAACTCTCGGCCCCTGGTACACCTCAGCAGAATCGTGTATCAGAAAGAAGAAACAAAATCTTGTTGGACATGGTTCGGTCTACGATGAGTTGTGCACATCTTCCAAACTCATTTTGGGGTTTTGCAGTGGAGACTGCATGCTATATCTTGAACAACATTCCCACGAAAAGTGTTTCTGAAACACCTTTTGAGCCGTGGAGCGGCCATAAAGGTAGTTTACGCCACTTCAGGATTTGGAGATGTCCGACCCATGTGCTTGTGGCTGACCGTAAAAAGTTGGAACCCCGTTCGAAAGTTTGCCTCTTTCTAGGCTTGGGGTGGATACTTCTATGGTCCGAGTAAGAATAAGGTGTTTGTGTCAAAAAATGCTATATTCTTGGAAGAAGACCACATCAGGGATCATAAGCCACGGAGTAAGCTCGTTTTGCATGAGATTTCTAGTGAGACTGAGACTACTGAGGGTTCAACAAGAGTTGTTGAGGTCGAAACATCTAGTCAACCAGCTCAAAAGTTGATACTGCCTCGACGTAGTGGGGGTTATAAACCCACCGGATCGCTACATGGGTTTCACTGAAACCCAAAACATCATTTTGAATGATGGGGTCGAGGATCCATTGTCTTTTAAGAAAGCAATGGAGGATGTTGACAAAGATGAATGGGTTAAGGCCATGAACCAGGAAATGGAGTCTATGTATTTCAATAACGTCTGAGAGCTTGTTAATCCACCTGATGGGGTAAAACCTATTGGATGTAAGTGGATTTATAAGCGAAAAAGAGGTGTAGATGGAAAGGTGTAAACCTTTAAGGCTAGACTCATGGCAAAGGGTTATACCCAAGTCGAGGGAGTTGACTATGAGGAAAATTTCTCACCTGTTGTCATGCTCAAGTCTATCTGGATACTTCTGTCCATAGCCATATTTTATGATTATGAAATATGGAAAATGGACGTCAAAACTGCTTTTCTTAATGGTAATCTTGCGGAGACCATCTATATGATTCAACCAGAGGGGTTCATAGTTCCAAATCAAGAGCAAAATGTTTGCAAGCTTAATAAGTCCATTTATGGGCTAAAACAAGCATCTAGATCGTGGAACATTAGATTTGACACTGCGGTCAAGTCATTTGGCTTTGATCAGAACATTGATGAGCCTTGTGTCTACAAGAAGATCATCAATAACTCAATAGCTTTCCTGAACTATAGGTGGATGATATCCTATCTGACTGACATTAAAAAATGGCTAGCTACCCAATTCCAAATGAAACATTTGGGTGAGGCACAGTATATTCTAGGGATCCAAATCATTCAGGATCATAAGAACAAATGGTTAGCCCTGTCTCACGCATCGTACATCAATCAAATGTTGATTAGGTACATGATGCAAGATTCCAAGATGGGTTTATTACCCTTCTGGCATGGAATCGTTTTGTCTAAGGATCAATGTCCTAAGACACCTCAAGAGTTTGAGGAGATGAGACGGATTCCCTATGCTTCAACTGTAGGAAGCTTGATGTATGCAATGTTGTGTACCAAACCCGACATTTGTTATGCAGTAGGGATTTTCAACCGATATCAGTCTAATCTAGGATTTGATCACTGGACGGTGGTCAAAATGATCCTCAAGTATCTTTGGAGAACGAGGGACTACATGCTCGTGTATGGAGATAAGGATCTGATCCTTACAAGATACACGGACTCTGACTTTCAGACCGATAAAGATTCTCGCAAATCGACATCGAGGTCAATGTTCACTCTGAATGGAGGGGCTGTAGTGTGGCAAAGCATTAAGCAAGGATGCATCGTGGACTTCACTATGGAAGCCGAATGCATAGCTGCTTGTGAAGCAGCTAAGGAAGCTGTTTGGCTGAGAAAATTCCTTACAGATTTGGAAGTTATTCCAAATATGGATTTTTCTATTAGTCTATATTCTGATAATAGCGGGGTTGTGGCAAATTCGAAGGAGCCTTAGAGTCATCATCGGGGTAAGCATATAGAGTGAAAATACCACTTAATCTGGGTTTATGAGACATGCGACATCTTGTCTATGGCAAGTGAGAGATGATATTAGGGTATGCCCTAGTTTATTGTATATTGTATATGTTTTATATTGTATTGTACATTAATCTCCCGACGCATTAGGATAAGGGGAAGATTGTTGAGATTGGTGTCCTAATTCTCCCGGAGTCTCGTTGTTTGTAGTTATACACATTGTTTTATGAATAAAATAATTGTTATTTCATTTTGGCATTTACTCATATCCAATAAACAAAGCTCCATGGTAATCTTATGTAAACTTAAGCATGTATATGTGATATACAAGTGGATCATACCTTAAGTAATAACCTAAATAGGTCTATAGCATAAGGATTAAGGTGGGATACCTGATCCTGGTGACACTATGGATATGATCTGCTTTATAGAGATTTACAAGTGTTTTAAAGTACTACAGATGATAGATCCTGACCATTCATATGGAGACATGTGAACGGGGGTGTCATATACAAATAGTTTGTATAAGATCGGACCACGAGATGACTAGACTCTGTATATAACGTCGTTGATACTAGAGACTTACATCTCACCTAAACGACCATAGGTGACACGACCTCAATCTTAAGTGTTTTCAGAACTTTTGCCTTTGAGGGTGGTCCTTTGACTAGTATGGGTGAAAGTGGCCAGATTACCAACTCAACATGCCTACTTTTTTGGGGACTTGTCTGATCTGGGAGCTGGGAACTCACCTTACACAAGATGAAATTCATTTTTTCCACGAAGCAGGAGTAAGTAGAGAGATTGCTCCCTTAAGAACTGATTCTTGGAGCTTGAACATAGTGGCCACAACTACAGGGGCATAACGGTTATTGGCTTAAGCTATACTTACGAGTGATCTATGAAGGGTTGTCGCACTGCCGATTAATTAAGATGGACACATAATATATCTGTAGTAAGAAGAGTTTTAGTTGTCAGTCTTTAGTGGAGTGCCTGAAGTTGACGATGTGGATCCCGGATAAAAGAGTTTAGTCAGTTATTCACGTACCGATGGAGCTTTGAGCTACAGGTGCATAAGGTCCCTTGGTAGCTCAATGGATTCAAGTAGAGGATCAGTCTCTGGTGTTGATTTTGAATGTTCAAAATTGACAAAAGGGTAATTCGATTATATATGATATAATCGGTATGGTGTATGAGATACATCAAGTGGAGGATTAATGTAAATGAGATTTACATTAAGTGTCATGGAATAGAAAAAGAGCTATGGTTTACATGTTTCATGAGATGAAATATTAAAACTATAGGTTGTAAATATATTATGGTAAGTTAGTGATCATTTATATTTATAATAATATTACTTATTGGATAATTATCTCTTTTTCTCTAATAAACAATTGAGTGGGAGGTTATTAATGGTTTCATGGTAACTGTGAGTTAAAAGGAAAAATGTTTTCGTAATTTTAGTAAGAAGTTGAAATTGAGATTTTCAATCTCGGAAAATACTTATGGAGAGTTGTCAAGTAAATTAAGATTTACTAAGCGACAGCTTGGAGCTAGCTAAACGATCGTGGAATATTCTTAGGCGATAGATGCTAACTAAGTTATGAGTTAAACGATCGCATAACTTTTGCTAGACAATCACTTAGTTGTTGCTAAACGATTGGGTATCAACCTATACGATAGGTTCTTCCATCTCCCACTTGCTCTCGTTTACACAATTGTGTTTCCTCCCATTTTCTACCTCAAACCAAGTCCACACAGAGCCCACCTCTTGATTCTCACATTGAGAATACCAAGGTAACCTTTTTGGTGGTGTCATATCAACTCGACGCTGTTGAGGTTCTATGGAGGTCGTTCGTGGTGTTCGAGGTGTTCGTGACCTTGGCGATCGTTTAGTTTGAGTATGCGACGTTCATGTAGTGTAGCAGTTGTGTTGGACGAGCGTTCGAGTGTTGCTGTGTAGCTGTGATCGAGCGTTCGTGATCAAGGAGCTTGATGATGAGTCTGCAAAAGTGTGTTGCTCTTGGCCTTGATCTTATGTAGAACATGCTGTAATTTCTGTATTTCGCATAACTATATGTTTTTATTTGTGATTGTAATTGTAATGTTCATCTACGATTGTAATTTTGAATGATCCTTCCGCTGCTCATGGAAATCCTCATGTTCGATTTCCTTCATAAGTGATAACCTAAATGGTCTATAGTAGATGGATAAGGTTGTGTACCTTATCCTGGTGACACTACGAATACAACCTGCTTTGTGGATATTTTAATTGTTATAAAAGTGCTACAAATGATTTAATCCTGATTGTTTATATGGATACATGCGAGCAGATGTATTCTATATAAAGAGCTTGTATAAGATTGAACCGTGAAATGAATAGTCTCTCTATATAACATCGTTGTTAGAAGAGACTTACATTTCACTAAGATGACCATAGATGACTTGACCTTAATCCTAAGTGAGTTGTGAACTCTTGTCTATGAGAGCAATCCTCTGATTTGTATGGGTGAGAGTGGTCGACTTAACAAGCCTACCATTTTGGGGACTTGTCCAAGTAGAGAGTCCCAAACTTAGGAAAAATAGATAAATTACTCTCTTAATAGTTGATTTCGGGTCTTGGACATTTAGGCCTCAACCTCACTGGCCCGAGAGGTGTTAGTTTATAGTTGGACTATAAACTATTTATATTTAAATATAACCCATGTTCATGCATTTTCATTAATTATTATAACTCTTATATTAGTACAAATGAAAATAATAAACATGCTATCATATAATATAACACATATTAAAATGATGCACGAACATGCTTATTATATCATTCAACCAAATAATATAACATTTATATTAAATATGAAGCATGAACATGTTTATCCTAAGGTGGGATTTTAATCTATATAATTAATATAATTAAACATACATCTCATGCATATTAAAACTATACTATAGCAATAATAGACCAAATATTGGCACTAAAAATAATAAATTAAATTACATTAATTTATTTTAAAAAACACAAAAACTACATTCAACTATTGGAAGAAAACAACCACTTTTGTGCTTGAAGAAAACTGGCATGTTCATGTTGGAGGAAAGCTGTCTCGACCTTTCCATGACGCACAAACAATGATGTACAGTAAAAAATGTTTAATGATGCATAAAACATGACAGGTGGTATAAATATGTACAAAAATCTCTCAGGTATGCATTCCAAAATCCGTCTTTCACCTCTATTTTGACCTTTTTTACAACAAACACTTCATCACGAATGAGCCAGACTTATAGACTTGATTTACATAATAGATGCCTAAGACACCAAGTCTTTACATCAACCAAATCAGAGTAAAAAAAAAAAAGTAAATCTAAGTGTCAATATTTGTAAACGTCTATTACGCAAACTCACATACATTATGCAAAAAAAAAAAAAAAAAACCCACGTTTTCTCTAATGTTTGTTTAAAAAATGAAAAATATAGGCACGTTTTGACTCTAATACCAATTGAAGGAATCGAATTCCTAATCGAAAACGTGTGAATGCATGTACTAATGAAATTCGTTTTGAAAAACTTGAAAAACAGATAAAATACATAAAACATGTATAGAATAAACATTAATTATATAGCAAGCTTTTAGGGAATGAGAAGAATACCTCTTGAAGACCGTATTCGACAAAATCCTTTTCCTGGCGTCAATCTCACGAGTAGACACGAACTCAAGACTTCTTTCAATTCCCACAAACAGTCACGAACACCGAGTGAGACACTACCACTTAGTTTCCTTGCTATTTTCTAGACAAGTATCAAGGATGGTGGGATCTTTATTTGGAATGGAGAAATTTGTGAGAGAGAATTTGAGAAGAAGACAAAGTTTTCTTACTGTGAGAATGTGAAAGACTTGGCTGGAGGAGGAGTTATAACTCCTCTCCACCATTGGGAGTTATTTTCATTCATTTAATATATATATATATAAATAAACAAATTTAATATATAATTAAATAAATATTAATTCATTAACATTAATTAATGATTTGATTAAATATCATATATTTAATTTCATTTTGGTCATATTTAAATAATATCCTCTTACATAACCTATAATTTTAATATGAATCTCACTCACACACATTTTAACCTATAGATTTATATGAATCTCATTTATATAAATAATGTTTGAATCTTATTCAAATTCTTACTTCTTTCATATAACTTATATGTTTAATATGAATCTCATTCATATTGATTTTAACCTATAGATTTATATGAATCTCGTTCATAGAAATAATATTTTGATCTTATTCAAATATTTATTTCTCTCATATAACCTATAGTTTTAATATGAATCTCATTCATATTAAATTGAACATATAGTTTTATATGAATCTCATTCATATAAATAATATTTGAATCTTATTCAAATATTTATCTCTCTCGTAAAATAAAGTACAATTTTAAATTTTATTCCAAATTAATTTTATATCATAATGTAATTATATACATTATATTAATTGTATCTCATACAATTAATTCCTTTACTTAATTTGAATAATTCAAAATAATAAAAAATTAGATAATTCTTATTTTACCCTTAGTGAGATAGTAAGGGGATCTAATGGACCTATAGACTAGAAGCTCTAATGATACTAGATTAGTTAATTAAACTATTTAATTAAATTAATCAACATTCATTAAGGGACAGATGCAAATATAGACATTAGACCTAAAGTATTAGCAGATATAAGATAATGTAAAAAAACTATAGATATGGCTAAATTTAAATAGTCTATCAGTGATAGACCATATTATTGGTAGGAATCTATCGGTGATATACGATATCGTTAGTAAGAGTCTATCAGTGATAGAAGTCTATCGCTGATAGACTTCCACAGAAGTCTATCGCTGATAGACTTATCGATATTTGCAATTTTTTTTAAATAATGTTATATGCTTGGTTATTATTCCTAAAAATGCTACCAATTGCAATTACCCACTCTTTAATTAAACTAATCAACATTCATTAACTACAGGTCACTTCATTAAAGACCCACAACTACACTCTTCATACTATAGATACATTTTTGTGTCCATGAATATGACCAATCAACAGTAAATCGACCCTTCACAAATCTCTCATAATTACAATTAGATCAAAATTATCATTTTACCCTTGCAATTATATCTAACTCCTTAAATCTCAATGATCCTCTATGAATAGTCTGTTTATGGTCCTACCATAAACAAAACCCTCTCGTGCCAATGAGATGGAGAGATCCCATTATTCAAGACCCAAAGTTAGCATTTAAGGGAGTAATTTATCTACTTACCCTAAAGATAGGAAGAAATGAATTCCATTTTATGTAGTCATGTTCCCAACTCCCTACTCGAACAAATCTTCAAAATGGTAGGTATATTGAGTCGGAGAATCTAGCTAGAGAGCCAAGAATGCGGCTAAGTCGTTTCACTTGAGAATTCCGGAGTCGGGCTTCGCACTTCTAATAGAACCAGGAGACTAGCTATAGCTCTTGCACGCTACTCTCACCTATACAGATCAAAGGACTGCTCTCATAGACAAGAATTCACAACTCACTCAGAATTAAGGTCGAGTCACCTATGGTCATCCTATGAATTGTTAATCTCTTCAGTCAATGGTGTTATAAAGATAGATTAATCATTTCTAGGTTTAGTCTTATACAGACTCTTTGTATAGGATACCTCCATACGCATGTCTCCACATGAATGATTAGGATCGAATCATTTATAACACTTTAAAACTCTTGTAACAATTACAAAGTGGGTTGTATCTATAGTATCACAAGCATAAGGCACCAAACCTTATCCATATACTACAGACCATTTAGGTTATTACTTGAACATGATCCACCTGTATGTCTATCACATACTGCTCATGTTTCATAGAATAACCTTGGATCTTTCCTTAATGGATAATTGCATATATAAAATAATCACCAATTATTTCAAATAACATATTAACTAAGAGGCTTTCGAGCATACATCTCAACAATTCCACATCAGGAAAATGCTAATGTTATGGGGACAAAATGGATTTTCAAGAACAAATCTGATGAGAATGGAAATATCATCAAGAATAAAGCTCATTTAGTAGCGCAGGGTTATACTCAGATTGAAGGAGTAGATTTTGATGAAACATTTGCCCTGTGGCTTGGCTTGAAGCTATAAGTCTAGTTCTAGGTATTTCGCGCTTACTGAAATTTAAATTATTTTCGATGGATGTAAAAAATGCCTTCTTAAAAGGGTATTTGAATGAGGAAATGTATGTTGAGCAATCTAACGGGTTTATTGATCTCTCTCATCTTGATTGTGTGTACAAGCTCAACAAGGCTCTCTATGGCCTTAAGCGGGATCCCATGGCCTAGTATGAACGATTGACCCAGTTTCCAGTAGATTCTACATTGTATTTGCCATTGGAGTCTATGCTCGATATCAATCTTTTCCTAAATTTAATCATCTTCTTAGTGCAAAGATAATAATCAAGTATATTAATGGGACAAGTGACTAGGGACTATTCTACACTTTTGATACAAGTAGCTCTCTTGTTGGCTACTATGATACTAGTTGTGTAAGGTGTTTTGAAGGTAGGAAAAGCACTTCTGGAGGATGTTTCTTTCTTGGAAACAATCTAATATCTTGGTTTAGTAAGAAATAAAACTATGTTTCATTATTTACTAAATAGGCTGAATACATTGCAATAAGTGATAGTTGTACTCAATTGATGTGGATGAAACAAATGTTAAAAGAATATGATGTTCCACAGGACGCCATGCCACTCTAATGTGACAACCTTAGTGCAATCAATATTTTAAAGAACATAGTTTAGCATAATTGAACAATGCATATTGATATTCGGTCTCACTTCATTCGTGATCTGGATAAAAATAAACAAATTATGCTTGAACATGTTAGAACTAAGGATCAACTTGCATATATTTTTACAAAAGCTCTAGATGTTGCCCAATTTGAGGCACTAAGAGCGAGTTTAGGCCTTTATAAATTAAATTGTAGCAATTAATTCATTTTGGTTTTTTTGGTAGGTTTAAGCCTTGATGATTGAAAAGCCCATTGATAGTAATCTGTTGGCAGCCCATGTTCGGTTTAATGATGAGATCAATTTAAATTTGAAATTAAGTAGGTGGCAGTTATTAATTGAGGCGCTAACTTCCCATAAGGTGGTTGTTCATCTTTTTCCCTACGTTTTTCAAACTGTCCTGGTGTTCTATTGTGATTATTGTCTTTGCAAAATGGTGAATACTCAAAAGAAAGTCTATGTTTCTGATTCGAAGATGGTCCGTTACAAAGAAAAACCAAACAGAAAGAAGGTTGTTGGAGATGACGCTCTTGCAACAACAACCAATGCATATGGTATTCGCATGTGGGGGTTTCATTCTCCATCAAAAGATAAACTTGCTATTTCACATTCAATTAAATGGAAGAGATGGAATATCACTTCTTCTATCACAACGAAGGGGAAAATTGACTTGTTGACGACAATTGCACTGACTGTGACTGATTTAGTGGGATCAGGTAAGACTATTCTAGCTTATTCAAATAAATCCTCTAGTAGTTCGACTTCTGATCAGGGCTATAGTGTGGTTAGTCGTAGCACTGAAAGAACATCTATGCATGATAGTGGTGAACCCTTCAATGAATAAGTTAGGGTTTCTAAAATTCCCTCTGTCTCGGTCATGATGATCATAATACTGAACATAGTCCCACTAATGTGGCTAAAGATAGTGATGTTCCTCCATTTAATGTGGTTAGTCCATCTAAATTAATTGACCGTATTGTGCATGAGTCTGGGTTGATATCTAATGTTGATGTTGAGGTGAATGTGTCTGCTTCTAAACCTAGTGATCCTACTGTGATATTGTCTGTGCCTGAAAAGCAAAGTGTTGTTGAAGCTTCTGTTGAAATTGAATCTATTTATGATGATGCTTGTGATTCTAATAAAAAATGAAGAAATAAATAAACAAATAATAGGAGAATCTGCTGACATGTTACCTTTGGGGAAAATGTCGAAAATGTGACTAAAGAGAGTGGTGAACAAAATAGAATAAATATTGATCACGGTCAATTTGAAAAAGGGGGAGAGTTCTGCAAAACCTTCTTTTGATCCTCATGAGTCAGAAAATTTCAGTCAAGATGATGTGCCTTTAAGTCAAATGTTGTCCAAGATCAAAAGGTGTAGCAGAGGATGCTAATATGTATTCTGTCTTCAAAAGGAAACTCTAATGGCAATGATGTTGAAAATTTTTTCGAATCTTCTAGAGATTGGGCTCTGATAAGTAGTTCTGAAGACGATTCTGAAAAAATTCAAGGACCAATGACTCATACATCTGCTCGAGTTCAAAAGAAAATGTCCACTTCCTATTGTTCCTCACGTGCCTCTTGATGGTATCTCATTTCACTCTAAGGAAAGTGCTTTCTTCTGGAAGTTTGTAGTCAAGAGGAAAATTTTTTATGGGAAAGAACTCTCTAATAGGGCTCAAAAGTGTATTGACATCATGGAACTCATTGTTAAAACTGATTTTATCAAGACTATGTTAAATCGTGGTTCTTATTATTGTAAACTTGTTCGAGAATTAATTGTGAACCTCTCTCCTTCTGTTGGTGATTCAAACTCTCCTGACTTTCACAAAGTTCATGTCAGAGGTCACAATTTTGTTTTCCTTACTACTTTTATTAACAAGTTTCTTGATAGGATTGTTATCTTTAACACTTATGAGTGGCGCCCATCAATGAGAGAATTAGTTTCTGAATTAACTTGGAGGATTGAAGAATGCTTGACCTAAGACTGGACAGCTTGCCTCTACTGATCTCAAAGAAAAATATGTTGTGTTGTTTCGCATTGAGATTGCAAATTAATGTCCTTCGTCACATCATTCTTGTCTATCAGTTTCTCTAGCTACATTGTTGTTTCAAATTGAAAAATGGCTACTTTTGTCTATGGGACATTTGTCATTGAATAGCTACGAATATGTACTGGTTCCCAAGCTCTCTGATTACCTATTGCATATCCTGGGCTGATTTGTGGAATATTGTTGTCCTAGAAGCCTAACCTTCTCATAGTAGATGAGCTCATTGGTACCAATCCAGGGTTGCTGAACTTTAAATACAAGTTATTTCAAGGACATCATGTTCCAAACGTTACCCCTCCTCCCAGTATAGCTGAAGAAGCACCAAGTGCTAAGTTTGTCACGTCCTCTTTTAGGCATTGATAACTTGTAGAAATACAAGTTATTTATGCCACCTTATCTAGATATTGCGACCAAAAGTTAGTAAATATGCGCCGATTGTATGAAGATTAGATTAGAATTACAATAATTATAAATGATCGCAATTACACCCACTAATGCCATAAAGATGGAAGACAAGCCGAGTTTTACTCTGTTTTGCAAGAAACCAAGTCACCGCTTGCGCTCAAAGCTCTCTGAGAAACTGATTAACGCATCTCTGTCACATTGTGCCCTTCAATCAACAATGAAGAGACGATCACCGCAATGTCGGCATAATGCAACAGTCGATCCAGAGCTAACTTTCAACCGCATGCAAATCCACGATCGAAAGATGCAGGTGAGCAACACAAAAGCGGAGGATTGAGACACGTGTATAACTAACGGTTGTGCAGAATTGACAGCCTGAACAGAAGGAATAATATCCCTCAATCTTCGGAATTACCATAACCATCAGTGGGGACCACAAGGCCGGAGTAAAAAACCTGCACCTATAAATACCCCATAGATTTTAGAGAAAACTTATGCTACTTGATACGGGGTGAATTGTTGCTAAAGTGTTGAGAGAAAAGGCTGAGCTGAGTGCTTAATTGAAGATTTTCGGGAAGAAGACGAGATAACGAGAGGTGAATCTCAGATCTAACCTACCGAATACCCGATCGGAAGCTCTGTGTAAAGATCTCTGCTATCAGTGGAGCAAGCCTGAAAGGGAAGATCTTCCTACCATCAAATCCATCCTATCCGGCAAGCAGATCTCCATCAAATCAGTGCCAAGACATTGGCACTTGTTTGTATCTATTCTATCTCTTTCATCGTTGTATTTCACTTTCTCTTATCTTTTCATTCACACACCATGTATCAAACGCTTAATAGATATATTTAATGTTTCGATAGCTTTCATATACCATTCTCTGTCTATTTCCGTTCCTCCATTAATCATTTTCTCCATGATGTCTTCTTAATCCCCTGATAGTTAATATGAATCAAACAAGTACTTAATCTATGTTAAAGGTATAAAATGCGTATAACTAAAGCATGCTAGACAACATCTTCACTTGTGAGAGCAGAAGTGAAGATGCCATTCTAATATATCGAGAGAGGGTTAGAAGAATGCGTTAACTAAAGCGAGTAGTACTTCCAGACATGGAAGCAACCTTATGTTCATTACGTTATTCTCTGTTTCACCATAGACATGTGGGAGTGTGGCTGATCACTGATAGGTGTACACCAAGAGAAGAGCGGAACAGTATTTCTAGCTTCAACGCAATTGAGAACTTGCGCTGTTTATATTATTTATCTTTCTCTTTCTATTCTATTCATAAGACTTTCCGCCGCATTCCACGTCTTTGCATAACCTTCACAGCCAGCCTTGACCCCAACATCTTGTAACATGAAGCCTGTATCTTGTATCATCTAGCTTAGGTTTATTGTATTTTATTTTATTATCGTATCTTTACTGTTTTACTTTATTTTATCGCAATTTATATACCTGAACAAACACATTTTTAAAGATTGAAAATCTGGTCGCATATATCATGAACATATCACAATAACCTAAAACAGTCCCTGAGTTCAACCTCAGATCACATCGAAAAACTTGCGGTGGAATTACACTTGGTTCCATCATAAGGAAACTTGTGAAAACGCATGGCATACTACGTGAACATCCATAATTAACGCATATCTAGCAGTAGTATCGCATCATTTCGAGCATAGAACATCATCAATCATACTTATCAGTGAAGAGTCAACAGGCATCATCTCATGCACTCTCTTCTTGAAGAGCTTAAAATGCTTCATGATATTATTGATCGTGCCTCTGATCAAAAGCGTAAAGTTATTGGGTTGTTGAATCTGATTAGACAAGCTGCTGATGATCAGGATCAGGTTGGGCCTCTTCATGATATTTATTTAAGCCAGAGGGGGAATTGTGGAAGACCACTTATTTGTGCTTGGCTGGATGACCGTAGCTGCAAATTTTTTATTTGGTGCTTTGGTGACGAGAATTTGTGAACGTAATTATGCGATGCATGTCTTAGGTTATGCTTTGGTTCTCATGCGTCGGTGGTCATGCGTTGAAATGGAATGTATGCGTTGATCTCATATGTAATGACCATGCGTAACTGTCACAGGTTTTCTTGCGCTCTCGCCAAGTATAACGAGATCGCAAGTTTCTCGGGTGATCTGAGGTCAAACTCAAGGACTTGTAGCCAAATTTATGCGGTAAAGTGTATGTGACGAATGAATAAAAGAATGATGAGAGTTATGGGCTAAGCACTACTCCTACTCTTAACTAACAGATTAAGCGGTAGAAGAATGACTGAGAGGTAGAGACATGGCAACAGTTGACGCGTAGTAAAATGCATGGAAAAATAAATAAAATGGTGAGAATGTCTTCATCGCAACCCTAAGCTTGACCGCAAGGGTAACCCCAGCCACCGCAAAATTAAGTGGTCATGCTATACACACCTAATGAAGACGCACGCGATGTGTAATAGAAAACGAAACTTATTCCTAAGTCTCCATTCTTGCTTATGCAATCTTAATCTAGCTCTCTCAAGCCTAGATTCTAACCTACCTCTCTCAAGTCTTAGGTTCTTTCTTTAGACTCTCTCTCGAGTAGCTCTAAAGGGGTGATGGTCGTATGCATAAGATAAGGTAATCACATAAACATGGGTGACGTAAGATTATTCCTATCTCTAGTGAACACTTGCTTACATTACTTAATGTGATCAATTACTTACCCTCCCAGGCAGTTGGTTGCTGCTGATTCTACTCATAGACAAACATTGCATCCACCTATAGACAAGCGTTACTACAGCTTCACACTAAGCAAATAAGGTTTTCTCACAACACTCACGCGCACACCTCCTGGTGGTTTGCTACATGCTCATATTCCTATGTCACATGATTAAGTATGTGATACTCTAACAGTATTACTCAGTGATGCAATGAAAGTAAAGGATATTAAGTAAATGAAGATAGAGATGGAATCGAAGGAAATATAGAAATGCATTGATCACAAAATGTAATACAATATAAAGAAAGGAAATGGAGGGCCAGCTGGAAGCAATGTCTTGCTTTCAGCAGATGTGTGTCAATGCTACCGGTGGTGCCATGGATGGGCAAACGAGTAGACTCTCTCGAGCTCTAACTCCGATGAAGGCTCCGGCCGTTACTCGAAATAGTTAAGGGGATGAAGAACTCTCAAGCTATCTTCTCACGCTTTGGTCTGGATCACAAGGATCCACCCGAAAGTAGAAACTTGGATGATTTGAAATTCTGTTCAACGGCTTTCTATTTATAAAGCTTAATCGCCGACAGCATTAATGGACCTGCTCTGATTCTGACACTCCGCGGCGTGATGGTCCTTTTCTGAATCTCTGCTGCTAACGGCGTGGTAGGTAAAATGTCAACATCATCTTTTTTATAATTCTAGTGTATGCGTTCATGTTTGCATTCCACCAACCTTGCGATCACCCTTCTATTATGGTTATTATTCTATAGTTGCAATCTCTCTATAATGACCGCAATTTCTTGACAGCTGCAACTTTATGCGAAGAACGAATGCGGTTGATGGCCACAACATCTATGTGATGACCCATTCGCTCGACAGCCGTAACTTCTATGCGATGAATGCATGCGATTAATGGCCGCAACATCCATGTGTCGAATGTATGTGTTTGCTTCTGTGATGGAGAGATTCCTCGCATGCGGTCGTTTTTGTGATAGCCTGGCTTCCGCGCATGCAATCGCTTTCTGCGGTTGGCTACAAAAATAAATAATTGAACGCATAATAATGCATAATAGTGAGTTAGCCGAGATTCTTGATGTTGATCGACAAAAACTCATTTTCTCATGAATTCCTAATATAATCGCCGCACATTCTACTTAACAACCCTCATAATTCTAAATAAAATACCTTTGATGACGTGCATTTCTGCCCGTCATCATGCTTCAGCTGTTGCTGTCACTATTGGTGGATTGGTTTTTGTATCTAATGTTGTTGGGTTGTTTTTTTTTTATCAGCATGGACTATTTTGTTTGGATGAAAGTTGTGAGGTAGCTGACTTATTTTTATTTCTTCTTAGATTCTTTTTACTACTATGGATTAATAGTTTGATTAAATCTCTAACTAATGTTGTTAAATTTCTAGTATGTGTTTGTTGGTATAAATTTGCACTATCTTAAAAAAATATATCTTAGCCAAAGGGGGAGTTTGTTAGAAATTTAATATTCACCAAATATATTTGTTTAGTATTCCTGACATTTGCTCCTTGGGCTTTTAGGTATTGTCTCTGCTTTTATCTCTGGTGGTATATGTCTTAGAGGTTTTTCTTCAAGTTACTAAATCTATAGAATATTTCTTTCCTAATTTAATTTATTCTGCAAAGTATTTATATGGGATGTTTTCCTTTTTGATGAACTAACGATTTTATGTGGGGTTATTTTCTATCATTCTATTGTGCTATTTAAGCTCACGTTGTCCTCATGCTAAGGTTGTCACACGTATTATTTTGTGAGATCGTTGACAGTGTTTGACAGAATCTACTGCATTGTATTGAATTCAAGAAGAAGGTTTTGTGCTTTGTTTATGGCGGCATGTTCTTCACTTGCTCTTACAGTGAGCATTTCATAACAATGAAGGTTGTTTGATCTTAGAGGGAATCCAAGACTTTATTGATCGAGAAGGATTTCTCACACCTTAGGGGACTTAAGGTAATATTCATCGAGAAGGAAGTTCTCAAGAATTAGGGGACCCTAAGTTCTCACATGAAGAGAGTTCATAAATAGAAGGAAAGATATCATCAAGTGAGAGAAAGTCTCACACACTTAAGGGGAGCCTAAGTATTTCAACACTAATACACACATACTTAGGGGAGCCTAAGTTCAAGTGAGAAGGAGTCTACATCTAGGGGGAACCTAGATGGTTCGCTAAGTCGAGTAATACGTGTGTCACTGTAATCTTCGTTATTTACAAATAAGTACAATATTGTAATTTCTTGATTTTATATATTAGTGGATTATTATCTTTTCCAGGCACATTATCCCTCAGACATAGGTGGTTCATCATCGAACTAGATTATCAATCCTTGTGTGTTAATTCTTGATTTGCTCTCTGTTGCTTTCTTATTGTCTCTGTCTTTGCTAAGACGTGTGTGACATAGTATATGAGGAATCACATTCTAAAATTTCAGTTATCTTCAACTTCTTTTCCACAAAGGTATTTTCTAGTTTGATGTTAATGAAAAGTATGTGTTAATCTTAAAGACAAAATTTGTATAATTTCTTATTTTTAAATCAATCTCAATGCAACTTTTATATTGTACAAGCTACTAATGATCATCTATTTTGTCATGAACTTCTTCCATTTGAGTTCATGAAAAGATTAACATACAATTTGATTCATCCAGTTACCCATATACCAAAAAGAAAAGGGTAATCTCACAAAGATCCTGTTTGGTAATTTTTTTAGTTTATTATTTTTTAAAATTAAGTCTATAGATACTACTTTCACCTCCATATTTCTTTCTTTGTTATCTCCTTTCTACCAATGGCTTAAAAAACCAAACCAAAATTTAAGAACTAAAAAAGTAGCTTTCAATTGTTTTTATTTTTGGAATTTGGTTAAGAATTCAACCATTATACATAAGAAAGATGCAAATCATGATAAAAAAAAATATAGATGATATAGATTTGATTTTCAAAAACAAAAACAAAAAATATAATAGTTACAAACCGAGCGTAAATTATCCCTAACCTTTTTAATAAAAACAAAATCATTATTAAAAATGAAAATACAACACTAATTTTTCAACCCGTCTTCCTATCAGGTAAATTATTGACATTAATCGAAAAAGAAGAAATTAAAGTTACAGCCATTAAATTATAATGGCTGTAATCTTACAACAGTTTATACTATACTATACTTTTAGCTTTTTATATTTTGATATCACCCCATTTTACGAGAGGGACATTTGATAAGATTATAATAATTTGTACTCAATAAGGAAAAAAAATCATCTGATAAAAATTCTTTCACAAATCTGAATTTGAAACCAACTTGGAGAACCCACCCATGATCTCCATATGTGTTTATTATTTTGATTACATTATTACCAAGTTTGTATATTTGATTTTTCCCATAACTAAAAAAAAAAATATATATATATATATAATAATAATCTAAATTGCATCCAAAATGGCAAGAGTTTCGGGGCTTAAAGCAGGGAAGGAGCACCAATTTTTGTTGAAGGGCGACAAATTCAGCTCAAGAAAGCTGCCACCGTCCACCGCCTCATTATCAAGCTTCACAGGCGGCGAAGCCTTAAACAGGGTGGCTTCCACGGCGGCGGAACCCGAGTCTGGACGGCGAGATATATCAAGTGGTGGTGGCGCCATTTTTTGGAGGCGTGGAGATCGGAGCTCAGCCAAACCGGTGAGCTTCTGAACCAAATCCCGGAAGTTAAGTGGGTCGACTTTGTAAACCCTGGGCCGAGTGGGTGGCAGTGGCGCAATCGCCGGCTTCTTCCACGGCTTAGCCATCGGCTTCCGAATACAATGAAGATTATGATTATTATCATTCGAATAACTCGAAAATTCCCTCCTCACAGCTCGGTGCTCAGATTGCTCATTTTTTTTAGCCAAAAAGCTGGAAGAGGAGGAAGAAGATGAAGAAGTATAAGCACAAAATGCATCCATTTCCAATTTCTACTAAAATCCAAGTTAAATTATAGACCCAAAAACAAAGAGTACACCATTTATATAAAGATTTTGAGGCGGCAGAAAAACAAAGTCAAAATTCAAATATGTGGCATTTTGTCAATTTGTCATCTATCGTAGCAGGGTATGGGGCACCAATTACATTAAAGAAATAAAGTATATATAAAAAAAAAGTCAAAGCCATTGGTTTGACTTCAAATTATTGAATAATTTGGAGTTGTGGGCCTCTTATAAGGCATTAATGAAGTGAGTTTAAGCAAAGGAATATATTTTGGTGAAGCCAACTGTGTAACTCAATTGATATAGTATTTGTATTATCGATCTCGAGATTAGATGTACGATTCCCCTATCCTACACTTTAATTATAATACCTTTAAAAAGAAAATATTTTGGTGAAGCATCTAATTAAGAATTATTACATTAAAAAGAATTTATATGATTAAAAAAATAAAATGAGTATGATTTTATATTAGTATGCGTGACGAACGCATTCGGGAGGGTGTAGCTGGAGAAGGCTTTAACACAAATAGGAAACCACCCCAGCCGCCTCTTTCTTGTTCTTTTCCTTCACATATATTATAATACCCATAAATTCCTTAATTATCCGAAATGGGCTTTAAAAAAATAAAATAAAAATAAAAGAGAGAAGAATTGGATTTTGGAGGTTTGACTGTGATTGCAAAACTTTTGGTTGAGATTATGAAGAAGACGATCTCGTAGAGATTATGTGATGCAATTTTGCTTATTAATAACTTGTCTTTAATGGTGAACATTGAATTTGGACTGTTGCCTTTTTTTCTCAGCTCAAAATTAAATATTCTACTCTTAAAATTATTTTCTTTTTCATTTTTTACGCACATATACTCAACTCCCACATTTTTGGAATGTTCTGTAACGATATATTTTTTTTAATTTAGGATATTAGGTTAATTAACTGTTTAATATTATCTAACTTTAGATTATGATTCTATTCGTTCAAAAAACTGACCTCATAATCATCCAAGATATATATTATGTTGTATTAATACTACACAGGCTTATAAATTTCTTTCTTAAAGTAGAGTGTAAAGCAATTCTATAGGATTTTATTTTTTAGTCAAATAAGTTTAACTAATTAGTTACAAATAGATAC
Source organism: Benincasa hispida (assembly GCF_009727055.1). NCBI lineage: Eukaryota > Viridiplantae > Streptophyta > Magnoliopsida > Cucurbitales > Cucurbitaceae > Benincasa > Benincasa hispida. Next base: position 21,304,474 of record NC_052351.1, read on the forward strand.
TCAGGTATTTTCATGACCGAACAAAATCCATCAATGAGTATGGACACAACAAAAAAAAAAAAAAAAAAAAAAAAAAACAAAGATAGAAAAGTTGACTGTGTGAGGGTTTTTCAATGGGTGGAAGTGTCGAGATCAAAGTAGTAGACATGATGGTAATGTATAAGAAAACAATTAACTAAGTTGGAAGGTAACCAACGTTTTATATATATATATATATATATTAAAGCGAGAGAATTCAAATCACATTATTTCAAATCGCTAATACATTTTATATGACAGTTTAGTTATACTCATTTTATTAATTATTGCACATTGTATTTATATTGAGAGAAAATTTAAAATCCTAATCAGACTTAAGTCAAATGATTAATAGAAAAAATATAGGGACTGTTTGGGATGTTGAGTTGAGATAGGATGTCTGGAGTTCATATGTCTGTGAAATTCATATATCTTTGGAGTTCATATGACTATGTCAAACTATTTACAGAAATAGTAAAAGAAATACTGATAGACATTGATAGACTTCTATCAACGTATATCACATAGCATGATAGACTTGATTAAATTATGGTTTTTTGTGTAAATATTTTCCATTATTTTTCTATTTTTGAAGATCCACTAAAAAAACTAAACCAATTTTTGAGAACTAAAAAAGTTGTTTTCAAAAAATTATTTTTGTTTTTTTAAATATGGCTAAGAATTCAATCATTATAGTTAAGAAAGATGCAAATCATTATAAGAAATGGAGATAAAATAGATGTAATTTTTAAAAAAACAAAACAAAAACAAAAAAACCAAATAATTACCAAACGGGACCAAAATAATCTGCTTTTATGATTACTATTTTTGTTTTGAAACTTTTTTATTCACTGATTCTATCTATCTTTGTTTGAATAAAATATGGATCGTAATTGTTTTTCTTTTAATTTTTAAAATTTTTCTTTCTTTGTTTCTTTTTTGAGCAATGAATAACAATTAACCCATTACATTTCTTGCAGAAATATGGTTAAATAAAATGGGAAATCAAAGAGAAATCAAAACTTCTTATTTCTAATCTTTCCCCATGAGTTTTATTATCGTCTTCTTCTTTTGCTTCTTCTTCCTGATGTTGCTCTATATTTTTACGCTGTCATGAACTTTATTTAATTCAATCTCTCATATCATCTTAGTAGTCAATAGAATATCACCACATTTCTTCAACAATTTCACTTTCAATTCCTTTAAATTTGGAGAATCATTATAGAATAAATCTTCATTTTTCACTAATTCCTGCTAGAAAATGTTCCAGGAAAAATGTTTCATTTTATGGTTTTTTGGTTATATGTTGCATACTTTTTGTCTAAATATTCTTAATGATATGTGAATTCAATTAAATAAAAATATTTTTTTACAGATTTTTACATATAAGTATTGCAGTTATTGTAAACAAAATACTTTTATTTATATAATCAACAATCTTACAACATACTTTAACAGTCATGTCTTATGATAGTCGGAAATGGTTGTCGAAGTTGATTATCAAAGATGATTTTTGCTGGAGTTTGTAGTTGGACGTGGTCATCAAAGCCTAAAATTTGTCGCATGAAGATGGTATTGGAGTATAATCGTCAAATTTTATCATCGAAGGCAGTTTTCAGAGCCCGGAGTTAGTAGGGCCAAAGTGGTCGTTGATCATCGAAGATGATTTTCGTTACGAATTGTAGTCAGAGGTGGCTGTCAGAGCCCGAAGTTAGTCACATGAATATGGTATAAGAATTAATTAGTGGAGTTTGTTGTCAGAGGTGGTTGTCGAAGCCTCGAGTTGGTCGTCGGAGCTGCTCACTCGAAGATGGTCATCGAAGGTGATTTTCATCGGAGTTTATAGTCAGAGGTGATTTTCTGAGCCTACAAAGGTGATTGTCGGAGTTGGTAGCGCAAAGGTGGTCATCAGAGTTGGGTCACTACAGGTGGTTGTCGGAGCTCAGAATTGGTTGTCGAAGTTGGTAGCTGGAGCTATCATTAGAAGTGGTTATCAGGGGCCAAATTTTGTCACCAGAGTTGTTATCGGAGGTGGTTGTCAGACCCTAGAGTGTTAAAGTTAAACAACACGCAGCGGAAGAATCAAGGATCCATAAGCATTCTAATTCACTAATTTTGGCAAAAACTAAAGCATGTTATTCATAAAAATGGGTTTTCAGAACATACCTTTGAAGAACTCTTCAAGAAAATCGTTTGTTCAGTTGTTGTCTTCACTTGATATCAATGTGAACCACCTCAAAGCCTTCCCTACTATGATCTTGGAGCTTTAGGCAGAGTTGTGGGACTCAAGAACAACTTGTAGATGTGGAGAAACAAGGGAAGCTTACAGCAGCAAGTTGAAGAAGACAGCTTCTTCTTCACCATGATTTTTCTCTCAAAATTCTATATTCATCTTCTTCTCCAACAACTCCAATCTTCTTTATATATCAAGATGAACATGCAAAGAGATAGAATGCATGGCTTGCAGCTCATGCTTGGAGAATCAAGGTAGAGAAGTTTATGGTTTGTTTGTGAGCATAAAGATGATGATAATGGAAAAAACCCTTTTTCCATTATGTGCAAACCATGCAAAATGAATTTCATTTTTCTTTTTAAACAACAAAATGACTTTTAAATCATTTTAATTTAAAAATGGATTTTCTTAAATTAATTTAATATCAAATATTAAATTAATTTTTGCACAATAATCATCTTTATATATTTAAATCATATTTAAATATTTATTCTCTTATTCCGTTTAGTTTGAACGTTTCAAATTAATTTCTCAAGCTACCCTAAAGCGTACCCATTTACGAGCTAGTAGGGGGACCTTGCGAACCTACAGATCATGGGCTCCAACGATTCGAGATTAATCGGCTAAACTCATTAGACCGATCTAACCCTCATTCGTTAACTAATGGATGATTCCACTAAAGCCCATAGCCGAATCCCCTCACTATAGATATATTATGTCCACTCGATATAACCATGATTAGTAAGTTAACCCTTCACAGGTTGCTCGTAATAATGGCTGGGTCGAATCTTTGTTTTACCCCCGAAATTACCTCTTGTTCCTTAAGTTCCACTGATCCCCTAACGAACAATTGATTTGTGATTCAATCAACAAATCAAATCCTTCTAAGGCCAATGAGAGGGTGAGACCTCTTGTTCAAGACCCAGAATCAACACTTGAAGGGAACAACCTCTTTACTAACCCAATCGGTTAGGAGTGAATTCCCTCTTGCACCATATGTTCCCAACTATTCAACCGGATCTTATCTCCAAAATGGTAAGCTTATTGAGTAGAGGCAATTAGTCTACTCTCACCATTTGCAAATCAAAGGATAGTCCCGAACAAACGGGAGTTCATAGTTAAATCAGGATTAAGGTTAAGTTACCTAGGTCATCGATTTGAAATCATTAGTCTTAAACAGTAAACAACGTTACAAAGTAAGAGTGACAGGTTTCGTTGTCCGATTTTGCATAAAACTCATTTGCACAGGACACCCCTACTCCTCATGTCTCAACATGCACGAATTAGGATCACTTCGTATGTAGCACTTTACAACTCTTTGTAACAACTACAAAGTAGGTCGTATCCAATAGTGTTACCATAATAAGGTACCCAACCTTATTCATATACTATAAATCATTTTGACTATTTACTCAAATCTGATCCACTTGTATGTCTCCACATAAAGTTCAAGTACTCATATAATAGTCAAGGGACTTTGAATTCTTAGAATAAGTTCTAATGTTTACAAACCACGAGTTTTAGGACATAAAACTAAACATAGAGTTGGTCGCCGAAGTTGTCATCGGAGGTGGTTGTTGGAGCCCGGAGTTAGTTCCTAGAGTGTAACAGTGGCCAATGGGTGGAGCCATTGAAAACATTGGAAGAAGGGAGAGTTGGGATGAGTTAGTAAAATATATCATCTCAACTCCACCAACATTTAAAGTTGGTGGGTCAAACAATGAGTTGTATATTATATCAACTCAATTCAATCATGTTGGTGAGCCAAACACACCCATAGATTTAAATTTATGTCCTAACTACTTTACACTATTATTATTGAGATAAAAGTTAAACTTTAACTCAGTATAAACTTGAACTATTAACCTCAATCGAGATAAAAGTTCAATTGTATTAAAAAAAAATGTTAAATGTTCAATTCTTCGTACTCACCTATATATTATCGAGAAAAAAAAGTATATTGAGAGAAATTTTGAACAATCGTCAAATGATCATTGAGAAACATATAGATTTTAAACTTATATCCCAGTTCTTGTGGTGATTGTTTAAAAGGATTTAATTGAGATTCTAAAATGTTGTATTAAAATTTTATAAACTTAATTAATGATATTTAAACAATTTATTAAATATAACAATGAATTAAAAGATTACAACAATTCAAGAGAGAGATTTTCAACCTACATGATGCCACACACAGAGAAAAAAGATTAATAAATCAAATGTTAATATAATTTACGATCAATGTCGACTTATGCATAAAAAAATGTATCTTCTTATATCACATCGTAATGATTGATCAACTTTTCCTTAGATTAAATCATTTCAAATACAAAGTTCCTCAATATTGTGAACCACTGTTTGAACTTCCTTCATGGTGGATATGTTTTCCCCTACGACTATGAAAATGTTTCTCACAAATATAACAAAATTCGCACTTTTATAATTTTATGTAAAAAAAAAATCACGAAATAACACAAATTTAAGACAATTGAGAGTGAATAAATGTTTCACTAATCTTCTTATCTTGAAATGTTCCAATATCCCATAATATGGAAAATGAAATTGACAAAAGAAGGAAGTTAAATCTAATTAAACCACAATCACCTTAATTAAAATTAAATAATATCAATTAAGAAAATACCAATATAATATAATCGTTCCACACAAGCATGCTATATAGTTCAAATTTAAACATGAAGAAATGCCAAAACAAGAATATTGCCACTAGACGCAAGCATGCTATAATTCCAATTCAAACTCAAACAAGCTATAATTAAATTTAAAAACAATTAATAAGACTCGAGTGCTTTGGCCAAAAATGTCAATATATAAAACTAAAATTCCTTTCCCATTGAATTATTTTTTTGAAATCAACAATAGAGGAAGGGAAGAGGTTTGATGGTTTTTTTAAAAAAAAAAAAAAAAAAATACAATAACTGCGGGATGAATATTTTTTTTAAAGGTTTTCCAATTTTGAAAAAAGGGAGTTTTTTTTCCCTCCAAACATTTCACTTTTTTTTATATATAAAAGAAAATTATTGGTTGTACATACTAAATTTGTTTGAACATTCCAACTTCATTTGAATAATCCAATTTAATTTTTAAAAAATCTTTATCTTATTAGATTGTTGAAGTATTTGAATGATCCAATATATATGTGCGTTCGGATGAGATGCAACATGACTCGATACTAATAAAAAAAAACTGTATCGACATTTTACTTTGATCTTTAGCTATATTATGTATTGGAGTTCGAAGTTCGACATGGTCTTTCAACAATATTGTTGTCCTATATGGTTTAGGCCTAAGTTTTTCTTCAGTTAACCAGATTGTAAGGAATAAAAATTAAATAATTTTTTTTACTACAACAATTGCAGAGTATAGGGTTGAACCTCCAACTTCTTAAATCGGAGCACATGTCAATATTACTGAACTAAGCTCACATTGGTAAATAAGAACTGAATAACCTTAAACATTTGAAATCAAGTTGAAACTTTAAAAATGATAAATACCATATTGAAATTAAGCTCAATAACCTATAAGACTGTTGTTCGCACGAGATTTTCGGAGACACTTGTTTCATGGAGTTGAACTTGATTTTTGTATTAATTTCAGTATAGTGAGTACAATCTCTAATACATAATCCTTTTATGGTTTCAAAATAAATTATAATCTTTGAGCTAGTTGATTTTCTTGGATGATTGGTCTTTAGACTTATTGATCTTCTTGGATGATCGGCCTTTGGGCTTGATGATCTTCTTGGAGGATGAATATTCTCACGAGACTTCTGGAGAAACATATTTCGTGGAGTTAAACTTGTATTGATGTAAATTTGATGCGGATATGGTTCGATCTCTAGTACTTGATTCTCTAATTCTCTCTCAATTGAATGCGTATGCTTGATATATGGAAGTGGTATGTGTGGATGTTCTTGAAGTTGGAGTCTTAGAAGAATGTTTGTATTTCCAAAGGAGTGGTATGTGTGGATGTTCTTGAAGTTGGAGTCTTAGAAGAATGTTTGTATTTCCAAAAGACTTCAGTTTTTAAATGTGGTCAGCTCCAAGAGTCAATGAGTCTTCTGTTGTAGAGAGGCTCTTTGTAATCTAAAATTTCTTACCCCAGAAATGAAGATAACTCATCTATTTATAGAGTCCTCAGGTGGATTTTGTGGGCTTGAGCTTGTTTGGTCCACAAATCGGGCCCATAGTTCCAATTAATCAGATTTATATCTTATTTGACATTTGAGTCAAATTATACCTATTTTTTAGCTTAATTGGACTTTAGCCCAAGTAATAATATCTAATTGGACTAACTTAATTTTATTCAATCCAACGGTTATAATGAAAACATATGACATCATCAAAATTCGCCAATTTATGTCTTCATTTTCAATTTGGGATACATGTCAACTTTTAATTAGTCTCACATTCAATTGTTTGTAATTTCGTTATTAATTTGGTAAATGACATAGCAATTTTTTATTAGTCCAAAATTTCTCATTTAACAAATGCCCATTTTCGATATTTATACACGTACATGGCTGGACAAATCTAAAAAAATAAAAGATAAAATTGGAATCAAAATACAAGTTATATGTTCTTGAGTTTGCCTCTACTTGATGTATCAAATTAATCAAACTATGAGTTGGGTACATAACTTTGATTTGGATTTTGGATAAAATTCGGAATATGACCGAACTTTAATTTGAGATAAGATTGATATTTTACCATCAATTTTAATTTCGCAGAAGACTAAGCTAGACTAGGGTTGGCAAAAATCCCCGCGGGGTCAGGTCTTTGCGGGTCCCCACCTCAATTGGGACGGGAAATTCCCAGTTTGACCGGGGATAGGGGTCAAACCGGGTCCCGGTTAGGGACGAGGCAGAGACGGTAAGGGTATCCTCACCCCGATTAAAATTTTTATTATATATATATATATTAATTACAAATTTTTTATATTTATATATATTAAAAAAATCGAGGAGGAACCCGTTCCCCGACAGGGAATCCATGTCCTCATCCCCACCTTCAATTGGCGGGGACAGGGGAAATACCCTCGCGGGGACGGGGACGAGGACGGGGAGTCCTCCCACCCCCGTCCCATCCCCATTGCCAACCCTATTAATGACTTGAAATTGGGATGAAATTTAGAACATGGCCAAATTTTATATTCCAAACTTTAATTTGAGATAGATTTGGAGATTTTACCTCCCGTTTAAATTTGGTTGAGGATAAAAATGAATGATTTGAATTTAGGTTAAAATTTTGGAATATGGCCAAATTTTAGTGGGAGATAAATTTGAGATTTCATCCTATTTGATTTGTTTGATTAATGGAGAATGAATTGAAATATAACCAAATTTTAAATTGAGATGAATTTAAGGTTTTATCAGCAATTTAATTTGGCATGAGGATAAAAACTGAATTTAAATAATGTGGACTAGAGATAAAATTTGGGATATACTTTAAATTTAAATTTGATGTAAATGGATTGTGATATCTCTAACATTTGATTTAAGGAAAATTCATTTAAATCCATCATCTTCCACTCATACTCTATTCTCCTCTTTCTTTTTTTCTTCTCCTTCATTTTTTTCTTTATTTTCTTTCGTTTTCTTTCTTTCTTCTTTCTTCTTTCTTCTTTTTTTCCCTCACATTTTTACTTTTTTCCTTTTTCTCTTTTTTCTTTTTTTGTTTCTTCTTTTTTTCCTCACATTTTCTTTTATCTTCATTCTTTTTCTCTTTTCTCTCTCTCTTTTTTTTAATTTCCTCCTTTTTTTCATTTGGAACTAATTATTTTTTTACTAACTTGTCTCCATTTTTTCACAAGAATTTAAACTATCGTAACTTGCATCCAGGGAGTAACCCTTTTATCTTGTTGACTTCTACATATTTTTAAAAAAGGTGAGCTTTTTTATTTTTTTTATTTTTCTTTCTTTTTATTTTTATTCTACTTTTTTTTTTCCAACAAAGCCAAAAGACCTTGATTTTTTTATTAGTGCCCTTTATTTATTTATTTATTTTTACAAATTCTCTTTACTTTGAGAATTGATTGAAGGGTCCTAGATGAGATCCATGAGCGGAAGCGGATCTAACCAAATCCCCAATTCTACAAAACTCTAAATTTTACCGTGGAAGAAGACTATTATGCATTTACTCTATAATATTCAACATGCTTAAAAATTAGAAGAGAGAAAAGGAAGGAAAAGACTTACCTTGAAGAATTCAAAATCTTCATTATTCCTCTTCTATGTGAAAATCATGAACACTCCAAAAAGGCACTATCAATTGGTGACCTCAGTATTCTCTAGATGAGAATCCAAGAGGTGTGGTGCTCTATTGATTTGGATTGAGAGGGAAAGTAGAGAGAGAGGATTAAGGAGTCGGGGAAAAAAGATTTGATCAGATCTCAGAACTCTATTGTCTTCTCTCTTCTTTTTCTTTTTGCAGGAAGAAGAAGACACACCCACCATTCACAGGATCAGGAGAGAAAAGAGAGGAGGGAGTTACAACCCCCTCCCATTAATTAATTCAAAATTAACTAATTAAAATAAATCAAAAAATTATTTATTTAATAAATAATTTAATATATATTAAGATGATAACTACCTTATCATATAATATATATTAAACTATATGTTATATCAAATATAGCATATAACCTATAGTTTTAATATTGTATCATATACAATATAACCTATAGTTTCTTTTCTCTTACGAACCGCATTTAATATAAATCACATTTACATTAATTTTAAGAATATAAATCTAATTCATATAATTAACATTTGAATCACATTCAAATATTTGTTTCCTCTCATAAATAATTAATATTAAAATGTATCAAATACATTATAGTAATTATATCACATATAATTAAAATTAAATTAATTGTATCATAAATAACTACTTCCTTCAATTAATTTGAATAATTCAAACTAATCCAAAAAACTGATTCTCATTTATTCCCATTCAGCTATCGATAGGACCTCATGGACCTGTAGCTTGAAGCTCAACTCTTTAATTAAATTATTTACCATCCGTTAAATGTCGGAACTCTACTAAAGACTAACAACTGCACTCTTCGCGCTATAGATGTATTTATGTGTCCATTGGATATAACCAATCAATAGTACGATGACACAAATTGCTCGTAAGTACAACTGGGCCAAAATTACCATTTTGCCCCTATAGTTAGATCTCACTCCTTAAGTACCACTGATCCCTCTAATGAACAATAAATCATAGTCCAACTATGATTATACCCCTCTAGGACCAGGAGATTCCACTTGTTCAAAGGGAGCAATTTATCTACCTGCCTTAACATTGGGGAAGGAGTGGGTGTGGTGCCACATTGGTCATGTTTTGTCATGAAGCTGATACATCCTCATGTCCCAACTTAGGTGGGACACACTAGCCCATCATTTTTTGTGAAACTATTGCATCCCCATGTGCCAACTTAGGGTGGGACATACTAACCCATCCTTTGTTGTGAAGTTGATGCATACACATGTGCCAACTTAAGGTGAGATACACTAGCTCATCCTTTATTGTGAAGTTGTTGTATCTCTATGCGCCAACCTGGGTTGGTGTTACGGTTGATGCCCTAAATCTCATGATCTTGTAATTTGTAATTATATTGTACAATTTTTTTTATTTATCTAATAAAATAAGAGTATTTTATTTGACATTTAGTTGCATTAGCCCACAAAACCAATAAACTAAAATTCAAGGTTATCTTCTATAACATGTATGTGGAGATATATAGGTGGATCATGTTTAAATGATAACCTAAATGGTCTGTAGTAGATAGATAAGATTGGGTACCTTATCCTTGTGACATTATGAATATGACCATAGGTGACTTGACTTGAATCCTGAGTGAGTTATGAACTTCCTATGAAGGCGGTCTTTTGATCTACATGGGCGAGAGTTACTAGTTTTGCCGACTTAATATGTCTACCATTTTAGGGATTCGTCTAATTAGGGAGTTAGGAACGCAACTAGCAAGAAGAACTTCATTTCTTCTCTATAGTTGGAATAAGTAGAGAAATTGATCCCTTAGGGGCTAATTCTGAGGCTTGAACAATGTGGTTTCACACCCCCTCCTAGTCCGTGAGGGGTTCGATTATAGTTGGACTATAACTTATTGTTTATTAAAGGGATCAGTGATACTTAAGAAGTTAGATGTAACTATAGGGGCAAAACTGTAATTTTGGCTCAGTTGTATTTATGAACAATTTGTGAAGGGTCAATGCATCGTTGATTGGTTACATCCAATAGACACAGAAATATATCTATAGTGCGAATAGTGCAGCTGTCGGTCTTTAGTGGAATGACTGACAATTAATGGAAGTTGATTAATTTAATTAAAGAGTTTAATTAATTAATCAAGTACCATTGAAGCTTCAATCTAATAGGTCCATAAGGCCTGCTCTGTTGCTCAGTTAGGATTAATAGAATCGAATTAATTTTGGATTAATTTGAATAGTTCAAATTAATATAAGGAATTAATTATATATGATATAATTAATATAATGTATATGATACATCATAATATAAAGTTTTTATTTGAGAGAAAATAAATATTTGAATATGATTCAAATATTAATTATATGAATGTGATTCATATAAATACTATAGATTAAATTTAATATGAACTTGATTCATATTAAATACTATAAGTTAAATGAGAGAAGGTTACACTATAGGTTATATTATATATGTAGTTGGTGCAAAATAGGTGTCATTAATTCTATCTTACCCAAGCAAATAAAATTTATAAGACTCTAACAACTACCAAAACTAACACGTAGTTAAAGTGTAAGTAAGAAGTCGATCCCAAGGGATACTCTATTAATTGGCCAAAAACAATCATTAAATTCAAAAAGATAGTAATTGGGGGTTGGGGTTGTTTGTAAAGAGATTAAAAGCTAACTAAAATGAATATAAAGGCAAATTGTAACACAAACTTACTATTTTTGTTAGAAGAAAGTTGATAGAAAAATATTCTTGGGAATTCTTGTGCTAGGTTTAATCTTATCATTGTTCTTGAACAATTGAAAACTCAACATCCCACAGTCCAATAAGCAAAAACCCTTAAAGACCCATATAGCTAATTAACATGAATCACATCAATTATCCCTAATTCTATGTCAAAAATACTTCCATATAGCATTTATCATGTTCTTTTTTTAGATTGCTTTAAAGACATGGTTTATTATGATTGTGACATTCAAGAGACACATTAGAGTAAGTTTCAAGAATGATTGAATGAATGTTCTAGTTAAGAATTTCAAGAGTTCAATTCGGAAAAAAGTCCTAATTAATACAAGAAAACTTAATTTTATAACCTATCTCACCGTTATGCAATAGCGTGAAGCAAGAATTACACATAAGAATTCAAGGAATCAAAGCATCAATTATCATTCATTAGTTTCTATCCAAATTCAGCCCAAGAACATTCAATGATGAAGAAAATTCAAGAAAATATAAAAAAAAAAGAAATCAAGAATTAAACCTAGAATTGAAAATTCCCAAGAAAAAGAATTACCTAGCCATGGAATTAAGAAATCTTGAAGAAGTTCTTGAAAGTATGATGAATTCCATCAAGCAATTCACAAGGGAATCGTAAAAGTTGTAAGAAATCTCTCATACAAATCACAAAGTTGGGTATATTCCTCTCTAATTTTGTTCTTAGTTCTTTATCAACTGAAAAATGAATTTTTGTCCTCGTTCTCACTGAAAATAAAACAACTGAATTTAAATCTGCAGGTGTAGTGTCACGACGCCAAGGCTAACGTTGCGACGTTAAATCGTAATAGAAGCGTTGGGCTAACGTCTTGACGCTGCACTGATGCTCAGTTGCACAAGGCGCGCTGCGTGCAGACGATTCCGTAAATCTCTAGAGTGTTGTGATCCTGGGTAAAGCATTGTGACGCAACCCTATTTTTGCAACAAATAGGTGCATTCTGTCTTCAAGCGTCGAGCTAGCGTTAGGTTCAGTATTGCAAGGAGCGTTGCGACACTGCAAGCATTATTGAAGTGTGTTGAATTGTTCCTCTTGAGAGTCAAAGTGATAATTAATCTTGATCTTCCTGTTAAGTGATTCTTTGGTGTCATTTGGCTCGAATTAGCTCCAAATCTTTCAAAATAACTTCGTTTGAGTCGGGATTGAAATTTACCTATCAAAATAGATATTTTAAGCAAATAATTGAAGAATAATTTAGGAAATTAATACTAATAAGATAGTTCTTTACAAGACTATCAATGTGGTATAATATAAACTATATATATAAATATATATATTAAAAGAATTTTTTCTTTTTTTTTTTTGAATTAACGTAATGGGATGGAGTTAAGGGTATAACTTTCCCCCATTTTTATCATGCATATAAGGAGGGAGTTGGTTTTTAATCTACTTCTTCCTCTTGAGTTTGAGAGAACAGTAGACCTAAAAAAGGAACTTCTCTGCAATTCTACTTACAATAAAATTCTCTCCCTACCAAAATTAAAAATGAAGCTCACATACTCTTATCAATTCTCACCCTTCGAGAACATTGAGGTTTTATTGTGGTGGTGTTTGTTTTTAGGTTCTTTGTGCTGCTATATTTTGGCATGTTCGAGTTCGTGGGAGAATTTGAGAAGGTCATATTCAGAGAGCATTTGGTGAAGATAATTTAGTCTTCGAGGGTAAGTAGACTCAAATCTCTTCAATTCCTTTTAAATTTATGTATAGCATGCTTAATTAAATGTGTTCCATATTTTCATCTTTTGAATTTATGTATGTTTACCGTAAAATTAAAATTGGGACTACGATCCACTTCTGCATTAGGTGTTCACACATCCTTCAGTTGGGACACATAGCCCATCCGTTGTTGTGAATTTGTTCGCATGAAATTTCTAGAGAAATTTGTTTCATGGAGTCGAACTTGGTTTTTGTATTAATTTCAATACAGCGAATACAATCTCTAATACATAATCCTTTGATGCTTTCAAAATAAACTATAATCTTTAAGCTGGTTGATCTTCTTGGATGATCGGTTTTTAGGCTTGTTGATCTTCTTGGATGATCGGTTTTTAGGCTTGTTGATCTTCTTGGATGATCGGTCTTTAGGCTTGATGATCTTTTTAGATGATTGGTCTTTGGACTTAATGATCTTCTTACTAGATTAGTGTTCGCACAAGGTTTCTAGAGAAATGTATTTTGTGGAGTTAAACTTGTGTTAATGTAGATTTGATGCAGATATGGTTTGGTCTCTAGTACTTGATCCTCTGATTCTCTTTCGGTTGAATGCATACTCTTGATGTATGAAAGCAGAGCGAGTGGATGTTCTTGAAGTTGGAGTATGAAAGCGGAGCTTGTGGATGTTCTTGAAGTTTGAGTCTTGAAATAATGCTTGTATCACCAAAGGACTCAAGTCTTCAAGTGTGGTTAGTTTCAACAGTCTAGTCTTCTAATTGTAGAGAATTCTCTCTAGGTTTTCAAAAATCTAAAATTTTTTACCCGACAAATGAAGAGAATCCCTCTAGTTATAGAGTTCTCATGTGAGTTTTGTGGGTCTGGGCTTGCTTGGTCCATGGACCTAGCCCTTAGGTCCAATTAATTAGATTTGAGCATTATTTGATATTTGAGTCAAATTAAGCTTATTTTTAGGCTCAATTGGGCATTTACCCAAATAATAATGTCAAATTTGACCAAATTAATTTTATCTAATCCAACGGTCATAAGGAAAACATGTGAAATTTGTCAATTTATGTCTTCAATTTTAATTTGGGATACATGTCAACTTTTAATTAGTCTCAAATTTAATTATTTGTAATTTCGTCATTAATTTGATAAATAACGTGACAATTTTTTTATTGGTCTAAAATTTATCATTCAACAACTGTTGGGGATCAAACTAATATGTATTATTTGCATTAAAATATCGGTATGTTCAATCTCACTCAGACAAACTTTTTTTTTCCTATACCCGAGAAATTATATAGTATTGGTTCTTTAAATAAAACTGGATTATTCAAAGCTAAGTATAGTTTTTTTTTTTTTTTTTTTTTTTTGACCAATCAATTTGCACCTAGCAAATCTGTCTTGCGGATCTTTGTGTTGAATGAACTTGTTTTCTATTCAGTTTTTGAAAGCTTTCAATTCTCTTATTCTACGCCAATTGAGATGAAACGGAAGTTAGATCAGATGGGGCGGCTATTTAATATAGTAACTATCCTTTTGAAATCAGATTTACATAATAAAATAATATAGGTTATTTTAAGTTCATCAAATTTTTGCTTTCCATGTACTTAATTTAAATCATATATCTCCGTTCAGTAATCATTTTATTTTTTATTTTATTTTTTTAAATTAGGTCTATAGATTCTATTTTCTCCTCCAAATCTCTTCTCTATCTACTTTTCATCAATAGTTTAAAAATCAAACAAAAATTTGATAATTAACAAAAGTAGCTTTCAAAAAGTGATTTTTGTATTTTGAATTTGGCTAAAAATTCAACTATTGTACATAAGAAAGATGCAAATCATCGTAAGAAATGTGGATGATATAAGCTTAATTTTCAAAAACAAAAACTAAATGATTACCCAACGGAGTCCTAACTTTTGATGTAACTATGATATTAAGAAATAAAAACAAAGCTAAAAGTCGAAAATTTGATCATCTTGTATCAAAAAAATTAGAGACATAAATGAATTTTTTGATACCTAAGAAATTAAAGACTGGTTTTGAATTTTTGTACCTAAAGTATAAAACTTCTAAGATTTACGTACAAAATTTACAAAGCTAAAGCAATCATTTTTTTTTTCAAGTTCAATAAATGAGGATAGAAGATTTAAACATTTAACCTCTAACTAACTGAATTAAGCTCTGGTTCACAATTAAAATAAAATATTTAATTAATATAACTTTGAGTAAAAGCTTACAAATATGTCGAAGTGAACTTAGTTGAAGGGTAATTGGCATAACCTTTTGTTCTAAAGGTCAAATATTCGATCTGATCCTCCATCCTTGTAATTGTTGTATTAAAAAAAAAAAGAGATTACAAATTTAAAACTCCATCCTCAATTTTTAGAACAAAAAAAATGTATAATATTTAAAAGATGAAATTAAAATATTAATCCTTGAACTTTGAAGGAAACCATGATAAAATCCACAATCAAAAATAAAGTCACAATCACAATGATTGAAACACCAACTTAAAGATCAAATCCAAACGCCAACAAATGCAATCAATTGAATGCAAAGAATTCTTGAGAAAAAGAAAGAAGAAGAAGATATTAGAAATATTTGAATAATAATATGGTATCCAATATATCAAAACAATATACACTTAATTTTTTTTGAATCCCATCTGAAGTCAGAGTTTTGGTTCAGGAAAACACTAGCCACTTTATATTCATCATCAATTTTAATGGAATCCAATATGTTATTCTTGACAATTTGACATAAATGATTCTATGGTTAATCTGTTCAATATAGATTTAATTTTTTTTTTTTTTTTTGGTTATCAAGTGGTATCAAAACCTATTTCATGTTAGATTGTCGGATTTTTAGATACCTATTTCATGTTAGATTGTCGGATTTTTAATTAATTTATCATTCATCTTGATTTAATTTTTTTTGGTGAAGAAGTTTAAAGAATTAAAAAAAAAAATACACTAACCGTTTTTCAGACTTCCGTCGGTGATAGTGTATCCGTGTGAAAATTAATTTGACCGTACGGCGATCTAGTGCCACAAGTTGGAGATATGTATTTAAGAAAATAAATAAATAAAATGAGAAGGAAAACTTTGTCGGTTGCACCATTTATCCGGTTTTTTTTATATTATTATTATAAAAAAAAAATAGGAAATATGGTTTCCTGCCAGCTTAAATTCAATCAGCTTTGTGGATGAAGTTTTTCAAAATTGACTGTAAATTCAATGGTTTCTTCCTGATTGATTGTAAATCTTGTATTGGTCAAGAATCAATCAAAATTAATCAATGCTTCAGTAATTCCTACTTGATTAGGAGTGGATTGATAAATTAGGAATTGGTTGATAATTTTAGTGAATTCGAATTTAGTTTTTTTTTCAATTAATACTTTTGTGAATTAAAAATCTAGATTTTTAATTGATGATTAGGTGAATTTGAATCTAAAATTTGATTGATGATTCAAGCTTAAATTAGATTAATCATATTCTGAATTTAGGTTTAAATTTGATTATCATGTTGTGGATTCAAATATAATTGATTAGATTCAAATTTAATTGATCATGTTGTAGATTCGATTCACATATTTATGTTGCTTTAATTGTATTATGTGTATGTAATTATTGGGTGATTTCGGTAAAGACTATTTTGGTGTTCTTCTTTCATTATTTTTGTACAATTATATTATTATATTATTATGTCTTATATTTTGGATTGAATTAGTCAAAATAATATGTTACCAAAGTAGCCATGCTGTCTAGATTAGTTTAATTCTAAAAATATAAGATGTGCATATTTATTAATTTATGTGAATGATTATTGACTCAAAGAAAGATAATTATTTGGCCAAATTATGAGAATGCCTGTGGTAATGAGTATTTGACAATTATAAATATTGTTCATGTGAAAAGTATTCGGTCTAAAGAAAGATTATTTTTTTACCGAGTTTATTGTCAATACTTTGATTACTATATTGAAAGTACCATTTACAATTGGTGTCTTTGTCAACAGGCTAGGTATCTTGTAAAAGAGGCCTACTACATATGTAAAATTATTTTGTTGTATTTCAATTGTGAGTATATGTTTTGTTGTTCATTGTTTTAGTTGGTTTTACTCAAATATATAGAAATTTGAGTTCAGGATCAAACTTTAAGATTGGAAGGAAAGTCTAGAGATGCTTCTCGGGTGTATAGATTTGGAAGGAAAGTCTAGAGATATTGTTTTAGTTGGTTTTACTCAAATATATGTTTTGTTATTCATTTGAAGTAAATACAGCTAATTAGAGAAGTGAGAACGGTCAAATCACATGTGTCTGATGATCATTAGACACTCCATTCCGGAGTCTTTACGGGGCTCTTTCATGGAAAGTGAAAATGTCGATAAGTTCCTTGCTCAAATTGAGAAATATTTTGTTAAAAATAAAAAGGGAAAGCAAGTAATCTTTTGACGTCTTTAACTTCCATGAGGTATAAGAGCAATGAGAATATAAGGGAGTACATTATGGAAATGTCCAATCTCACAGGTAAATTAAAGGCACTTGATATAGAGATAAATGAAAATCTACTAGTACATCTAATACTTATCTCTCTTTCTGTACAATTCACTCTATTTAAGATAATTTATAATACTCAGAAGGATAAATGGAGTATTAATGAGCTTATCTCACAATGTGTGCAAGAAAGAGATAGTATTAAGAGAGAAAGGATAGAAAGTACTCATTTGGCAACTACTCTCGTGGTAAGAAGAAAAGGAAATCTACAGGTGCTGCAGAAAGGACATCTCGATAGAATAAGAGAAAGAAACGGATTACTGAAAATCCTTGTTATTCTACAAAAAGGAAGGTCACTTTAAGCAAGATTGTCCCAAGTACACCAATTGGCATATAAAGAATGGTAAACTTCTTACTTTGGTTTGTTCTAAAGTTAATTTAGCTTCTATACTTACAAATACTTTGTGGGTAGATTTTGGTGCTACTACTCACATAAGTATATCAATGTAAGGTTGCTTGTGAAGTCGACCGCCAAGTTATGCTGAAAGATTCATCTATGTGGACGATGGCAAAGCAGTTCCAGTTAAAGCTATTAGGAATTTTAGATTACATTTAAAAATTGGTTTTTATTTGGATTTGAATGAGACTTTTATTGTACCATCATTTAGACGGAATTTAGTTTCTATTTCCAGTTTGGATATATTTAGTTTTTCTTGTTCTTTTGGAAATAATAAAGTTAGTCTTTTTCAAGATTCCAAGCTTATTAGTACCGGTTCTTTAATTGATAATCTATATATGATTGATTCTTTTGCTTCATTTAACAAGATTATGTTATCTAATTTATGTGGTACAAAGCCCACTATGTTATGTGTTTAGGTCACATCCCTAAATAGAGAATTTAGAGACTTGTCAGATGGAATCCCGATTCCCTTTAGTTAAGTAACTTTGAGGTTTGTGTGGAATGTATTAAGGGAAAACAAACAAACATAAGAAAATTAGGTACCAATAGATGCTTAGACGTCTTAGAACTAATACAGACAAACATTTGTGATCCATTCCCTACGGCTTCTTGGAATAAACAATAATATTTTATTACGTTCATAGACGACTATTCAAGATATGGGAAATTATATTTAATTCATGAGAAGTTTCAATCTTTGGGCGATTTCAAGTCTTTCAAAGCTGAAGTTGAACTTCAACTTGAAAAGAAAATTAAGGCTGTCAAATCTGATCATAGTGATGAATACTACGGTAGATATGATGGATCAAGTGAACAAAGTCCAAGGCCTTTTGCCAAATAACTAGAGGAATGTGGAATCGTTCCACAATACACTATGTCGTGCAAACTCAACATGAATGGTGTGGTGGAAAGGAAAAATAGAACACTTAAGAATATGATAAGAAGTATGATTAGTCATTTTTCTCTAACAAAATCTCTCTGAATGAGGCACTAAAGACTACAGTATATATCCTTAATAGGGTACCTAGTAAAGCAGTAGTTAAAACTCCTTATGAGTCATGGACAAGAAAGAAGCCTAGTATTAGGCATTTTCACATCTGGGGTTGTCCAATTGAGGCTAGGCCTTACAGGCCTAACAAAAGAAAATTTAAAAGTTATCTTTGAAGAGGAATTAGTGTCCTTTCCTAATGTGGTTATAAATGATGTTCAGGCTCCAATTCCTAACTTCACTATTGAACCAATTATAGAACAAGACAACATTGAAGTCCCCGTTGTTAAACTTGAAGCTCAAACTCAACAACTTCAAAAAATGCCACTAAGAAGATCCACTAGAGAAAAAAGAACTGCAATTCTAGATGATTATATTGTATTTCTTCAAGAACATTAGGATGATGTGGCATAATAGAAGATGATCCAATCAACTTCCAACAAGCTCCACGAAGTTCTAACTCTCAAAAGTGAATAAATGCTATGGAAGAAAAAATAAAATCCATGAAAGATAATGATGTTTGGAAACTTGTTGAATTGCCATCAAGAGTGAAACCCATAGGTTGTAAATGGATATTTAGAACCAAAAGGGATTCACATGGAAATATCGAAAGATATAAGGCTTGTCTTGTTACAAAGGGTTTTACTCAAAAGGAAGACATTGATTACAAAGAGACTTTCTCATCAATTTCATCAAAAGACTCTTTTAGGGTAATCATGGCACTAATAGCTCACTTTGATTTAGAGTTACACCAGATGGATGTAAAATATGCATTTCTCAATGCGAACATTGATGAGACGATTTATATGGTGCAACCATAAAACTTTGTGTCTGGTAATTCAAATTCTATGGTGTAAAAATTGAAGAAATCCATCTACGGTCTCAAGCAAGCTTTTCGTCAATGGTATCACAAATTCCATGAAGTGGTAATCTTCTTTGGTTTTGGGGTGATTATAGTGGAAGATTATGTATATCATAAATTCATTGGGAGTAAATCAGTCTTCTGGTGTTATATGTTGATGGCATACTCATAGCAAGTAATGATGTTGGTTTATTGCATGATACTAATGTTGGGGATGATGCCCTAAAGTCTCGTGTCCTGTAGTTTGTAAATAGTTTGTACGAACGCTTGTGATGTATTATAATATATGATATTTACTTCACTTTTTGACTTTGCACATTTGGATGTTTTATTTGCTTTACCACAAACCAATAAACTAAAACCCCTGGTTGTCATTATGTAACTTAAGCATGTATGTGGTGACATACAAGTAGATCATGTCTTAAGAGATAACCAAAATGGTCTGTAGTATATGGATATAGGAGGGAAACCTTATCTTGGTAACACTACGGATGCGGCCCGCTTTGTGGAATAGTTACAAGTATTGTGACTTGTCACAGATGATCTGATCCTGATCATTCATGTGGGGACATGTGAGCAGGGGCGTCCTATACAAAGAGTTTGTATAAGACCTGACCACGAAATGTTAATGTCTCGTTATATAACACCGTTCATGACAGAGACTTCACTTCACTAGGATGACCATAGGTAACATGACCTCAATTCTGAGTGAGTTGGAAACTCCTGCCATTAAAGGCAGTCCTTTAATTTGCATGGGTGCGAGTGGCCAGGCTGCCGACTAAAACCTACCACTTTGGGGATTCGTCTGATCTAGAAGCTGGAAACTCAACTACACAAGAAGGAATTCACTCCTTCCTCGGAGTAGAGGTAAGTAGATAAATTACTTCCTTAAGAACTAATCCTGGGGCTTGAACGATGTAGCACCACACACCTTCTCATAGCCCGAAAGGTGTTCACACATAGTTGGAATATGTTGTATTGTTCATTAGAGGGATCAGTGATATTTAAGAAGCAAGATGTAACTATAGGGGTAAAACGGTAATTGGCCCAATTGTACTTACGAGCATCTATGAAGGGTTATCGTACTTATGATTGGTTATATCCGATGGACACAAAAATATATCTGTGGTAAGAAGAGTTCAGCTGTCGATCTTTAGTGGAATACTTGACAGTTAACGGATGGTGGATCTCGTGGCTAAAGAGTTTAGTCAGCTATTCACGTACCGTTGGAGTTTCGAGCCATAGGTCCATAAGGTCCCTTGGTAGTTTGGATACAAGTTGAGAATCAGTTTTTGTGTCAGTTTGAAATGTTCAAATTGACAAAAAGAAGTTTGATTATATATGATATAACTGAACTGGTTAATTATATATGATATGATTGACTAAATGTATGAGATGCATTAATTTGGAGGAAATTGGATATAAATGTGATTATATCAGGAGAAAACACTATGGTTGATATATGATATCAAACTATAGGTTATGAATATAATATGATTATATTTATTATTTTATTAATTGGATAGTTATGAGATAATTGCCCGGCGTTTTCTCTGAAATCATGTGTTAGTTGGAAGGTCAATTCGGTTTTCGTAACTGAAGAATAAAATGAAAATGATTTTCATTTTTCATAAGATACACATAATTGCTCATGGTGTGACTTGCAATCAATCGCTTAGTGAAACCAGAGCTTATACGATAGTGCTTCATTTTACTAAATGATCGTTCACCCCACACGTGCTTCTCTAAACGATCGCCTACCTTTACCTAAATGATCGCTTAATGCTCGAGCCTTACTAAACAATCGTATAGATGATTGTCTAGCTTTTCTTACACGATCATGTACCTTGCCTAAACAATCAAGCACCCTGATTATACGATAGTCGTTCTCTTCTCTCACTTGTTTGATCTTTGTACCTGATATCCTTTCCTCCTCACCTCTACCAAATCCGAACAGAGCCCACACTTTGGATTCTCACTCCAAGAATACTAAGGGCTCCAAGTGGTGGTGTCGCCCCCATTTCCTGGTGTTCATGTGAAGCCATTCATGGTAGATGACTGAGGTGTTGCTGAACAATTATTTGACGTTCTAAGGAGAGCACAAGGAGTCCGTTCGTGTGAGAGCGAGATTTGTTCTGAAGAAAGTCTTCAACTGTTAAGTCCTTGTTCTCTTGTTTTTTATCTGAAAGCATGCCAGTAATTTAGTTGTTAATGCATATCTATATGTGTGAATGTATATGTGAAAATTCTGTCACAATGAATTTGAAAGATCCGTTTCCGGTCACAGACACTCTTGTTTAAAAGTTCCTTCAACTAAGAGATTTCTCAAAAGGAATTTTGAGATGAAGGATCTTGGTGATGCTTCTTTTGTATTAGGAATTGAAATACTGCGAGATCATTCTCAAGGTATTTTGAGATTGTCACAAAAGAACTACATTGAAAAAATTAAGTAGATTTGGCATAAAAATTTATGCACCAGGAGATATCTTGGTCGTTATAAGTGATCATTTTCATTTAGATCAAAGCCCCCTAAAACCATATTCGAGATTAAGGAGATGCAAAAGGTTCCCTATGCATCGGTTGTTGGAAATCTAATGTACGTTTGAGTATGTACGCATCCAGATATTGCATTCATAGTTGGAGTGTTAGGGAGATATTTAAGCAACTTGGGGATCAATCATTGGAAAGTAGCCAAACGAGTTATGAGGTATTTACAGAGAACCAAAAGATTATATGCTCACTTATTAGAGATCATAAGTTTTGGAGATCATTAGGTATTCTGATTCCGATTATGTTGGATGTCAAAACACTTTACGATCCACTTCAGGCTATATCTTCATGTTGGTTGGAAGAGTTGTATCCTTAAAAAGTGTTAAACAAATACTGATGGCTTCTTCTACCATGGCTACGAAGTTTATAGCATGTTATGAGGTGTCCAATCATGGAATATGGTTGCGAAATGTCATCACTGAGTTGCAGATAGTAGTTACCATAGAAAGATCACTATAATTATTTTGTGACAATAAGTCGACAATAATATATTCCAACAACAACAGAAGCAATATGAAGTCAAAACATGTGGATGTGAAGCTTCTGGTTGTTAAAGAAAGAGTTCATAATGGTTTAAATTTCGACAGAACACATAGGAACAAACTTTATGGTAGTAGATCCATTGACTAAAGGCTTACCACCTAAAGTTTTTCATGAGCATGTTGCTCATAAGGGTGTTAGTCACTTTTCTTATTTTATGGTTTAGTGGGAGTTTGTTATTGAGGATGTTTTTTGACTTATTTTGTTTATTTTCTATACAAAATAAAGTCGATGGTTTATGTTTTATTATCTGAACTTGTTTATTATGCATGCAGTTTTGCAATTGCGGTTTAGCATAAAGTTTTTAAGAATGATCTCACTAAGGAATTTAGACCAATTGGAAACAAGCATGATCTAGATAACTTTGTCTGTAGTTTCTATGCTATCCATCCATACTTGATCTATGTCATTGAATGTATTGGAATTGGTGATCAACGAAGGTTTAATTATGAGGGTAGTGACGAAAGTCGCCTTGATTCCATGCTAATACAGAAGATGGATCAGATTGAACTAAAGTAGAATTTTATTCTTGAAATAACCTGTTTATGCGCTTAATGTTTATGTGATTTAGTTATATCAAGTACACAGACATAGACCAAAAGGGAGATTATTAGACGTATTTACAGAGAACCAAAAGATTATAATGCACTTCTCATATCAGAAATGTAGAGCAATAATCATCCTAATCATAATGACAGATAAACATGAAATTCAAACGAAATATATAAAACGAGAAACGAGGGGCGGTGGCGGCTGTAGCAACTAAAAAAGAAACTCATCGGAGAGTTGCGACTTGGAAAATTAAGGTTTGTGATTTTCCATCTGATACCAAGGGAAAACACGTGTAAAAAAAAAATCCTTCAAAGATAAGGGTAATATTGAAATTCAACAATATTAAAAATCATATTGCCATTGGTTTAATAATGTTTAAATTATTTACTATATTGGTAAATAAATTCACTCGTTTTTGTCATATAATCAACTCTCTTACTGTATTGCTATAAATACCTTTAAGATTTATGTATAAAATTTAGAAAGCTAAAGCAACCATTTCTTCTCTTTCTTTTTTTTAATTTAACAAGTGAGGATAGAAATTTAAATATTTGACCTCTGAGTCAATAACATTTATCTTAATTAATTGATTTAAGCTCTCATTCACAATTATAAAAAAATTAGGTCATTACAATTTTGAGTCAAATACTATAAATGTGTCAAAATAAACTTAACTCAATAGTAATTAGCATGACTTTTCTTGATCGCCTACCCTACTGTCATTGTACTAAAACAAATTACAAATTTAAACTATAATAGATCTCTTAGCTCTAAAGTTTGAAGTTTATCCATTTGATTGCTAAATTTTCAAAAGTATCTAATAGGTTTCTAAACTTTCAATCTTGTGTCTAATATAGATCTCTTAGCTCTAAAGTTTGAAGTTTATCCATTTGATTGCTAAATTTTTAAAAGTATCTAATAGGTTTCTAAACTTTCAATCTTGTGTCTAATAAATCTCTTAGCTGTCAATTTTTATTGTTCAATAGGACTTTTGACAAATTTTGAAAACTAATCGATCTATTACATGTAAAATTAAATTTTATAGTCTAAAGGAAATATTCAATTTTGTTCTAAAATATTCAATTTTATATGTAGTAAGTTAGTGAATTTAAATAAATTTAAAAATGATTTAGATATAATGTAAAAAGTTCATAACTAAATTTGTAATTTAATGTATTGGTTCCAAATTTCTAAGAACTTATAAAAGGAGAGGATGAAAAAAAGGAAATTATAACTTTACAGCCAAAATTAAAGTCGGTTTTGAAGAATATCCAAAAATAAAATTCTTTGATTTATGGCCAAATGTGGAGAAACAAGTATAATACGTTTTTCCCTTTTTCTCATACTATAATAAGTGCGATCTAAGTTATATGCTATTTTAGGATGATGATGTACTTGAACTATAAAATCTTATATCGAATATCTTAATTTCTATTTCAAATTTTAATATAAATTTTGAATTGTTATTGTTCGAGATTTGCTTATTGTTTCTACATTTTTCTAAGACAGTTTCTGATTGTTTTGCAATTACTTCAAATGAAGTCTTAACATTTGCTTTAAACATGACTAATTCCTACGGGATATTTTATTTTCCTATTCTAGAAATTATAAGCGGAATATTTTTATTTCCAAATCTGAAAATTCTCAGCATATGTATATTGCTTGATATTTTTCTTATTTATGGCACAACCTTATTCTGACAAAAAGAAAATAGTTATTTTTTTTTTTTTGGAAATTCCTTCCTTAATTGGCCACAATTTTTAAAAGGAGAATAATGACTCTCGTTTAAGGTTGTAGCATTTGTCATCGTGGGAGAGTGTCTTTATTCTTGCTGGCTGATTTGTGCAACATGATGTTTTGATCTTTGCTCACATTATTTCGCTGTGCAACTTCATTGGTTGAATCATTTAAGAACTTCTATCTTAGAGGGAGTCTAAGGCATCATTGAAGAGAAGTGATTCTTAGTCTTCGAGGGAGCCTAAGACTCATACACAAGAAGAATTTCTCCATCGTAGGGAGGATCTTAGATTCTTCAGGGAAGAGAGTTCCCTGAATTACAAGGAAGACAATCAAGTGGAGAGGAGTCAAACACACTATCGATACCCGAAGTTTTCAATACTAATATTATCACGCCTTCGGGGGCCTAAGTACAATTGAGAGGGAGTCTCACATCTAGAGAGAGCCTAGGGGACTTGTGAGTTTAAGCTCTACGTGAGTATAGTAGTCGATATATTACAGATAAGTACTACACTATAATTGTTTAACTCTTTAATATTAGTGGATTATCTTTTCTAGGACACTATCCCCCAAACATAGGTGGTTTATCATTGAACTGGGTTACGAACTTGTGCATTTACTTGTTTTCTTGTTGTTATTATTTTGTTGTTACATTGTTTGTTAGTGTTTTCTGTTTAACATCCATAATTCAAGTGACGAGTTAACCTATCACTTTTTCTATTGGTACAGTGGGTCACTTTTATCTAAGGTGCTTTGATCATTGACAGAATCAAAGAAGGTGGCTCTACCAGTCATCCTCATGTTCTAGATGGAAAAAACTATTCATATTGGAAAGCTTGAATGACTGCCTTTCCAAAATCGATTGATAGTAAAACATAGAATGTTATAGTTACTGGCTGGTCTCATCCAACTACCAAAACTGGTGATGGAAATCTTGAAACCAGAATCACAATGGTCTAAAGCTGAAGATGAAGCATCATTAGGAAATTCTCAAGCTTTGAACACCATATTTAATGGTGTTGGTCGCAAAATATTCAGACTGATTAATACATGTGTCTTTGCTAAGGATGCATCAGATATCTTGTCCATTGTTTATGAAGGAATTTCAAAAGTTAAAATGTCAAGACTGCAGTTGTTAACTTTGAAGTTCAAGAATCTCAAAATGCATGATGATGAATCTTTGCTAATGTTCGGTTGCTAAACATTGCAAATGAGTCATTTGCTCTAGGAGAGAAAATTTCAAAAGAAAGACTTGTTTGAAAGGTGCTTAGGTCTCTTCATAAGAAATTTAATATGGAAGTTACTACATCGAAGAGGCTCAAGACATAACATCCTTGAAAGTAGATAAACTATTTGGCTCTTTGCTCATTTTTTAGATGTCCCTAGATGGAAAGCCTGATAAGAAGAATAAGGGAATTGCTCTACAGTCCTCAGTTGATGATGAGCATGATGTTCCTGATAGAGAGTCTGAAGATTCCTTTGTTGAATCTATTTCATTGCTTTCAAAACAGTTCAATCGGGTTTTCAAAAGATTTGGAAAGAAGTCCAGCAAATTTAATTCTAAAAATAGTAAGTCTGATGGCTCTCTTCCTTTCAAGCAAGTCAGAAATCAAAGTAGTAGGAAAGAAGTTGACAAGTTAATGGCTTTAAATTTTCAAAAATAAATTTCCTTCAAATTCAAAGAGTGTAAAGGCTGAAGGAATCGAATTCCTTGTGCGGAAGCGTGTGATCGCTATTTTTCTTAATTGTGTTATATGAATTTTAAACAGTACAGTAATAAAGCTATAAGATTATTCATGCTATTAAGAAATTCAAAGGTAGTAACAAAGCTATAAGATTATTCATGCTATTAAGAAATTCAAAGGAAAAGGATGTTACCATTGAAGACCGATCTTCAATCCCTTCACCCACTTGGAATTTTCTTTCATAACACTGCATCAACAGTTTCTATGTGTATGATACCACCACAAGCCTTCTCTACTATCCTCTTTGGACAAGGAGGTTTATTAGAACCTTGTGGAAGGAAAGGAAAAATGTAGAACTTTTTCTCTATGAGTGTGAGTTTTTTTTAGAGAGATTGAGAGATAGGGAGAGTAAAAACAGCATAATGCTTCATCAACCGATCTCAATTATAGATTCTCTGCAGATTTAAAGATAGAGAGAGAGGGTAACTGCCCTCTCTCTACTCTCCCATTCTCTCACTGCCCTACAATCAGAAGAGTTTGATTTAATTAAATTAAATTAAAAAGAGATTAATTTAATTAAAATTGAAATTAAACAATTTAAATAATCGATTAAATATATGATATTTAATTTAACTAATTTGAATCTATTCAAATGTGCATCTCTCATATAACCTATAGTTTTAATATGAATCTTATTTGCATTATTTATAACCTATAATTTTAATATAAATCTAATTTTATTAACTTAATATATGAATCTTATTCAAATATTAATACTCTCATATTATATAGTTTAATTTTGAATCTAATTCAAAATTAATTTATCATGTGTATTAATTGTATCATATGCAATTATATTATACAATTAATTTTCTTAAATTAATTTGAACTCTTCAGATTCTTTCCACTTTAAAATCCTTGTTGAATTCGTTTATGAGCTAGTAGAGTAGGGTTGGCAAAATTCCTCGTAAGGTCAGATTCGGGCGGGGAAACCCCTGTTTGATAGTGGATGGGTTCAAATCGAGGACCTCTTTAGGTTCCCCGAACTGAGGATGGGGAGGGTATTGCTACCCCGTCCCGGATCCCAACCCTGCCCCGATTAGATTTTTAAATATTATAAATAAATAAATAAATATATATATATATACATTCAACTTCTTACATTTAGCCTAGTTTTTAGTTTAGCCAAATCTAAGCCCACCTAAATATTGGGAATGTCCTAGAACTCGCAGTTCGTGTTGAACATTCTATTTATCAATAATAATAAGTTGTTGGTTTTGCATTCTATTATGAAAATTCAATAAACATATCCATGGCTATAGTCTGAATACTTTAACTTTATGTGGTGACATAAACAGAATCAAGTTAACAGTATATAGCCTAAATGGTCTAATAAGTATATGGATAAAATTGGGTATCTCATCCTAGTAACACTACTGGATGCGGCCCACTTTGTAGTTGTTACAAGAAGATGTAAAGTGCTACAAACGATGTGATCTACATATCGTTCATGTTGAGACATGTGAGTGGGGACATCCTATGCAATGAGTTTATATATAGACTGGACCACGAAAATAGTCACTTTCTTTATAATGATCGTTTACTGTTAAAACTGACTATTTCATTTATTAAGTACCTAGGTTAACTCGATCTTAATCCTGAGCTAGCTATGAACTCCTATTTGTTCAGGATTATCCTTTGATCTGCAGGCGGTGAGAGTAGCCCAACAACACTGTTCAATAAGCCTCTCATTTTGGGATAAGACTAGATGAATAGCTGAGGACATAGCCCTGCAAGATAGAATTCACTCCTACCCAATTTAAGGTTAGCAAATAGGTTGTTCTCTTAAGTACTGATTCCAGATCTTGAGTAATCGGGATCGAGACCCCGCTTTCTCATGATAGAGAAAAGACATGATTCATAGGGATTATGAATAAAAAAAATTGTTCATTAGAGGGTCAATGGGAACTCAAGGAACAAGATGTATTCACAGAGGTAAAACGGTTATCTTGACCCAGTTGTGATTACGAACAACCTGTGAAAGATCGACTTACTGATTATGGTTATATCATGTGGACATAATATATCTACAGTGATGGGAGTTCAATTATAGGCTATAATGGAGTGACCCATTAGTTAACAATTGGGGGTTAATTCGGTCTAATGAGTTTAGCCGATTAATCTTGGATCGTTGGAGCCCATGATCTGTAGGTCCGCGAGGTCCCCCTACTACCTCGTAAATGGATAAGCTTTAGAGTAGCCTGATAAGTTAATTTGAAATGTTCAAATTAGAATGAAACAGAATAGGAGAATTTATATTTAAATATTATTTAAATATATCAAGATGAATTTGTGTAAAAATTAATTTAATATTTGATATTAAATTAATTATAATTATTTAAGATATTATTTATTACTTTTATTAAAAAATTAATTCATGAAATTAATGTTATAAAATTAATAATATTTTTCAGTTTTGAAATATTATTTGATTTTTGAAAAAATTGAAAAGTTACAAAACATGTACAAAATGGAAAAATGACTTTTTCTATTACCCATCTTCTACTTGCTCACACAAATACCACTTTCCTTCTTTACATTTACTCCAAGCATGAGCTGCAACTCATGTAGTGATCTTCTTTGCATGTTTACCTGCAATAAATAAAGAAGATTGGAGTGAATTTGAGGCATGCATTCTAAAGAAATTTTAGAGAAAATTTCGGGTTGAAGAAAAGTTCTTCAAGCAAACTGGTTCAATGAGCTTTCCTTTGTTTTCCATCGATTCAAGCTGTTCTTGAGTCCCACAACTCGTTCTAAAGCTCCAAGAGGATAGTGAGGAAGATTTTGAGGTGGTTCACAGTCAATTTTGAAGAAGACAATCGCTGTTGATCAAGATCTTGAAGAGTTCTACAAAGGTATGACTACAAACCATTATATTAGATGAGCATGCTTTAGTTTCTGCCAAAATTAATGAATTTGAATGCTTATTGATCCTTGTTGCTTCTGTTGCATGTTGGTACACTCTTTCACTAAAGTGTACAAGCCCAACCAAAAGGAAATTTAGGAATTTTTTTTTATAAAAAAAAATCCCCATGGGGAAAAAAAAAGGGAAACAGGTTATGGGTCCCCGTGGGACCCGTTTCTCGGATGAGGAATCCCCGCCCCCATCCTCACCTTTAAATGGCAGGAGATGAGGGTAGTGATGGGGGTAAATTACCCCATTGGGGATGGGATCGAGGATGTTAGGATTGGTGTTCTAATTCTCCCGGGGTCTCGTTATTTTGTAAAGGTACACATTGTTTGATGAATAAAATAATTGTTATTTAATTTTGGCATTTACACATATCCAATAAACAAAGCTCATTGGTTATCTTATGTGAACTTAAGCATGTATATGTGATATACAAGTGGATCATGTCTTAAGTGATAACCTAAATAGGTATGTAGTATAAGGATTAAGATGAGATACCTGATCCTAGTGACACTACGGATACGGCTCGCTTTGTAGAGGTTTGCGAGTGTTGTAAACTACAAAAGATGGAAAATCCTGACCATTCATGTGGAGACGTGCGAGCGGGGGTGTCATATACAAAGAGTTTGTATAAGACTTAGACCACGAGATGACTAGACTCTGTATATAAGACCGTTGATACTAGAGACTTACATCTTACCTAAGCGACCATAAGTGACATGACCTCAATCCTGAGTGTTTTGGGAACTCCTGCCTTTGAGGGTGGTCCTTTGATTAGTATGGGTGAGAGTGGCCAGATTGTCAACTCAGCATGCCTACCTTTTTAGGAACTTGTCTGATTTGAGAATTGGAAACTCAATCCACAAGATGGAAAACACTTCTTTCCCGAAGCAAGGATAAGTAGAGTGATTGCTCCCTTAAGGGCTAATTCCAGGGCTTGAACATAGTGGCCACAGCTTCTCTTTGGAAGAGAGGACTCGGTCATAGTAGGACTATGACTTATGTTCACTAGAGGGATCATCGATACTTAAGGAGTTAGATGTAACAATAGGGGCATAACGGTTATTGCTTACGAGCGATCTGTGAAGGGTTGTCGCACTGCTGATTGGTTAAAATGGACACATAATATATCTGTGGTAAGAAGAGTTTAGCTGTCGATCTTTAGTAGAGTGTCTGGCAGTTAACGGATGGTGGGTTCCGTGACTAAAGAGTTTAGTCAGTTATTCACATACCGTTGGAGCTTCAAGCTATAGGTCCATAAGGTCCCCTTGGTAGCTCAATGGATTTAATTGAGGATCAGTTCTTGATGTGGATTTGAAATGTCCAAATTGACAAGAGGTAATTTGATTATATATGATATGATCGGTATGATGTATGAGATACATCTAGTGGAGGATTAATGTAAATGAGATTTACATTAAGTACCATGGAATAGAAAAAGAACTACGGTTTATATGTTTCATGAGATGAAATATTAAAACTATAGGTTATAAATATAGTATGATAAGTTGGTTATCATTTATATTTATAATAATATTAAATATTGGATAATTAAATCTTTTTCTCTAATAACCAATTGACTGGGAGGTTACTGGTGGTTCATGGTAACCATGAGATAAAATGAAAATTGTTTTCCTAATTTTAGTAAGTTTTTTGGCAAAAATTGTTTTGAGATTTCTCTTGGGAAAAGAATCTCACGGAACGGAGCTTGTCAAGTAAATATCGATTTACTAAGCGACAGCTTGTTTTAGTAAACGATCGTGTAGTGTTTTATAAGCAATAGACACGGTACTAAACGATGAGCTAAACGATTGTTTAGTTTTTGCTAGACAATCACTTAGCCTTGCTAAACGATTGGGCATCGACCTATACGATAGGTTTCTATTTTCTCCCACTTACCCAAGCGTGTACAAAATCGGTGTTTCCTCCTTCGTCTTCCTCATACCAAGTCCACATAGAGCCCACCCTCTGGATTCTCACATCGAGAATACCAAGGTAACCTTCTTGGTGATATCATACTCAACTCGACATAGTCGAGGTTCTGTGGAGGCCATTCATGCTGTTGGAGTGTTCGTGACTGAGGCGATCGTAGAGGGCGAGTACGCGGTGTTCGTGCTATGGAGCAGTCATGTTGTCCGAACATTCGAGGTTGCTGTGTTCGAGCATTTGTGAGCAAGGAGCATGGAGACGAGTCGACAAACATTCGTAGCTTTTCTCCTTGTTCAGTTGTTGTTTCATGCTGGAATTTCTATATTGATTGTATAACAGTTTGTTTGAGTTTACGAATATAATTGTAATGTTCATACATGATTGTAATTTGGAATGATCTATTTCGCTGCTCATGGAAATCCTCGGATTTGATTTCCTTCAGAGGAACCTTCCTTCCGCCCCACCCCTACACATTACCAACTAAGTAGCAAAGGGACCTAATAGAGTTATAGTCATAAGCTCTAATAATTCATGATTAATTAATTAAACTCTTTAATTAAGTTAATCACCATTCATTAACTATGGAGCACTCCACTAAAGATCCATAGTTGCTCTCCCATGAACTGCAGTATATTTATGTGTCCATTTAATTAACCATATTTTGTAAGTCAACCCTTCACAAATTGTTTGTTATTACAGTTGCGTCAAATTACTATTTTATCCCTTTGATTACCTCTTGTACCTTAAGTACCACTGATCCTCTAATGAACAGTTCTATATACAATCCAACTATAAACAAAGTCCTTTTCGGGCCAGTGAGAGGGTGAGACTTCATTATTCAAGTCCTAGAGTATGCTCTTAAGGGAACTATCTATCTACTTTCCTCAAAGTGGGGAAGGAGTGAATTCCATCTCGTGAATCTATGTTCCCAGCTCCTCACTTAGTGTTGTCCCCATAATAGTAGGCATATTGAGTCGAAAACTAATGTCACTCTCATCCATATAAATCAAAGAACAACTCTTATGAGTAGGAGTCCATAACTGACTCAGGATTAAGACCAAGTTACATGGTTATTGTTTATAATATAAAACTCTTCAATTAACGGTTTTACAAGGAGAGAGATATTTCAAGGTCGGTGTTATACGGACTCACTATATAAGATATTCCCACTTACATATCATCATATGAACGATTTGGAACAAACCATGTATAACACTTACAACTATTGTAACATTTACAAAGTGGGCGTTATCCATAGTATTACCAGGATAAGGCACCTAACCTTATCCATATATTATAGACTTTTTAGGTTATTTCTTGAACACGATCTATTTGTATGTCCATTACATACTGTTCAAGTCGCATTAAATAACCTTGGATCTTAGTTTATTGTATATTGAATTAGGCAAACCATAAAATACTTTATTCATCAAATAAATACTTTATTTATGTATTAAAAATGTTGTTTACAAATTTACACAAACTACGAGATTTAGGATATAAATCCTAACAATCTCTCACTTGTTCTAAAGCTAGTGGGATGTACAATGTAATGTACAAAACATGTAAAAGATAAATACAATAAACTAAGGCATACAATATACCTAGTCATATCTCTCACTTACCCTAGTCTAAGTGATACATATCCCGTAGACCTAAACCTTCTAGATGACTCTAAAATGTTTTAACTATGAGAATCTTTGTAAATGGATCAACAATGTTGTGTTTCAATGCTATTTGTGTGACAATCACGTCTCCTCTTTTCACAATCTTCCATATCAAATGATACTTCCATTCTATGTGTTTACCTTGTTGGGGTTGAGGCCCAAAAATCGCATGTCCTGTAGTTTGTAAACAGTTTGTACGAATGCTTGTGATATATAATATATGATATTTACTTCACTTCTTGACTTTGCTTTGCACATTTGGATTTTTTATTTGCTTTACCACAAACCAATAAACTTAAAATCCTTGGTTGTCTTTATGTAACTTAAGCTTGTATGTCGTGACATACAAATGGATCATATCTTAAGTGATAACCAAAATGGTCTGTAGTATATGGATATAGGAGGGAAACCTTATCCTGGTAATGTTATGGATGCAGCCCGCTTTGTGGAATAGTTACAAGTGTTGTGACTTGTCACAAATGGTTCGATCCTGATCATTCATGTAAGGGACATGCGAGCAGGAGTGTCCTATACAAAGAGTTTGTATAAGACCTAACCACGAAGTGTTAACGTCTCGTCATATTATCCCATTCATGACAGAGACTTCATTTCACTAGAATAACCATAGGTAACATGACCTCAATCTTGAGTGAGTTGGGAACTCCTGCCATTGAAGGCAGTCCTTTGATTTGCTTGGGTGCGAGTGGCCAGAGCGTCGACTCAAACCTACCACTTTGGGGATTCGTCTGATTTGGGAGTTGGGAACNCATCTTGTATTTTTGCTCTGTTAATTGTTTTATTTGCTTTACCACAAACCAATAAACATAAATCCCTGGTTATCTGTATGTGACTCAAGCATGTATGTCGTGACATACAAATGGATCATGTCTTAAGTGATAACCAAAATGGTCTGTAGTAGATGGATATAGGAGGGAAACCTTATCCTGGTAATGTTATGGATTCGTCTGATTTGGGAGTTGGGAACTCAGCTACACAAGATGGAGTTCACTCCTTCCCCGAAGCAGGGGTAAGTAGATAGATTGCTTCCTTAAGAGTTGATTTTGGGGCTTGAACGATGTGGCACCACACACCTTCTCATGGCCCGAGAGTGTTCACACATAGTAGGACTATGTTGTATTGTTCATTAGAGGGATCCATGGTACTTAAGGAGTAAGATGTAACTATAGGGGCAAAATGGTAAATTATCCCAGCTGTATTTACGAGCTTTTGTGAAGATTATATCCTATGGACATAAAAATATATTTGTGGTAAGAAGAGTTCAGTTGTCAGTCTTTAGTCGAATGCCTGACAATTAACGAATGGTGGATATCGTGACTAAAGAGTTTAGTCAGTTATTCACGTACTGTTGAAGCTTCGAGCCATAAGTCTATAAGGTCTCCTTGGTAGCTTGAATACAAGTTGAGAATCAGTTTTTGGGTCAGTTTGAAATGTTCAAATTGACAAGAGGGAGTTCGAGTATATATGATATAATTGAACTAGTTAATTATATATGATATAATTGACTTTATGTATGAAATATATTAATTTGGAGGAAGTTGGATATAAATATGATTTATATCTAGTGGAGGAAAAATACTATGGTTAATATATGATATCAAACCATAGGTTATGAATATAATGTGATTATATTTATTATTTATTAATTGGACAATTATGGGATAATTGGCTGGCGTCTCTTTTGTTTTCTTAACTGATGAGTAAGATGAAGAATCGTTTTGAAACGCTTAAATAGCTCACGGTATGTTGCGATTCTAAGGGGTCATTGCTTAGTAAATTAGAGCCTATATGATAGTGTTGTTTACTAAACGATTTGCTTACACCCCCACGCACTACTTACTAAACGATCGCCTATCTTTTACTAAACGATCGTTTAGCGCCCGAGCTTTACTAAACGATCGTATAGACGATCGCTTAGCTTTTTCTACACGATCGTATACTTCATCTAAACGATTAATCGTTTTATCTATACGATAGACGAGTCTTTCTCCCACTTACTTGATCGTTGTATACGATCTCTTAACGATCCTTTTTCCCCTCCCCTATACCAAATCCGAACAAAGCCCACTCTTTGGATTCTCACTCTGAGAATACTAAAGGTTCCAAGTGGTGGTGTCGTCCCTTTTCTTCATCTGTTCATGTAGAGGCTGTTCGTGATAGAAGATTGGGTATTGTTGAACGATAGCTTGCCATTCCAGCGAAAGTGAGATTTGCTGCGATGAGAGTCTTCAACTGGTAAGTTTACTTGTTCTTCTGTTTATTTATCGCTAAGTGTATCAGTAATTTAGTATTATGATGCATATCTGTATGTGCGAATGTAAATGTGATAATTCTATCACAATGCTTTCGGAAAGATCCGCTTCCGCTCAGAGGTACTCTTGTATAAGAGTTCCTTCAATTGGTATTAGAGCTCTCGGTTTCTAATATTCCAAATTCATTGCTGCAAAGAATTGCGTTTACATTCACGTTGGGTAATTGCATGTCTACTCTCTGTTTTAAACTTTAATTCGTTTGTGGATGTGTGGATTAATGGAGTTTCTGGGATGTAACCTCGGTTTGTTAAATTCTTTTACAATTCAAGTTCATTGTAAAGGCCTCCGTTTTTGGACATTATTAACTGTTATTGAGTCTGTATTCAAAGTTAGTTTGAGTCTGTGAGTCGTTTGCGAAGAAGCTTCGTAGAAAGGGTTGTTGATCTTCAAGGATGAAGACGATCAAGCATTGGTCGGGTCATGTAGACGATGGGTAGACGATGGCTGAGTATCAGATACTCGGGAGCTGTTTTAAGCACACTAGATGATTGTATAGCTTAACATCGCTTAGTTACTGACTATATGATTGCGGAGTAGATCGCGTGGAAATTGTTTACCTATCGTGTGTTAAGCGATTGTCTAGACGATCGGGCTTCGTAGCTTCATAGTCCTCTATACAATCATTAAGCATTTGCGTGTTATCGTCTAATGTGCTACACGATCGTTTACCTCTAGGCGTTTACTAAACAATGGGAGCTTCACCCAGCAGTTCAAGACCCAGTTCGCTTGTGAACCGGTTGACTCGGTGGAAAAATGTAATAGATAGATTTTTTCATTCCGGTTTTGAGGTGGTTTATCCCTGTCCATTAATCTATGTTTTATACATGAGATTTTTTTTTTTGTCATATGGCATGTCATATAAGAAAATCCCACCTTAGATTATGCATTGGTCATGCATCTTCTCATTATTATAAGTGCTATGATTTAGAGAAGCATGATTTAAATTACATAAGTGCATGCTCATGCATCATATAATATAAGAGTCATATTTATGCATGCATTATTTATTAAGAGTTATATTTATAAGCGTTATAAATACCCCGTTATGTGTCAATGTATGTTTTAGTTGTTTCTTTTATAAAGGTTATAAAATGAAATTAGAACTAAAATCAATAATAAAAGGTTAAAGTGTAGCAAATCTATCTATAAGGGACCTTTTGTCTAAGGCGGATGCTGTCTAGGCTAGGGTATTTAAGGTGACAGCAACGGAACACCCCTACCTGGGAACCTATCTGGAAAGGTGAATTAGATAGATTTGATGCATGCATGCAAGTCTGGATGCCTGCTTCAATTCATAAATGGATCATTTTAGCTTACAAATCTTTTGCTCTTGACTTTGTTTTATAAATCCCTCTGGTTGATTCATGTAGATGTTCTCATCAAGATTGTCATTCAGAAAAACAGTCTTCACATTTATTTGCTTTTCACTATTATAATATGTGGCAATAGATAAAAGAATGTGAATAAATTTTAACATGGAAACTCCTTCTAATCAACTCCTTCTACTTGGGTATAACCCTTTGCCACAAGCCTTGCTTTGAAGGTTCAAACATTTCTATTTACACCCATTTTCCTCTTGTAGATCCATTTGCAACCTATAGATTTTACCTCATCAAGTTAATCTACAAGATCCCAAACTGAATTGAAATATATAGATTCCATTTCAAGATTCATGGCTTTAACCCACTCATTTTTGTCAACATCTTCCATTGTCATTTTAAAAGATAATGGATCCTCAATGTCATCATCAGATATGATGAATAGACTTCTATTAAACTCATATATCTCGTAGTACATGATATAATCCTCCTGCTACGACGAGGCACTCTCAACTCTTAATGAGGATTTTGACTAGATGTGCTAGCATCATTTACAATTCTTGTTGATGTACTAGCATTGTCAACATCTCTCGTTGAAGTACTTTATTTTCGTTTGAAATTTTCCTTAAAATTAATTTACTGCATGGTTCGTGATCTCTTATAGGATATTTCTCCAAAAATGTGGCACTTGTCAATATAAACACTTTGTTCTCCTTAGGATCATAAAAGAGACCACCCTTAGTTTCTTTGGGATAGCCTATAAATAGACATACCATCAAACGAGATTTCAATTTCTTTAGGTTTATTGTCAGCACATGTGTTGGACATCCCCAAATTCTGAAAATGTTGTAAACTACCTCTACGACCTCTCCATAATTCAAAAGGTGTATCAGAAACACTTTGGATGGAACGTTGTTTAGGATATATACTACAATCTCTATTGCATAATTGTTGGTTCAACAAAATTTATTAGGGACGGATGGGGTTGTACATGCAAGCATGTGTTAGACATGGCTTAAGCTATGCATTTACGCCTATGCGTTTGAGGTCATGCGTCGGAATGAAAATGCGTTAATCTAGTATACAATGACCACGCATTCCTATCACAAGTTTTCTTACAGTCGCGCCAAGTATAATGCAAACGCAAGTTTCTCGGGTAATCCAAGGTCGAACACAGGGACTTGTCACTCAATAATGCTTGTGAGGCAATGCATTTGAGGCGATGAATAAAATAAAAAAGAAGTTTAATAGATTTACACACTACTCATACTTCTAACTAAACAAATTGAGCAATAGAAGACTTGCGATGAGAATAGGTGGATACACAACAACTATTAACGCATAGTAATGTTTATTATCTTAAATTGCCCGAGTAATCCCAACTCATTGCACTAATGCATCACACACCTCTCGGTGGTCAGCCGCATGACTATATCTCTATAGTGCATGGTTGCGTCGAGCATAAGATTGTGCCTATCTCTAAGAACAATACGAACTTTGCTTTAGTGCGTTCCATCTCTTACCTTCTCAGGCAATTAGATGTGGCTATTAACTTATAGACAATCAATGCAACATCTCATATACAAGCATTGTTATAGCCTTTCACCAAGCAAAGAGGATTAACTCACTATACTCGCACAACACACACCTTTCAATCTGTCTCTTATACACATCTAGATGTGTATAAGAGACAGGACTATATCTCTATAGTGCATGGTTGCGTCGAGCATAAGATTGTGCCTATCTCTAGGAATGTCTCTTATACACATCTAGATGTGTATAAGAGACAGTGCCGGTGGTGCCATGGATGAATGGTGGAGATGTCTCTCTCGAGCTCTATCTCCGGCGAAAGCTCTGGTCGTCACTCAGTCTAGTTTGTAGAGATGAAGAATTCTCACCTGTCTCTTATACACATCTAGATGTGTATAAGAGACAGGAGATTAGAAGAGAAATGAAGGACTCTGCGTCAAGGCTGCCGGTGGTGCCATGGATGAATGGTGGAGATGTCTCTCTCGAGCTCTATCTCCGGCGAAAGCTCTGGTCGTCACTCAGTCTAGTTTGTAGAGATGAAGAATTCTCACTAAAAATCTCGTTTAAGCTCTCATCTGCGATCGCAAACCTCTGCCTTGAGGCAGAAGTTCAGATGTCTTGAAATGAAAGTCCAAAAGGCTATTTATAGAGTTTAAACGCCAACAGCTATTATGATTGTGTTATGGCTTACTACTGCTTTTATCGCGGTATGGGCAATGTCACATCGTCTTATCTTGTTGATACTCCCAAGGTATGCGTCCGAGCTTGATTCAGCTGAAGCATCAACGCGTTCTACCCATCTTGTGATCGTCCTTCTATTATGGTTGTCACTTCGTGGCTGCAATTCCAAATTGATCACCGCATTCGCTTGATCACCGCGACTTTCATGTGATGGGCACATTCGATCACCACAACTTCCATGCGATAGACGCATGCGATCCAATTTTCACCGCATGCATTTGTCTTTGCGATCGCCTGGCTTCAATGCATGCGTTTGTCTGCAATTGCTTATTTCAAACGCATGTGTTTGATTCCTGTGATAGCTACAAAAATAGATACTTTGGCATGGAGTAACGCATAATATTAGGGTCAGTGAGGATTTAGGTGCTAATCAATGGAAAACTCAATTTTTCGCAAATGCGAAGTATTATCACTGCATTTTCTACTTATTAGCCCTTATGATTCTAAATAAAAGGCTTATAATAACTGGCATTTCTGCCAGTTATCAATAACCCTAAAAGAAATCAGGTAAACGAGCATAGTTAATCATACACTGAACCATGTCCAATAAGGTTCTATTTCTCCTTTCTGATACACCATTCTATTGAGGTCTACCGAGTGCTGAGAGTTAGGATGTGATTCCATGTTCTATCATATGGTCTTGGAATTTCAAGTCCATATACTCTTCACCTCTATCAGATCGAAGTGTCTTAATTATATTATCTAATAAGTTTTCAACTTCAATCTTATACTGTTTGAACTTTTCAAGAGCTTCAAACTTGTGTTGTATTAGATAAAGATACCAAAATCTTGAATAATCATATACAAAAGAGATGAAATATTCAAGATCTCCTCTTGCTTGAACATTTATCAGACCACGAAGGTTTAAATGTACAAGTTCTAGAGGTTCTTTGGCTTTATATCCTTTTCCAATAAAAGGTCTTTTAGTCATCTTGTCTTCATGGCATGAATCACATACTGGTAATGAACTTTCCTCTAACTCATTTAGAAGTCTATTCTTTACTAATTTCTCAATCCTATCGAGATTTATGTGACCTAGCTTAAATGTCAAAGGTGGACATTTTCTTTAGGAGAAAATTTTTGTATTTTTATTTTTAGTCGTTTCCATTTTGAATAATTCAGTATTGAGGAGCATTTTTTATGCTAACGGTCTTAGTATTTATAAATTATCTTCTAAAGTTATTGAACAAATCTCAACACTATTCTTGAAAATAAACGATTTATTCATAGAAATGAAATTGAATACATCTATTTCATAAGACATGCAACTGAAATCAAGTCCCTTTTAATATTAGGAACTATAAATACATTACTTAATAATAATAATAATATTTCTTGAAAGATAATTTTATGCTCCCCATGGCAACAACTTAGATGACCTTTTTTGTTTCGACCCTCACGATAAAGAAGAACAAACATGATTATTGGCTCCTTAATCAATTATCTAGGAAAAACTATTATTATCCACCAAACAAATTTCTAAGACAAGAAAATCATATTTACCTTCTTTGGTTTTCTTCTTTTCGATCAAGTACTTCAAGTAATTCCTTTACCAGTACCCATTTACATTGTAATGGAAACAGATTTCCTTTGTTGGCTTGACTTTCTTGCCCTTTTGGGCAGTAGCAGGAGGGGTAACAACAAGAGGACAACTTTATTCCCCTTTTTACTCTTTTTCTTCTTCCAATTCTTTAAACCAGAATAAAGTCCAGGTTTAGTTCCAGAGATTGAATCCTTATAGAAGTTCTTAGAAGAGCTGGCAATATTTGCTTCCCCATCTTGTCCTTTGACTTTCATCAAAGACTCATAGGATTGCAACTCATTAAGAAGAGTGGTTAGGTTTATAGTCTAACTTGTTCATAACAACGTTACTAAGGAATTGGAAGAAACTCTTCGAAAGAGTCTCCAAAATAAAGCTGACCTGGCTGACTTCATCAATAACCGATCCATTCATCTCGGCTATATTAAAGTGAACTGTCATGTTGAGAACATGTTCTCTGACAGGGGTCCCTTTTTGCATCCGAACATTAAAGATAAACTCGAGGGCACCGTGCTTGACTTATGTGGACGACTATCTAAAACATATCACACAACGATTCCATGATCTCTCGAGAAAAGAACATGTTCTCGTGTTTCATTGCTAGAACTTCAGATAAGTTGGCCAAGACATAAACACGAGCCTTTTCGTTGTCCTTAATCCATATTTCATATGCCTCACGAATATTTTAGTCGGCATTAGGAGCATGTATTTAAGGACATTCCTCAATTAAGACGAATTTTAGGTTGTCGATGACTAACACAGTGTTAATAGTTTTTTCATGTTGTGTAATTATCACCAGTAAGTTTGTCAATGTCAACAGAAAGTAAATTAATTACCGCACGTAACGCTGAAATAAAAAAAATTAATCTAAGTTACATAGTTGCATAACTCCTTAAAACCAATCTAGTTTAGCAATTATAATGATGAAAACCCTTAAACTCATTATTTGCAATGATACTTTAGTGATTTAGAACTAAAAGTCATCAAAAGGTAGTCAGTTATTCCTTCACTGCATTGAGATACTTTTAACCAAACAATACTTCAGAATAATTATTATTCCTGTAGTGCTTAGTTACCGTTATTTTATTCAAGAAAACATTAACTTATTTAATAGTTCTTATAAGTGTAATCCTTTATTTTATATCCTAGAGTTTCGCCCCACAAGTCAACTAAAGGGAAAAACTATATTGGTAGAAAAACTAAGGTGACCCTATCCATTACTAGACTTTTACATGATATTGATTTCACATTAACACCTTTCGAAGGGAGGATGCACCTATGAACCCATGAGACCGAATATGAAATCTCACTTTACAAACTAATGAAGAAGATCATAGAAATGTTGACACATAACCTTCTCCTACTCAATATAAATAGTCTCTCCATTCACCTTGGTATTGACCCATACAAACACCTTTCAAAGGGAGGATGTGTTCAGGGCACCGCGAGGTCGAGTATGGATCAAACGGTATGAACTTTTAACGGAGAACATGAAAGTAAATGTATATCTAATATACTTTTCCTCTTACTAAGTATTTTACAAAAACGGATTCATTACTTAGTTAAACTTAGGTTAAGTCGTTTATCTATGTGATGTCTAAGTTTGCCCAATATAACACTTATATTAGATAAACATAATGTTTTAATTTACCAAACACTTTAATGAATTAATATATTATTGCATGCTTATAAAATCTTGACTAATTCACCTTCTAGGTCGGTTCTTAGGTAAGGGTGTTCTGTTTTCGTCAACTTAAATACCCCAATTCTTAGACAGAACCTTTCTTAGACGAAGGTCCCTTATGGTCAACATTTTATAAATTTAATCTTTTATTGACTTA
The DNA here is from genome assembly GCF_009727055.1 of Benincasa hispida. Lineage (NCBI taxonomy): Eukaryota > Viridiplantae > Streptophyta > Magnoliopsida > Cucurbitales > Cucurbitaceae > Benincasa > Benincasa hispida. Next base: position 21,347,154 of record NC_052351.1, read on the forward strand.
TTTTAGTCCTATTAAAACAAGTAAAAGATTATCCTATTTTCTAATCTTATTAGAAACACTTTAACATAAAGTTTTAATTTACCAATTTTTATACTCTTTAAAGAAAAGTAAAACCCTATATTTGCATACAATTCTTTATTATGAATTTTAATTATTAAAACCTATAATATGCGTCATTTTATTTTCATTAAATAATTTAAAATAACATTTATATAAATTTAATAAAAAATAAAACGATAGAATATACAAATTTTAATCATACATTAAACTATATAATATAATAATTATATTATAACACACATACTATTTAACATGCACATGTATATCAAATATGTATGATCATGTAAAGTTAAATAATACAACTCTTATATTAAAAAAATGAAATAGTAAGACATGCTATCATATTATATAATAAATTATATTCTAATATGGTACATGAACATGACTAATTCTATGGTGGGATTTTAGACCATATGGCATATAATATACAATATGCAATATAATTAAAGTATATATCCCATTAAAAACTATATTATAAAGCACTAATAGACTAAGATTGGCACTAGAAGGATTAATTAGATCAATATAACAATTATATTAATTTAATTAATCATAAAAAAATTTTAAAAAAAGAAATTAATAAAAAAAAACCTACTTCAAAATTCGCTTTGAGGATCGAACCCACAACCTTGGAACCTCCTGCACACGCGCGTCTGATGCTTGGAGCGTTGCAACGCTGGTCTGGTTGGTTGTTGTAGCATAATGCTGCTACTGAGTCTCTCAATGTTGGGCCTTCTGTGTCGTAGTGTAAAGCATAGCATTGCAACGTTGTGCCTTACGTTCTAACACATAATACAATACTATGCTTTGATCTTTTCTCCAAATTGCTCCAAACTTGATCTCCATGCTCAGCAACTCTTACTAAAAACAAAAACTCAAACTTACAGACTTGATTATATAATATAAATGCCCAAAATATTGAGCCCTTACATCAATCATATCAATGGAATTAATATGAAACTATGTGTCAATCTTGCAAACATCTATTATGAAAACCAACTCATACATCAAAATGCATAAAAAAGAACCCACCATACCATTCTTTAAAATTCAACACAATAATTCAAGGCAAAATTGGACTCTGATACCAATTGAAAGAATCGAATTCTTATGCGGAAGTCTGTGATCATTGTGTTTCCTTAATTGTGTTATATAAATTTTAAATAGTACAGTAACAATGCTATAATATTGATCATGCTATTAATAAATTAAAAGGAAAAGGATGTTACCTTTGAAGACCGATCTTTAATCTCTTCACTCACTTGGAGTTTTCTTTCACAACACTGTACCAACAGCTTCTATGAGTAGGACACCACCACAAACATTCTCTACTATCCTCTTTGAACAAGGAGGTTTGTGGAAGGAAAGGAAAGGAAAAATACAAAACTTTTTATCTGAGAGTGATTTTTTTTTTTTTAAAAAAAAAGAGAGATTGAGAGATAGGAAGAGTAAAGACAACACAATGCTTCGCCAACACATTTCAACTGCAGACTCATTGTAGATTTAAAGACAGAGAAAGAGAGAGAGGATAACTGCCCTCTCTTCGATCTCCTATTGTCCCACTCCCCTACAATGTAGGGGAGTTTGATTTAATTTAATTTAATTTAAAAGAGATTAATTTAATTAAAATTGAAATTAAACAATTTAATTAATCAATTAAATATTTAATATTTAATTTGACTAATTTGAATCATATTGAAATGTGCATCTCTCATATAAATGATGGATTTAGGAACATAGAAACGGAAGCAATTAGGATATTAAGCATTATAATTTCAAATTTAAGGATCAAGCATGCTAGTTCAAAACTATAAAACAAGAGTTTTAAGAGCCAACCTCAATGTAACTTAAAATTGAAGTTGTCCTTTGGTTGTTTCTAATCACGAACACTTTGTGGACCACCGTTAGAGTCTTTCTCGTTATTCTCCGACCTTAGAACAGATTGTGGGATCCAAATTGGTAATGAATTTTGAGGGAAAAAAAAGAAGTTGGAGAGTATTTGGAGGCTTAAGGTTTGAGAGTAAAAATCCCCTTCAAAAGGTCAGAATTTTAACCCATTCTCAACAATTTCTCCTTCTATTTAAAGAAGAGAACATGCAAAATTAATTTCATCTCCACTTGACACCAAATTAAACAAGATTGAGTAAGATTTGAGGTGTTAATCAAGCTCGAATGTGGGAAAGCCCCACTAACATGTAATTTTGAATTTCCAAAAAAATCAAAATTTAAAATTAATTCAAATAATTAATTTTAAATCAAATTAGTTTTAAAATAAATTTTAAATATAATTAATTCTAAATGAATTAATTTTAAATTAATTTAAATTTAATATCAAATATCAAATTATTTTTATATAATTAATTAAATAATTTAATTAATCAAATTAATTTAATATCAAATATTAAATTAATAAAAAACGCCAATCCCGATCATGAATCCCTATTCATGTGTGCAATATTTGAATCATATTTAAATATTTCCAACTCTCTTTGTAATGTCCTAGTTAGCTGATTTCGAGCTTGCGCATTTCCTTTGTGTTCGTATGTGCCTGAAATCACCTTAGTGACAAAATATTGAATGTGAATGCTTAGATTTATAGGCTAGTCTTGAATCTTGATAATGCATGTTTAATCTAGGTTCAAAGAATATGTTGGTTAATTGAATAAGGCTATCCGGTCAGTTAATCACATAATTGAACCCTCATTCTTAATGCATATGATTTTTAATTCTATATGATCATGGGGAACTCAGTAGAATTAAGAGTATATAATTCAATTAGGATATTGACTTTCCGACCTTAATTGATAATTAGGTCACTTGATTGATTTTGTTTTAATTAGTTGTTGACCTTTGTAGAGACTAGTTAAATCATATCAATTTGGTAGTTATGCGTGCATGAATTGAACGTTTGTTTATTTATCGAGTTCCATGATAGAAATTGCATAGAATTCTCCCTCTTACTTTAGAAATTAGATGAACTTCATTCCTAAATTACATTTACCCATTGCATTTTAATTTCTTGCATGTTTACAATTTGTCCAAAAATCAAAACCCACTTTTTACTACTTTCATAGTTAAATTTAGCTTAAGAGAGATTTAATTCTTGGCCTCTCTGTGGTTCGACCCCATACTTACCACTATTGCTACGTTTTTATAGTAATAGAGTAGTTCGGTGAATTATAAATGTTGTTTTATTTCGGGGCCCTTTTGGGAATCAAAAGACACCAGAAAATGCTCCGAATAAAATGGTGTCATTGCTAGGGAGGCAAACTAATTAATCTATTTTAGTTGAATTTGACTTGTTAACTTTAAAAACCCCAAAAATATTTTTCTTTCTCTTGTGTCTACTTGTTTTATCATGGCAAACGATTTGAATATCTATTATGCGCTTCATATGAGATGCATAGGAGATGCATAGCCAAGCACCGTAATCGATGCATGCCTCTTCTTCCAATTCAGGTATTTCATTAGAAGATTTGATTAGGGAACTTTCTAACAGCTTTGGTGAGTTTGTGTAGAAACCTCCCTATAGTTATCAAGAATTCTCAAGTTTCCAGTAGGATAGCTTCCATTCCGGATCCAAAGTTAAAACTGCATTCCAGAATCTGAGTGACCTCGTTGCTCAGATCACTGAATCATTTGGTCGACTTGAAGAGTCCTGGATGGAACCATCTTTTGATCATACTGAATTAAGCAGTGAAACGACTAGCATTGATCATCAAGTTGAGCACCTGGTTCCTCAAGCTATTGGCCAAGGTAAAATGTTGGATTCTATAATGTGTGAACTTGCCAATGGTTCTTTTGAGTGTGAGCAGACTATTGAGTCTCACCTGGAGACTCAAGCGCCCGTGCCAATTGAGGTCCATCCTAACCCTCATCTTGCACATTTCGTGCTGACATTGGGGAATCATTTAGAGTTTCCCATCGTCTTAGCCCCAAGGCCGATCTTATTGAGTAATTCCCTTGGACTGATGATGATGAAGATGTTGATCCTCCGTCATGTTCAGAATAAGTCAGTGAAGTTAAGTATGAGCTCATGCCTCACTTGGAGGAGTCTCAGGTAAAAGAGTTAGAGGCTTTCAAGCCTCCATCAGTTCTTTCACTTGGAATTTCTTATATTTTCAGTTATGGCTCATCCTTTCTTTACGAGTCAAATTCAGTTAAGTCTTTTGAGTATTTTGACTCTTTAAAGCCACTTGAGTCTTTTGATTCTTTCTTTTTCACTTTTTTGCCAAAATTAAAAATCCCAAATTCGACCTGTATGGTTCTCTTCATGAGATGAATAACCTTATAGATTTACCGGGCTATATTGACTCATCTAAGAAGGAACCAGAGAAATACGATAATTTTTTTGTGCTTTGATAGGAGACAAGTCACGTCGAGCAACCAACTTAAAAATTTGCACTTCCTAGAGGCAGCTAGATGATTAATTTTATTTGCTTTCTTTTCTTCCTTTTCTTTGTTTTCCTTTTGTTTTTCTTTTTTGTAGGTCTCTCTTTGGTCCTAAAAGAAAAGAAAATCGAATTGAAGAGAGTGGTGGACCAACCATCACCCTGTGCAAGATAATGTCTCCAGGAGAGGTTTTTTGTTTCCTTATCCTTTTTTACTTTTAAGCTTTACTTAGGAATATATTGGGGACAATGTATCGATTTAAGTTGGGGGTGGGGTACCTGTTGAGTAGTATATTTTAGCTTGGGATCCTAGAGCGCTGTGCTCGAACAATGTTGTGTGCCTAATTGTTTTGTTTGCTCCATTGCTTTGATTGTTATGATGATAGTTCATGACACACTCTTCCTGTGATAAAATATGCATGAAATAACATTAGAAGAGCATGATAATGATTTCTAGCCCAGTTTTAAAAATTTTCTTGTCTCTCATGCATCTTTAAGTCATTTTTCTTGTAAAATTAAAGTCTTGCATGCTTAGAATTGGGTTAGTTTATATTTTTTTATTGTCACCCCGAAAGATCCATCTTTGACTTAGGAGTAACCTACTTGTTTTAGAGCAAACCTAGACAAAGTGGATAAAAAAGGCCTAGTGCGTGAATATATATAAAAATAAATAAATAAATAAATAAAAGAAAATCAAATTAGTTGCTTGAAGAAAAAAATACATAAAGAAAATGAGGCAATAGTTAGCTTGCCTGCAAAAAATAAAAAATAAAAAATAGTGTCTGTGTGCATGGATGGAGATGAAAAGAGTAACCTCCACCATGTCTAGTTAGGACGTTGTGAGAAAAAAATGGTTAGGTTCCTGGTGGTTGAGTGTGAAACCTAGCCCTCTAGGTAAATGCCTTTTATGTTTTGTTTGCGTGAGTTTAGGCACCCTTGTCTTAGTGTTTCCTTTTTGTAAGTTAGGTATGTTCTGTTGACGAACCTTTGTTTACAAAAAAATTGTCAACAAAACTGTAGCTTTTTTGGTTCTATATGTTGATGATATTCTACTCATTGGTAATGAGATAGAGTTTCTAGCTAACGTTAAGAGATGGCTAGCCACGCAATTCCAAATGAAGGATTTAGGAGAAGCGCAGTATGTTCTTGGTGTCCAAATCGTTCGGAACTACAAGAACAGATCCATTGCCTTGTCTTAGACATCTTAGATAGACAAGATGTTGCCTCGATATAAAATGCAAGATTCCAAGAAAGGTATGTTTCCTTTCAGGCATGAAATTTATCTATCTAAGGAACAATATCCTAAGACGCCTCAAGAGGTTGAGGTTATGAAACGAATTCCATATACATCAGTAGTAGGGAGTTTAATGTATGTCATGTTGTGTACTCGTCCCGACATATGCTATACAGTTGGAATTGTCAACAGATATTAGTCAAATCCTGGATATGATCATTGGACTTCCGTTAAAGACATCCTCAAGTATCTTCGGAGGACGAGGGACTATATGCTCATGTATGGTGCTAAAGATGTGATTTTTACTAGATATATTGATTTTGACTATCAGACTGATATAAATTCTAGGAATTCTACTTCAGGGTCAGTATTTACTCTGAACAGAGAAGCAATAGTGTGAAGGAATATCAAGCAAGGTTGTATTGTTGACTTCACAATGGAAGCTGAGTATGTAGCTGCCAGTGAAGTAGCTAAAGAAGCGGTGTGGCTCAGAAAGTTCTTGACCGATTTGGAAGTCGTTCCAAATATGCATTTGCCTATCACTCTATATTGAGATAATAGAGGAGCAAATAGCCCTTTATAAGTCGTTCCAACGAAGTTAGCCGTTATTACGAACAACTTATAAAGGGCTAACTTACTAATCATGGTTATATCGAGTGGACACAATATATCTACAGTGAGGGAAGTGCAACTAATGGGCTTTAATGGAATGACTCGATAGTTAATAAATGGTGGTTAATTAGGTTAAATAGTTTAGCTAGTTAATTTTGGATTGTTGGAGCCCATGATCTTTAGGTCCATTAGGTCCCTCTACTAGCTCACAAACGAAATAAGCCATAAAATAGTGTGATAAGTCAATTTGAAATGTTCAAATTCGAATTAAAAGAATTAGTAATTATACGTGATATAATTACACGTTTAATTATGAAATTAAACAAAATTGGAGAATTGATTAATATTTAAATAAGACTTAAATCTTATTTTCACGAATAGAAATTCATGGTTGAGGAATTGATAAGTTATTAATTTAATATTTGATATTAAACTAGAATTAATTAAATCAATTAAATTGAAAATTGAAAATTCAAATTTAGAAAATCAATTTTATTTTAATTTAATTTTGGAAATTATATTAAACAAATCGAATTCTAAAAGAAAATTCAATTTAAATTGATTTTTGTTTTAAATTTGAGAAATTGCAAAAAGTGGGATTTTCCCACTTTAAGCACCTAGCTCAAATTTCACTTTCAATCCACTCAAATTTCAAGTAGGAGTTGTAGCTTGTTGATGCAATCTGATTGCATGGAGCTCCTGCATAAAACACACAAGTTTTCAGTTGGAAAAAGTACATGCAAGCTACTGAATTTACCTGAGATTTAAGAATGAAGAAAGCTTCTTCAGCTGGAGAAAACCAGTGGGTGTCTTCTCAAGTTCTTCCCTTAATCCAGCTTATTTTGAGTCTCACAAATTAATCGAAGACTCCTAGAGGATAGTAGGAAAATCCTAGTGGTGGTTCATGATCAGAAGAGGAGAAGATTGCAGTAGATTCTCGAGTTTGAAGGAGATCTTCAAAGGTATTTTTGAAACTCTCTTTTCACTAGATGAATATTCTTAATTTAAAGCCAAAATTGATGAATTAGAGTGCTTAATGATTTTTTTTTCTTCCACTGCATGCTTGTTGAAACTAACATGTCCAAGGTCAATAATCGAGCCAAATTATGGAGAAAATGAATTGAGGACCTTATAAAATCTTTTCGGGTCATGCAAGCTTAACTAGCAAGACTTTAGACTCACTCATGCATTAATAAATTTAGAAATTTTCTTTAAAATGTGCTTCATTGATTGATTTAATCGAATTTCATTGTTGATTGAAAATTTCATCCTATTTGACTATTGAGACTAGAGTAACAACTTTTGCAACTTGAGCAAGCATGTTTTTAAGTGATATTGGTTTGATTGTATGCTCCAACCTTGCTCGGAACGAGCAAGAGTTAAGTTTGAGGTGTTTGATAGCTCTCAAAAAGAGCTATTATTCCTAGCTTAATTTAGGTTTGTTAATGGATTTTATGTGTTAATTATCTTATTTTGTAGGTACCAAGCAACCAAGAGGTAGAATCGAGTGATTAGAGCTAAATAGGGTCAATTTGAAGCACTTTTGAGTTGAATTAAGTATCCAAGCTTCAAAGGAGTGGAAATTACCAAACTTCCCCTGTGGAGAGCGTCGCAACACTCAGTATATTTCTATGCCCAATGCTCGCACAACGCTGAAAAACAATTGGCTAAGACGCAAAGCAACTTTGCAACGCTACGATTTTTTATGCGATTCCTAGCCATCCACACGCGCTTTTCTTCTGACCATTCTCAGAGTAGCGTTGCAATGTTGTCCCTAGCGTTGCAATGCTATGACTAATTCTATATATACTCTCTTCGATTTTTAGGTTAAAAATATGTTTAAATTCATGGAGGTCGAGTAGAGGCCTGACTTTCTTCTTTCCCCTTTGTGTTTTCAGGATCAATAGGTTAGTCTTATGTTTTATTTTAGGTTGTAATCGATAGATTAGATGATCGTTCTTGATTTGTATCTAATTTCTTTGAGTAAGAGGTTTAATGCAATTTTTTTTAGATTTCTTTGATTGAATTTTATGTTCTTCAATTCTGTGCTTTCCTTGAATCTGGCTAGAATTTAGATTTGTATTTACGTGTTGGAGTGACGAACCTATCATAATCACGTGTCTTAGCTAGCTGATTTCGAGCCTATGGGTTTCCTTTATGTTCGTATGTGCCTAAAATCACCCCAGTGGCAAATAATTGAATATGAATGTTCAGATTTATAAGTTTATCTTGAATTTTGGTAATGCATGTTTAATCTAGATTTGAAGAATATGTTGGTTAATTGAATAAGGTTATCCGGTCAGTTAATCACACAATTGAACCCTCATTCTTAATGCATATGATTTTTAATTCTATATGATCACGGAGAACCCAGTAGAATCAATAGTATATAGTTCAATTAGGGTATTGGCTTTCCAATCTTAATTGATAATTAAAATGTTTGATTGATTTTGTTTTAGTTAGTTGTCGACCTTTGTAGAAACTAGTTAAATCATCTCAATTTGGTAGTTGTGCATGGATGAATTGAATGTTTGTTAATTTATCAAGTTCCATGATAGAAATTGCATAGATTTCTCCCTTTTACTTTAGAAATTAGATGAACTCCATTCCTAAATTACATTTACCCTTTGCATTTTAATTTCTTGTATGTTTTCAATTTGTCCAAAAATCTAAATCCAGTTTTTATTCCTTTCATAGTCAAATTTAGCTTAAGAGAGATTTAATTCTTGGCCTCTTTGTGGTTCGACTCTGTACTTACCACTGTTGTTACATTTTTATAGTAATAGATTAGTTCGGTGAATTATAAATTTTGTTTTGTTTTGGGGCGCTTTTCGGGAATCAAACGACATCGGAAAAGGCTTCGAACATCTATATTTGTTATGTCCTATGTCGTTCGTGATTGTTCTGATGAAGTTCTAAAGAAAATGAAGCCCAAATAGAAGCAAAGATGGTAGAAATTGCCACTGTACAGTAGGCAACTATACAGCAGCGTCGCAACATTGTGCCCTAGTGTTGTGACACTGCGAAGAGGCCAATGGAAGAAATTTTCCTTAGCGTCGCAATGCTAGGGCACAACTTTGCAATGTTCCAAGATGGAAAATTATCGGGGTTCAGTCATGATTTGGCCGATTTGCATGCAATTCGTGGGTTCGAATGGTTCGCACGGTTTGCGGCTTGGTTCACCTGTTTTGGTTTGTCAGCTGCTTATTTTATGAAATAATTACTTTTATAATTAATTAAATTAATATAAAAGTTATATTGATTTAATTAATTGTTTAGGAGTCCAATCTCAGTCCATTTATTGCTCTTTAAATTATGCATTTGATGTATGATTTATTTTTTCTATATGTTATAATGTAAATCATGCATCATAAGTATTATAAATGTTATAATATGGTTGCATGCTTTAATTTTATAGCATGTTCATGCATCATATAATATAAATGTTATAATATATAATGCATGCATTAATGACATTATCATGCATAATTTATGTTATAATTGTTATAATATATAGTAAGCATGTTTGGATGAATGTCATTATTAATTTCATTACTTTAATATATAAATGTTATGTATGTTGAGTAATGAAATGGAACTTGCATGAAGCATTTCTTACTTTAGGTAATTTTATAATTGTTATAATTTTCCTAAGTATGATATCGAATGCAATGTATGGTTTCAATTTATTTCATTTGATTTTATTATTAATATAATTAAATAAAATTAGAAATTAAAATCAATAATAAAGAATTGCATGCAAACTTAAGTTAAAATCATTTTTTAAATAGTTTAAAATATGATTCACATAGACCTAAGTTCACAATATTTCTAATATGATTAGAAATTAGTTTAATCTTTTTAATCAGTTTAATAGGATTAAATTGGTTTTTAGTAAAAGATTAAAGTTGTAGTAAATGTATCTATGAGGGACCTTTGTCTAAGGCTAGTTCTGTCTAGGCTGAGGTATTTCAGCACGAAACACCCCTACCTGGGAATTGACCTGGAAGGTGAATTAGATAGATTTACTACAAGCATGCAATTATTGTTTAAAGATTTATTAAAATGTTTAATGAACATTAATCAAAATTGTTTAACTATCCACAGTAAATGTTAATTTTGGAAAAACTTAAACAATCACTTATTAAAAATGAGTAACCGTATTTTTTCTAAGTTAAATTAGCCCTAGGTAAAACACTTAATGGGAGAAAAATGGGGTATATGATACTTCATTGTTCTTATCACGTTTCTCCCTCATAGTTCACACCGTGATACCTATACTCGACTTCGAGGCACCTTTTCTTGTGTCCCCCTTACGGGTGGTGTTTGTATAGGTCAATACCAAAGTGAATAGAGAGAGTGTTTATAGTAAATGGGAGCGGAACGTGTGTCAACACATCTCACGATCTCTCTTATGAGTTTGTAGTAAATTTTCATGCTCAGTCTCGAGGCACCTTTGCTTGTGTCCCCTTACAAATGGCATTTGCATGATTCTTTACTCAAACTCCAGAGATAGATAGGGTTACTTTAGTCTTTTCCCCAATCGATTTTTTCCGACAGTTGGCTCGTTGGGGCAAAACTCTAGAATATCTAAAATGTAGGGAATACACTTACAAGAAAATGTTAAGCTAGTTAACAATTTCTGGATTGAACAATGGTGATTGATAAATACAAGAACAAAGAGTTGTTTTGTTTATTGGTTGAGATGGTCTCATTTCAGTGAAAGGATACCTGATCACCCTATGGTGGCTTTTATCCTATCTCACTGAAACATCACAAAATAGATATCACAAAGGGTGTATTAAATTATTTTGCTAAATTTGATTGGTTTTTCCAAAATGGTTAATGCATGGATTACTAATATAAATAAATTGTATATTTAAGCGATATTATCAATGACTTCTACGACTCTTAATATGCTCGTTGCCGAAAAATTAACCGGCGATAATTACATCATCGATGACTTATGATTTGTCCTGGTAGAGGAATGTCCTTCAGTCGTAGCTCCAAATACCACTTGAAACATTCGGGATGCATACAAATTCTGTGTATGGGTAAATGAAAAGGCTCGAGCGTACATCTTGGCAAGTCTTTCCAAGGTCTTGGCCAAGAAGCATGAGCCTGATAGAGTAAACTAACATGCAGCGGAAGAAATCGGAATCAATAAGCACTCTAATTACACTTAATTTGAGATTAAAAGCATGCTAAAAACAGATTTCGTAGATAAAGGGTTTTATGAAATACAACCTTTGATGAATCAAATATATTGTTAATCTCCTACTAAAGTGTTCTAAATATTTGTGTAACCTTTTACTTAGGTTTATTCGGCTAATTTTAAAAAGCCTAAGACTATATGATTTTATCCAAGTATAATGTTTATATTTGGACTTCAACCTATGATGTCTAGGTGTTTAAACAAAGTTTAAACCTCACACCATTCATGTCACACCACTCATGCAAGCTCATAAAACCGGTTAACAATGCTTATCATTTCGGTCATAATCCCTAAGTATGAGGTGTTACATAAACTGTCGACTTAAATATCCCCAACCTTAGATAAAATTAGGAATCGATTGAGTTTGTAACCAAATTTTATAAGATGACGACCTATTTTAACTATTAAAATAAGTTCTTAACCTAAGTGAGCATGTTGTATATCTTTGTTATAGATTTTTATGTCTAATTTAATTTTATAACAACTTACAAAATTTTAGACATGCTAAGCATCCATAACATACATCAAAGGCATTCATCATTTAATATAACCTTTATATTCAAACATTTGAAACCCTATACATGCATGCTATATATTATAACACTTTATAACATACTTTCAATGCATGTAACATGCTTCCTATAGTGGGATTTTAATTCTACATGGCATACCTTATGCACATACAAGATTTATTTAATTATAACATACATCACATGCATAAATAATTAAACACAAACTGATATGGTTTTAGTTTTGACATTTTCAAGCAATCAAAGGCCTAAGTATTACAAAATTCAGCAAAAACTGGCTTCAAAAACCTTCTAGATCGCTTGAACCGCCTTGAACCAGACCCGAACCTGTCGAACTGGACCTCCAATGTTAAAATTGGGCTGAACCGGGCAAAACCCATCGAGTACCATCAAGCAATGAATACCATCGAGCATGCCATCAAACATCGAGTATGCTAATGTGTATGGAGTATGACATCAAGCATCATAGAACATTGAGTATTTCAATACCATCGAGTAAAGCCCATTGACCATCGAGTAAGGCATCATGCATTGAGTACCATCAAGTATGGCATCGTGCATCGAGTATTTCATGAAATACCATCGAGTATGAGCATCGAGCATTGAGTATTTCATGAAATATCATCGAGTAAACGTATCGAGTACCATTGAGTATGCCATCGTGCATCGAGCATTTCATGAAATACCATCGAGTATGCCATCGAGTATTCCATCGAGCATTGAGTATATGGCAGTTGTTTGAATTTCCAGTTCCTACTGCTCAACCTTCTTCACTTTTTTCTTCAATTACATCCTAATTGCAATCCTACTGACTCCAAATGAATTACAGATACTTAAACATACAATAAGGCCCATAAAACAAGAGCCAATTACAAGAGTTACAACATAATTGAAGAGATTTTAATGCCAACTCAGCAAAACCATATCAGTTCACTATTTTCATACAGCTTATGGAAAACACCCACCAAACTTAAAATTACTGATAATTGAGTGCTTAAATCGTGCTCTAATACCAATTGATGGAGTAAACTAACATGCAGTGGAGAAAATCAGAATTAATCAACACTCTAATTACACTTAATTTTAGTTTAAAACATGCTTTAGAAAAACTATTTCACAAGAAGGTTTGCTAAACATAATACCTTTGATGAATCTTTTTCAAAACCAGCTGAGCTCCATGAAACGATGCTTCAATCTTCAAGTATACCACCATAAAGATCTTCTCTACTATTCTCTTGCAAGGATTGTGTGGTAGAAACACTAAATTGAGCTGGTTTTGATAGAACTGAAGAAGGTATTTACTGAAGGTTTCAAGTTTCATGACCAATCATTCAGCCTAACACTCCAATTTATAAAGTTTTTAACATGCAATCTTAGAGCTTGCATGAAGGTCAGCTTCTTCTTCATGAAATTAATGGAGATTGAGTGGAATTGGATGAATAAGGTGCTTGCACCTTTAGTAGAGATTTCAAACTTTTGGAAATTTCCCTTTTTGTTTTTCAAATTGTAATTTCAAAATTGATTTCTAAAATCAATTTAATAAATAAACTGATTTATTTGTTTATTAGTTTTATGAAAATTAATTCAATTAATTACTTTTAGATAAAACTAATTAATTAAACTTTTTAATTAATCTTGTTAATTTAATATCTAATATTAAATTAATAAAACACCAATTTTACTACAATAAAATTTAATTCCATGTAATTAATATTTAAATCATAATTTAAACATTAATAAATTCTTTAATTTCATTTAATTTCGATAAAATTAAACATTTCAATTGTATCGAATACAATTAATTGAAATCCTAATTGAATTTGAACATTTCAAATTCTAAACCCTAATTTCAAACATCAAGATTACTCAATTTACTAATCCAAATTATGAGCTAGTAGAGGGACCTTATGAACCTATGGATCATGAGCTCCAACGATTTGCAATTAATTGGTTAAACTCTTTAAACCAAATTAATCACTATTCGTTAACTACCAAGACATTCCACTATAGCTCGATAGTTGCACTCTTCTCACTATAGATATATTTCTGTCCATTTTAACCATAATCAGTAAGTCAATCCTTCACAGGTCGTTCGTATTTACAATTGGATCAAAAATTACCATTTTACCCTTGTAAATATATCTTGCTCCTTAAGCTCCAACTGATCCTGCATTGAACAATTGATTTATAGTCTAACTTATAAACCATAACCCTCTCTTTCATGAGAGGGCGGAAACCTGATGTTCGAGACTAGGCATCAACGCTTAAGAGAACAACCTATCTACTAACCCTAAATCGGGTAGGAGGATTCTATATTGCAAAGCTATGTCTCCAACTATCTATCCGGTCTTATCCCCAAAATGGGAGGGCTTATTGAGTAGTGTTGTTGGACTACTTCTACCTATGCAGATCAAAGAATAATCCTAAATAAACAGGAGTTCATAGTTAGCTTAGAATTAAAATCGAGTTACCTTAGGTCATTGAGTTTGAAATATTCAATTTTAACAGTAAACGGTTGTTATAAGAAAAAGTGCTTATTTCGAGGTCCGGTCTTATTCAAACTCATTGCACAGGATGCCTCCACTCACATGTTTTCACATGAATGATTTTTGGATCACATCATTTATATCAGGATACAAAATGGGCCGCATCTAATAGTGCCACCAGGATGAGGTACCAAATCTCATCCATATACTTATAGATCATTTTGACTATATACTAAACCTTGATCCACTTTTATGTCTCCACATAAAATTAAACTATTCATATTATGCCATGGATTTGTTTATTGAATTTTCATAACAAAATGCAATATCAATAACAATTTATTGAATGAAATACTCAATAATACTTTTATTGATGAATAAAATATGTTAACATTCACGAACTGTGAGTTTTAAGACATTCCCAATAGAGCCCATGCTCATTGCCCGTGAGATTATGGAGTCCTTGAGAGGAATGTTCAGACAACCATTCACTCAACTCAGACGTGACGCTCTTAAATTCATCTTCAATGCTCAACCATGTTCAATGCTCTTAAATTCATCTTCAATGCTGTATGCAAAAGGAGGCCCCTATTTGAGAACACATTCTGAATATGATGGTCCACTTTAATGTGGCTGAGATGAAAGGGTCTGTCATTGATGAGGACAGTCAGGTTAGCTTTATCCTCAAAACTTTACCTGAATGTTTTCTACAGTTCTGTAGCAATGTTGTTATGAACAGGACTGACAACAACCTGACCACCTTGCTCAACAAGCTATAGACTTTCCAATCCTTGGTGAAAGTCGAGGAATAGAAGGGTAAGGCAAATGTTGCCTCGTCCTCCAAAAAGTTCTATAAAGGGTCGACTTCTGGAACTAAGTTTATGTCTTCCTCTTCCGACACTAAAAAGTGGAAGAAGAAAAAAGGTGAAAAGGGGAAGGCTAACCCACCAGCTGTGGGCCAAAAAGGCAAGAAAACCAAGACTGTAAAGAGAATATGTTTCCATTGCAACTATGAGGGACAATGGAAAAGGAATTGTCCTAAATACTAGGCAGAAAAAAAGAAGACCAAGCAAGGTAGATATGGTATTGGAGACTTGTTTAGTGGAGAATGATGATTTGGCCTGGATAACAGATTCAGGCACCACTAACCACGTTTGTTCTTCATTTCAAGGAATTGATTCCTGGCACAGCTGACACCTGGTGAGATGACGATATGTGTAGAAGCTAGGTACATTGTCTCTACAAGGATAGTGAAAGGACTCTAGCTTACGTTACAAGAAAATTATATTTTGTTAGAAAATGTATATGTAGTTACTGACTTAAAGAGAAACTTAACTTTTGTAAAGTGTTTTATAGAACAAAATTATACTTTATCTTTTTATGTAAACAAAGTGTTTATTTATAAAAAAAAAAAAAATGGTATTAATATTTGTTTTACTAAACTGGAGGATAATCTATATGTGCTAAGATCGTTAGCAACTAAAGATCTCTTAAATACTGAACTATTTAAAACTGCGGTAACTCAGAATAAAAGGTAGAAAATTTATCCTAAAGAAAATGCCCATCTTTGGCACCTAAGATTAGGACACATAAATCTCAATAGGATTAAAAGATTAGTTAAGAATAGACTTTAAAGTGAGTTAGAAGAAAATTCTTTACATGTATGTGAGTTATGTCTTGAAGGCAAAATGACTAAAAGACCTTTTACTAGAAAGGGTCACAAAGCCAAAGAACCCTTAGAGCTTGTACATTTAGACCTCTGTGGTCCGATGAATATTAAGGTAAGAGGAGGGTTTGAATATTTCATTAGTTTTACTAATGAATATTCTAGATATGAGTATGTTTATTTAATGCAACATAAATTTGAAGCCCTTTAAAATTCAAGGAGACAAGGCTGAAGTTGAAAATGCATTAAATGAAACAATTAAAACATTTTGATTTAATAGAGGTGGAGAGTATATGGATATGAAATTCCAAAACTATTTGATAGATCATGGAATTGTATCCCAACTATCAGCACCTAGTACACCTCAATGGAATGGTGTATCATAAAGAAGAAATCGAACCCTGTTGGACATGATTCGATCTATGATGAGTTATGCTTCATTACCTGACTCGTTTTGGGATATGCAATATAGACTGCAGTTTACATTTTGAAAATTCTCTCTTCTCATCTAAAATAACTCTCCCTCTCTCAAAATCATCAGAGCCCACATACTCTGAGAATTCTCATACCCTATAGAGAAGACAAGGGCTCTTTTTGGTGCTGCCCATTTGGAGAAATTGTTGTATTTTGGGGATCGAGATTCAAAGAGAATAGTAGACGACTGGAGCGAGAGGAATTTTTTGTGAAGAATTGATTCTTCAAGATGTTAGTAACCCAAAAACCCAAATCCCTTCTCTGTAGTAAATTTCCTTTGTTGAATGCATAATAGGGTTCTAATTTTATCTTTTTGTGTAAATTTAAAATTGGAAAACAATCTTGCTTCCATTTAGAGTTTTCACAGGTGGAGAATATAATCTCTATCCTCGATCCCATTTAGCCAATGGAGAAATTTTTTCCCTCGCTCCCTCCCTATTCTCCATCCAATTAGAGATTCTCCACCCCATTCGATGTCAGCCCCAACTTATCACACCAATTCTAGAAGAGAGATTATTGATGAGCTAACAAGAGAAATAGCATTTATCAAACCTTCATTTTGGAAAATAGCAAGATGTATTTAGGTTAGGAAAAATAGAAAAACGAATTTGAATATAATTAATTACTAATTATTAGATTACAAAAATACCCAAATAGTATATACAGTTAATTTATTCTAAAATACATATTTTTTTGAATCTTAATAATCTAGATTTTATTAGTATTTAAAATATATTTTATTTAAAGAAAATAAGATTTGACTCAACCTTCTAAAAACTAAGAGACAATCCAACATCCTAAAAAACTAAAATGTGATCTAAACATTTAAAATAAATAGTTGACCTATTCTTAAGATTAAGACATAAAAACCTCATTCGAACTCGAAAACTAAAGAAACTCTTCATTGCAAATTAAGAATGATTGGCGAAAAAAAATTAATTATAGTGTAAACCTTGTATTTTCTCTGTCATGCTTGAGATTGAGCCTTGCAACACAATAAAAGTTGGTAGAAAAGTGAGATCTGCTACAAAATTTGGAGAATGAGATGGTCATGAGGGGGAAATAAGAGGGGAAAATAAACTGAAATTCTTTTTACTAAATTCATAAATGGAACATAAAAGTATGTTATTCAGTCAAATTTTCCTTTTCTTTAATAGACATTTATTAAAATTGTATTACATTGTAATTGATATGATTGTTTGAAAATTTTGTGATATTCATTAATTGATTATATTTAAATTTTAATATATTGTCGAAGAAAAATTGGTCAACAACAAAAGAAATAATCAAATAATGACTACTTACTAAATAGTCAATAATTCTATAAATTAAGGGTCTAAAATTAATGAGAATAAAAAAATAATTATTTATTAATTATTTCTCTTCTACTTATCTTCTAATTTCAAATTTACAATCTTTATTTCAAATCCATTTTAAATTTTAAAAAATCACATATTTTTTAGCAGTAACAAAATTAGATTTTATTCGATTTTTTTAGCACATAGATTTGATTCATTTTTAAAAAGCATCTTAACTAACAAAATTTTTAACGTCAAAAAATGTTTATTAAGTGAAAGCATGGTTAGAATGTATTGCTTATACTAAAAAAAAATAAAGTACCAACCAACACAAAGGCAGATTTAGTATGGGCCTAGTCCCCTCAATTTTATGTTAATGGTAAATTTATCTTATTATCTCCTCCAGATCCAAGTTTAAGCCCTATTCATTACATATATTTATCTACATACACGGTAATTTGAGCCACCTATAGACCACCTGAATACACTCTAATTATAGAATTCTAAATGCAATTAAATTATAAAATTCTCATGCTTCGTCCACAATTTCAAGTCTCCATTGCACATTCATAATATGAAGTGGGCAGGCTGGAGGACCAACGAAGAAGAAAGAGAAGATGAGAATGGCAAAAAAATAAATAATAAGATTTCCAAATCTGTTAATGAAAAATTTAAATTACACTAAGCTTAAATATGTTAGAGGGAAATTTAGGATTTTACACTAAGCTTAAATCAAATGAGATTTTGCCAAATCTCAAATGAATCGTCAAATGAAGCTATATATCGCAATTTCCCATTATTGATGCGCGTTACAATTGAATTGGGTTGAAAAGAGAGGACCCCAAATTGCAAAGGCCAACGTGGCCCACGTGCAGGCCCATGCTCTGCTTTCGGTAGAACGACGTCGTTCATAGTTTCAATGTTTTTGGTCAAGTAAATGATGAACGATGACGAAAAATGGCTGGCTTCGGTTGAAAGAAGAAACTGAACATCGTGAGTATTCTCCGATTGAGGAAACTCCTTCACTTCCCACTCTCCAAGCTACGATCCTCTTCACTCCAGACTCTTTACCTTACCTGCATTGAGATTACACCATGGCTTGGCTGGCCAGATCCATTGCAAATTCATTGAAGCTTGATGATGACGATGAAGACGAAGAGAATGCTGTTGCCAACCCCAAATCACCGCTCAAATCCGATTCCGCATCTAATCAATACCATCAGACGGATTCTCCTTCCCCGCCCTCGTCGTCGTCTTCAACTCCCACTGCCAGAGGTGTCAAAGAGGATTTGTCCGAGCTGAAAAATACCCTAACCCGCCAATTCTGGGGTGTCGCCTCTTTCCTCGCTCCTCCGCCTGAGCATTCTGCTTCACATTCTCAAGTCTCTGATTCAAAACCTAACGAACCGCTTGATAAGTCAACAACCGACTATCCATCTGACCCTAAATTGTCTGAAGAAGATCTAATTGCCGGAATCCGCAGTGATTTTGCGGAAATTAGCGGGAAGTTTAAGACCGGGATCTCCAAGCTTTCGAACACCAAGACTGTTTCTGAGATCACCAAGATTGCTTCCAATTTTCTTCAGTTTGGATCAGAGGATTCTTTGGAGAATTATGATGTCGGAACCGCGGTTGGTGTAACAGAGGAGGTTCTGATATTTGTGAGGAGTATCGTCGAGCATCCTGAGACCTGGCTGGACTTTCCTCTTCCTTATGACGACGATGCTGACGGTACCTCCCATTTTCTATCTGATAATTTCTCCATTTGCACAAATTGAATGTTACTTTTTTTACTTTACTGGATACAAATCTTCGATGCGTAGTATGGTATTATGTCAATATATTTAGTAAGTTTAAATTTCGAGTGATCACGAATGTGCTTCTGACCGAATATCTTGAGCTTCCGTTATTCTTTTACAGCTATTATACTTCTTGTTAATCTTTTTAGTTACCTCACTCTTTCATGTGTAGATATATTTATCAGCAGATCGACATTAATCTTAGACTAGCTAATTTTCTCATTCGATCACTCGTATACAGATCTTGAGTTATCTGATGCCCAGCAAGAACATGCTTTAGCTGTTGAGCATCTTGTTCCAAGATTGGCTGCTTTGAGGATTGAGCTTTGTCCTCAGTACATGAGTGAAGATTGCTTTTGGAAGATCTACTTTGTGCTCTTGCATCCTAGACTTAGCAAGGATGATGCTGAACTTCTCTCAACATCCCAAGTAAGTTGCTTGCGTCCTTATTAAATACCATTCTTTCTGGTTGCGTTTGGGCCTTGCACTGTTCCTGTGTATACCACTCAATGGGCTGAAGAGGTCCTCATATTTCATTATTTTAAGGGTTCAAAATTTCTGATGCTTACTACATAGAAAAACAAAAAAAAAACTGTAGTTTTAGTTTAAAAAATGTCTAAATTATGTGCCTTTATATTCAAAACTAGTTTTCATTGAGAAAAATGAAAAATGGAGAGGGAGAAACAGATGACCTTACTTGAATAGGATATGTTCTATAGGTTGTACAACTATGTCCTTGAGTTCTTAATGAGAGGGAGTAGCAGAGAAGGGAAAACGTAAGACAATAGGAGTCAGAAAACAACCACCATCTTAACTTAACTATAAAACATTATAGAAAAGGGTAATAGTTATTTACGTGATGGGGTGGGAAGGGAAAATTTTGTATATGAGATTAGTGGGGCCCTCTTCGCACTTCGGTGATTGCTTTATAGTTTATAGTAGGTGAGTAGAGGAAAAAGACTGTGTTCTGTAGTTCCTTATGGGAGAGACTCAAGTCTCATTAATATTATGAGACATTCCTCTTTTCTCTTTTACTTAATGTTCTTCTGGATCTGTAAACTTAAATTCCCATCGAATATTCTATTAACATCCTTGGTTATTAATCCACGAGAGGAGACCTTGATCCTTGCCAAGGCCCAAGGAAGTATTGCATCATTTTTTAACATGTAGGTGGGGGATGAATTTTAGCTTAATATGTTAGATAGGGATGATATTGGGAAATTTGAGTTCCAAAGTATATATTTTATATCTATGATGCAATGACAATGGAGTATATGCCTGGAGATTGCCAGAGGAAATTATAAAATGGAAATTGCGGTTAGTAAATGCATAATAACACTAAACTAGCCACCTGTATGAGATGAAATGCAAACCAAAAACCTCTCCAACCTACCATTTTTCTTTGTAAATTAAATGGTGTGAGATGGACCTACAAAACTAATCTGGATATGAAATAACCCTAAACTAGTCACCCGTGAGTCTATTTTTTCTTTCTATGAAATAGTTCCTTATCATAAAAAACTAACATGTACTATGTAGTATATTTATCTTCAATTTCTGTGTTGAAAAATATTGTAGTTCAACAATTAATGCAGTTGAAAATACTACATGTTTCTGTATGGATTGAGAGAACATGTTCTGTGATGCATGAAGGTCAGCTATAAGGTGATGGGCCAACAATTTAACAGCAGCATGTGGATGATTCCTCTTTCCTGTTATTGCACAATTGATTCCTTTTCCAAATAGTTTTCTAATCATGCGACAACAAAATCCTCAAACTCAAACAAAACCTTATTCCTGAGGTGGTTTGTGGCTGGGCTGGCCCATGTATGCTTAATAAGCTGGCAACTAGGCTGATTGGGGAGAAACTCTGACAGAAAGGTTAGGGAGAAGGAACCTTCCACCACCTTTGAAACAGTTGGTGATACTTCATTCTACAACATAAGCATGCCCTCCCCTTGGCTCCAATGATATCCAGAGAGGACAAACCAGTTCGATCCAGACTTTAAATGGAATTAATCAATACTCTATTTATAACTCTCTGATTTCCAGATTTCTAATATTTCAAACATGATCTTCATTATATAAATGGCCCAATCTAGTGGGCTTCTCATTGTTATTTGAACAAGGTTAAGTTGTCAGATCCCAGCTTTCGAAGCTTCCTTTTGTTGTCCCATCCTTTTTTGTCATCTTAGTAAAGATGACGTCGAGCATAATTTCATCTCTATCCCCCTTTTGCCAAGAGGCTAGCTGGTCCACTTGGTATATATGTCACCGTTGGCGCTTTCGTGTAAATAATCAAAGTGTCCAAAATTGGAGCATCTTCAGCAGACATGGCATGGGGCTCCAATGAGGGGACTGAGGGGCGATGAAAGTGAAACCCTGATGACAACAGCCGATCCTGTACCTTGATCATCTCCCTTAACTTGCCCTTGAGTTGGAAGATGGCAGTCTCTGGGTAGGAGCTTTGCCCATCCCTAGCTACCTCATAACCTCTAATACTAGAATTTTTTTGTGGGATTCTAATACTATAAGAAAATTTGTCTCCTATCTGAGTTATCTTCAGTAGCTATCACCTGTTAGAGCAAACAAGTTGCTTTTAAGATATATTATTAATGTTGCCTTACTTTTAAGGTATTGCCTTTTTCTGAGGCATGATTTTACAAGTTGGTATAACTATTGTAGAAAAAGGAAGACATGAGCCAATCATCCTAGTTTCTTTCTGGGTTTTAGTGAGGCGAGTTCATTCTTACAGGTAGAAAATTTTCCTTTGGGGTAAGTTCTCTTCTGTAGTTTGAAGCTTCCCAGGGTTTCAGATTATCAAAGTCAGTGATAAAGATACCATCGATACTTTAGTCTGTTGAATGGTCAGATGATTATTGCAAAAGTAGTTTGCTCATCATCAGCCACTAGCCCAATGTGAATATATTCATATTCGTACGTGTTTGTCTCATCACCCAGTAGCTGGCCTCTAAATTTGGCTGAATTTTTCTCAGTTGAAAGAAGAAAGCAATGGCCATGATGCTGAAACTATTGTAGAAAAAGGAAGACATGAGCCAATCATCCTAGTTTCTTTCTGGGTTTTAGTGAGGCAAGCTCATTCTTACAGGTAGAAAATTTTCCTTTGGGGTAAGTTCTCTTCTATAGTTTGAAGTTTCCCAGGGTTTCAGATTATCAATGGCCATGATGCTGAAATGTTTGCTTTATATTTAGTCGAATTTCCTTAATTGGAGAAGTAAAATTCTACTGACTTGGAAAATTTGCTTTCTTGCCTCGAGTGTTTTGTTATATTGGAAGCAGTCTGTCAAATGTTGGTTTGGGCATTACTTAAGTAATTCTTTTTACCCCAAATATGCATCAGAAGTTGCTGGACTAATCCAAGTTGTGTTTCCCTATTCTGCATAACTAATTTTTCCAAACTTGTTCGACCATATGTGTAGGTACTAGAAGCCAGAGCACAATTTCATGAATTGCAACAACGAACCAAGGAACAGATGGAGCCTCAGATATCTAGAAATATCTCTACCAGTTCAAAAGGATCTTCTGATTCATCAAATGAGGAGACTCTCTCTGTTCCACCTAGAGATCAATCTGAACCACTGTTTGTTCAGAAATCCCCTGATAGTACAGCCCCATCCTCAACGGTGACTGATGTTGAGACTGATAAGCATCCAAATAAGAACGTGGAAATCCAAGTTGTAGACAAGCCTATTATTGAGGAAACACCCTTGCAAACCGGTGTTGAACATTCCCACTCTGGTCCTTCCAAAGTTTTTGATGACATAGACGTGGATGATGCAGATGATTGGTTGAAAGAGGAGACTCTTGAGATTGATGGCGACAGTGGAACTAACATTCCTATCGGGAATGACGAGGATGTATCGTTTAGCGACCTTGAGGACGATGACCAGGAGGTTCCGGCATATCATAAGAAAGGTACATCTGGCTCTGACTCTTCAACTAAAGATTCCCGAGATTGGGTTCAGCTTAGCCGGACTTCTGGTGATTCAGATAAGGACACAAACACCATAGAGAATAAGCATGTTGGATCTGGGCAGGTAGGCAGCCGCAAGGAATCAAGTGACTGGCTTAATGTCGATGACATTGATTCAATGTGACAACTTCGTTAAAACTCTTCAATCTGTCTATTTTCATTGAATTTTATCTCCTCGATGTATATCATGTGTTTTCTCTATATGAATCAAGCGTTTGGAAACTATGTTATGATATCTCTGTATATAGAAAAACTTGTAAAACTCAAAATTCATTTACATGCAAATAATGGATGGCTTTGTCGTAATTATCATGGTGTCATTCTGTGTTTGTAATGGAGCCCATTTATAAGACCGTTGTACTTTTATGATATCATTTCTTTTTTCTTGTTATTTGTTTGCATAAAATCCATTTGCTTGCGAAATTTCATGGTATTTGAAATTACAGTGACTACTTCAATTGCCTAATAAGATTGGGCATTTGAACATTGATTATTTTTCATCTTGGTTATGTCACTCAAATAAGAAATACGTATGCTAATCAGCTGAAACAGATTGTTCATAACTAATCTTTATTATGTCACTCACGATTAACCTTACAATACTTTCTGTACAACTTTATTTTACAAGATATACATCAAACATTAGAATCCCTTCCCTTGTGATTAAACCGAGCCAAAGTTACTCGAAAGGCGTTCAAGTTGAGACCACAACAAGTTGCCTAATGAAAATCTTGGCTTATCTTCAACTCTAGTAACTTTGGTTCCCTGGTTCGCTCTTGAAGAGGAGGCTCGATCATCCCGATTTGAAGGCCCTTGCACAACAGCAATCGATCCTCCAATCTCTTTGAGCACTAACTCCAACACCTGTGGATCCACATCCACTTCATACCCTGACGCATCTGTGACAAAAATGGATCCAAAAGCTCTCTCGCCATTGGTTCCAACGTTAATTGTAGAGATCGAAAAACCATTTTCACGAAATACCCGTGTGATATCTGATAACAGTCCCATTCGATTTAAAGCATCGAGTTCCAGCCTCAATCCCTGTTATGTAGTCCATTTTGTTATGGTAGACGGAAAGGTTGAAGGAGCTAATTGTAAGATGATGATTAAGAGGTTTGCAGGAAACATACATGTGAAACCCTTCTCTCTATGGCTGCAATAAGGGCCTGTAAAAGCCTTTTCCTTTCACTCTCTGAATCTAAGATGCAACCACCTTTATGTCGAATAAAATACTCCTGCCAATTTGAACACAAAAGACAAAGCTACATCAGGTCCACCATACACACAACTTGACAATGTTTGGACCAAAACAAGAGCCAACTTGGATTGGAAATGGCACATGAACGGAAATGGCACATGAACTTAGGGAAGCACAAAATAACCTCAATATGCAATTAATTGCAATATTCACATTCTAGGCCATTACGAACACAAACAAAAGTTTTACCTGATCAGCCACAGTCCCGTTCGAACTCACTGCAGCATGAAACACGACATACTGTAAATCGGTAAGAGCACAAACCGTATCGAACAACAGCTTCGGACGGTCCCTACTTTTAATATTGATAATTGAATATCCTTTCTCCTTACAACTCTCAATCCCTACATGTGTAGGAGTGCAATTCTTTTTACATATTTCACTATGGTCTCGACATCGACACTGCTCGTAATCGCCATTGGCATACATCAGCTGGTGGAGCCGCCGCTCGGTGTGGGTCCGTCCAGTTGATGGAGCTGTCAACTTCACGCTGCTTGTTTCCCCCTGTCCATTATGGGCGTCAACCACGTTCTCAAGTTGCTCCTGCACATGGGCCAGCCGTTTTGGATCCTTTATCACTCCACCATTCCAACCTTCTTCAATGTAGACAATGGACGCTGCCCTTTTGTGGTGGGTCCACGCGACGGCCGCCGTGACGTTGCAGCCCAATTCAACCAGTACGGCGAATATCTCCGATAAGAGACCTGGCCTATCAATTCCGGTGATCTCCGCCGCCGTATGCTCTGATGACAACAATTCCTTTCCCATATTGCACGTTCTTATTATTCTTGATGACCCTTCTCTCCTACTCGCACACAATGCCTGTAATTGCATAGGATTTTGAGTATATATTATAAATTCTTTGTTAACTAAGCATAGTTTATGAGGTCAAAACAAGCTGGAATTGTAACACTAAAAAGAGACCTGCTTAATGTAATGGATGAGACTTTCATCTGTGACTTTATTTCCAAACTGATCTGTCACGTGGAAAACTGCAGCACCAAACATATGTATAAACACAACCCATTACAAATCAGCTTCCATTATGATAAAATTACATCAATAATCATTCATCACTCTGGAAAAAGGTATCACAATTTGGAAATTTCGCGTCTCCTTCCTCTAAAATTAACATTAGTATAAGCTCTTATCTCATAAGTCAGCTTCCATTCATCTTAGTGCTAGTTAGAAACAATTATTATATATTTTCTTAATCAACCAATTAGAACATAAAACAACTATAAGTGGGATAAATTTGTATATGTGGGTGAGTACTGACCGTCCATGAACCATCCACCGTCTGAAGAAATGTAAGATTTGGAGATTACAAGGTCAAGATCCGTCAAAACTTGCACCATCTCAAGTAGAATTCCATGTTTGTTTGCACTGTCAACCTTTCAAATAAAAATAACAAACAAAACCCCCAAAAGTCTTAGACTTAAAGATTAAAATTTTCAGTCTTAGCTAAGAGGTAATGAATTCAATCTCCCGTTTTTTATGGGTTTATATATGGCAACAATGGAAAGAGCAGAATATGATGAACATAAATTAAATTTGAATGGAGAAAGTTTGAAGAAAAGGATCAAACCTTCACAAGGGTGCAATCCTGAAATGTATCATTGTCTATGCAAACTCTGCAAAATGGCAAAAGAAAAAAGAAATCCCAATTCTGAGAGGAATTAAAACCTAACATGTGTTGGTGAAGAAATAAAAAGATGAAAACTTGACGTGTTATTTAACCTGGGAGGGTAAATTCTTTCAATGAGTAATTCTAACTGAGGATCCACGTAATAAGGCTGATACACAGTTTCCATCCCTATAGGATATATAATCTCTGTTTCTTTGTCCTCTGTTTTTCCCCTTCAATAACAACACATCTTCCAATCTCCAGATCTTCCGAATATGAAAATTGAAACCACTATGGAACGAAAGTAAAACGAAACGAAGAAGAAGAAGAAGAAGAAGAAGAAGGTAGTTTGTTTGTGACTATGATTAGAAAAAGGGCAAAAAGTTTGGCGGCAACAGAATCGAGCCACTTCTATATATATATATATAAAGACAGATGTAGTAGGGGCTTTGGTTTGCTTCGCACAAACATGAAATGGTTTTGATTTCGAGTTTAATACGTTTATTTAAAAAAGAAGAAGAAGAAAATTGAAAACGTGATGAAGTAGTTTCCTTTCGTTGGCGGGTTGCCACGTCGGCGAAGGCGTGGCGGCGGAAGTGGATGGTTTTTCATGCTGTCCAATTGCGGCGGCTGCCCGTACGAAAACGTCACCACGTGTCCGTCATAAAAGGGAAATGAAAAAGGAAGAAACCCCTGAAGGCTGTGAGGTTCTTCCGGAGGATCGGGAGTGGGATGGATCTTTAATCTTCTTTTGTGTGTATTTGAATTTGGTATTTCATTTCCTACGTATCTAAGCTATCGGACGGCTACAAACTAAATCACGTCATTTTGGGATTTTCAATTTCGATTAATCCAAAAAATACTTCTAAATTCATTCTCCTCTTCTCTCCACCCATTTTTTTTCCACCTCAAACTTAAAGATTGTAATTTCATTTTATGGATATATGAATTAAATATTTTATGTAAGTAAAGAAATTTTTAAAATTATTTTAAATTAGGATAAAAAATCTTCAAACTTTTAATTTCTTAAATTGCACCTAAAACTAGATAAATGATGTAATCTTAATCCTTTAATAACTTATCACTAGGGGTGGTCATTCAAACCGCAAAAATCGAATCGTTTCTAAAAATCAAACCAAACCAAAACAAAAAACTTAGTGAATCTGAAAAATGGTGGTTCGATCTGGTTTGAAGAAATTTTGAAACCGAATCGGTTCAATTTCAATTTCGAAACTGAATTTGAAACCAAAATCGAACTAATTGTTAACTAATTTATATATTTATTTAATATATTAAAAAAGAAAGAGTAAAGTCAAATTTAAAACGAACGCGTTTTAATTTAAAAAACAAAACCAAATTTTAAAATCGAACTGAATCGAATCGTTTTTAATTAAAAAAATATAATATAGATCTTTTAAAAATGCCAAAACAAATGTCGTTGAATTTTTTTTTTTGTCTTATGTTTTCAATGAATTATAAAATATATGTACAATATGAAATTAATGAAATCTAAGGGGTCGTTTGTTTATTTATTTATTTTTTTCGATGTAGATAACTAAATATTTTTAGATGTCTAGAAATAGAATTACAAGTGTCCATGGGTGGATTTAGTATGGGCCCAGGGGGTTCGAGACCCCTCAGCTTTATACTCTTATATATATATATATATATATATATATATATATATATATATATATATATATATATAATATATATATATATATATTATCAAACTAGAAATGTCCAAAAATCCGTGGGGTTGGAGACTTCCTGAACAAGACGGGGAATCCCCGAATACACGGGAAAATGAGGGAGAGAGTGGGGAATTTTTCTCCATTTACAATTCGGGGCGGGGACGGGTATTCCTCGTCCCCCGCCCGACTTTGTATATAAATTATAAATTTTTATTAATATATATATATATATATATATATATATATATATATATTCATATTAATATTGTAGATTTTATTAAGATAATTATGTATATTTAGTTTTAAGTTCAAGATTTTTATTACTTTAATTCTTTAAATGTTTGTAATATTTAAGATAGGATACTATAAATGTTGAATTTTAATTTTACAATTATGAGAATTTAGCATTTTTATTATATTTTTTGAATTGCATGTGTATTATTGTTTTAATTAGTAAATTGATAATATTTCATTTAAATGAAAAATTCATTAAAATGTTTAAAGAATTATAAAAAAATATTTTATTGAAATTTAAAAAAATGTTAGAGAAAAATAAAGGTGAGAAATTTTTCCCTGCAGGGAATCCGATCCCCATGAATCCCCACCCGGTTCTCTGCGGAAAAATTCGCAAGGACAGGGAATGGAATAGGGGACGGGGAAGGGGATGAGGAAGGCTTCCCGTCCCGCCCCATGGACATCTCTAATCAAAACCATTAGGTAGCCAAGTGGTAATTACTTTCTAGCCTTTTTAGACCCAAATTCAAGCTTCACTCATTATATTTAATTTTACTAAATTAATATAAACCCCCGACCCGATCAAACAAAATCTAGATATTTGATAATTTTATTTGCTTCATAGGATTTTTACTAAAAAAGTTTTAATTTTACATAATTTTTCAAGAATGCCCTTAATGCTGTTTATTAATTTATAATTATCTTTAATATATAAATTTGAACTTATGACACTTTTTATTAATTTGAATTTATTTTTGAATTTTAATTATTAAATTTATATGTTTTTTCTCAATAAATAATATATATTAATTTAAGATTTTTATCAAAATAATATTAATTTGAATTTGAATTTAAATATTTTTTTAAAAAAAATAAAAAACAATCCAATATAGCAAAAGTGATATATATATATATATATAGTTCGTATTTATTTTAGTTATAAAATGAAATAAAAAGGTAATGTATATATAAGAAAAATGAAATGGTAAAAAAGTGAAATCCAGAAAAAATAGGCAGATAACAATTTGGGAACGCATGTTTCAAAGGAATATAGGCGGATAACAATTTGGGAACCATGTTTCAAAAGGAATATAGGCAGATAACAATTTGGAAACCATGCTCTCAACTTGGAATCCAAAAAAATCCATGTTTCAAAGGATACAAACTCATGCCCTCCATCAGGACATTTTAAGGATACCTAGGAATCTAAAAAGCCAGGGCATTTTACATTACCACAAACAAATGTACTGATCTAAATGCCCATTTAGTGGGAATCTTGATGCCCATCAAACAATGACCTTAAGAGCAAAGTGGCATTAGAGTTTTTTTAAATATAATGAATTTTAGCAAATTATTCTATGGTTAATTTGTGCATTAGACAGTTAATTTTTTTGCAAATTTTATTTTATTGAAATTTGTAGTCGTTAGGATCTCGCATGCATTTGTCGTTGTCGTTAGAATCCTTGTGAGCTTGACCTCCGACCACTTGTCCCTGGCTTAATCTCGATTTTTGAGCCTGCTTAATGAAAGATCCACATATGATGTGGTGTTGCCTACCTATAAGTCCTACAACTCTTCCCTTAGGATATTCCAAAGCTAGGTAAATAGGAGGTATTGAGGTATGCATTGGCTTAAGGTACTTAGAAAAATTTTAAGTGTTGGTCATGGGAAGAGGGCCTAGACGTTGGCTTGCAAAGGAAAGACAAGGTGAGTATGTGTTTGTAATGGTGTGCGGCATAGTTGGGTGAAGGATGGCATGTGGACTAGGACTTAATGTGAGTGTTGGCCAAGCTAGCATGTCTGGGTGTTGAAGGATATACATGGAAGGTCAAGGCAATAGAGGTTAGCATGCGTTGAAAGCCATGGCCAAAGGCTTGGCGAGGAGAGGCAGTCAAGTTGAGGGTTGACAGGTGCATGAGCTAAGGGAACTAATGAGTTAAAGACAAGCTATGCAGTGGAAAGGTATGTTGGTCTGTGCATGAGACAAGGAAGTGAGGACTTAAGGATGCATTGGTGAGAAGTTTATCCATGTGTTAATGAAACGGCTTGAAGGATGTATTGGTGTAGTTGGTGTCGTAAGAGGGAAGTCAGTTTAAGGTTTAGTAGCTCTTTTTTGCCATGAAGTTGAGTATGCAAATGGAGAGGCTAACCATATAAGGATGTGCCAAGTAAATGAAGTAGGTGTCAAGTTCTTAAGCAAATGAGCCATGCAGTTAGATCTATAAATAAAAGGTTGAAAGAAGAGTTTAGTTTGCCTAAATTATTTGAGAAAATGGGGAGATTTTTAGTTTTTGTTTGAGCTTCACCAGTGGAGAGGCTGTCCAAGGGCTGCCATGGAGGATCTCAACCAAGAAGATGCTCAACGTTGAAGAAAACTCAAGGAGGTCTAAGTTTTGGAGCAATCCGAACAAGCTAAATATTTTGGAAGGTTTCGAGCTCTTGGGAAGGAATTAGAAGCCCAAATTTGGAGGTAACTTCTTAAGATGTTGTTTAAAGAAATTTTATGAAGGAAGTTTGGTTCAATTTGGGCTGGAATTAATGTTTTAAGTATTGAGGTTAATGTATAAATCTCATGGTCTTGTAGTTTGTAACTTGTATTTGTATAACATATTATTTATTTAATAAAATAAGTATTATTTTTATTTGACATTTAGTTGCATAAACCAAAACAAGTAAACTAAGATCCAATGTATAAGTAATAACCTGGACGGTCTGTAGTAGCTGGATAAGGTTTGGGTATTTATCCTGGAGACACTATGGATGTGACCGCTTTGTAATTGTTACAATTGTTGTATTAAAGTAATTACAAAGATCTGGACCTGATCATTCATGTGGAAACATGTGAGCGGAGGTATCCTATACATTAGTTTGTATAAGACCAAACTACGAAATGAATGGTCCTCTCTTATAACACTATTGCTAGAAAGACTTACATTTAAACTAAGATGACCATAGGTAATTTGACCTTAATCCTAAGTGAGTTTGTAAACTTCTGTCTATGAGGACGTTCTTTGATCTACCATGGGTGAGAGTAGCCAGATTCACTAACTCAATATGCCTACCCGAGGATTCGTCTGATTAGGGATCTAAGAACACAGTTACACAAGAAGAAATTCACTCTTTCCTATTGTTTTTAGGGGTAAGTAGATAAATTGCCCTTAAGAGTGACTCCAGGTTTGAGCAATGTGGCACCACACCTCTCTTGGCCCGAGAGGGATTCGATTATAGTTGGACTAATGACTAATTGTTCATTAGAGGGATCAGTGGTACTTAAGAAGTTAGATGTGACTACAAAGGTAAAACGGTAATTTTGATCCAGTTGTACTTATGAGCAATTTTTGAATGGTCAATGTACTGTTGATTGGTTATATCTAATGGACACATTAATATTCTATAGTGGCGAAAAGTGCAACTGTCGATCTTTAGTGAGTGACCGACAGTTAAGGAGGTTGATTAATTTAACTAAAAAGTTTAATTTATTAATTCTCACATCATTGAAGCTTCAATCTATATGGTCATAAGGTCCTCTTATTAGCTCAGTAATGGGTTAATGAGAATTAAATTAATTTTGGATTAATTTGAATTGTTTAAATTAATTAAAGGAATTAATTGTACATTATACATTAATAATAGTAGCATGTGATACGTATAATATAAAATTTTAATTGGAAGAAAAATAAATATTTGAAATATGATTTCAAATAATTAATTATATGAAAATGAAATCAATTAAAACTTATCAGGTTAAGCTAATGATGAATTTGATTTCATTAATACTTATATATTTGTATGAGAGGAATATAAAACTTAGGTTATATGTGATAATAACAATATTGTTCTAATTTTAATATATCTTAAAATTTGATTTATTGAAAATTAATCCCAATGTTATGAGGAGTTTTCCATAAACTCTCACTTTATTTTTTCAAAATGCAAAACATGACGGAGACAATCGATAGCATGAAGGGTGATTTCATTTTTATTGGTAGACAGAAGAGTTCTGTTCGTCTTCGATCTTCTTCTCCATCTTACCATTTTTTCCTCTAAAAAACAAATCTCTACACCTTTTCACCAAAACAAAAGACAAGCCCACAACTCCGTCTGGTTTCTCATCTAGAGAAAGATTGTTGTGTTGGTGTCTTCATTGTTTCTACTGATGGTCATGAAGTTTCTGAGTTTCAAGAGAGACATTGGAGATCTGATATCATGTTCTTGCTATGGAAGGGAGCGAGAAAGAACGGTTCTTCAAGGGTTAGTAATATTTCGCCTTTTCTTCTCTGTAATTTTTACAGTATGAAGCACGTTTAGATTCTCTATTGTTTCTATCCTGTTTGTTTCTATACACTTTGCATTTTAAAGTTCTGTTAAAAACAAAATTAAGAGACACGAATGCGCTCACAACTTTTGGCTTCGAGAATTCCATCCCTTTCATTAAGTATGGGAAAAAATGATTGGAAAACAGGAAAGTTTGAAAAGAGGGGTTGTTGGCTAGAGGTTGAAGAAGATGGGGCAGGGAAGGTTGGTTGTTGGTGGTGCATCTAAGTTGCCACGCATTATGGTGTGTCTTGACGACCCCAATCCTCGGCAGTCGCTGAAGCGTCCTGATGCGCCAAGCACTAGTTTGCCATGCGGTTAGTTGAGTGCCTAGTAGCTTCAGCGCATCGCCCGCTCGATGTGCCCTACCCTAATGCGTGGACTGCTGTACATTAGCTGCATGTGTTTGAGTTCTAGCAACTCACATTCGAGCCTGCCACCCAGTCTTGGCAGAGGGTCCAGTGCCCCAATGCTCAATGCTTGGCCGTGTGTGGCCCCGCCTAGGTGTGGTATGCACCCAAAGTAGCCTTGTATTGGTTTTGAGGCTGTCATGCTTAAGTAAGGGTTGCTTGGTTTGAGAAGGAATTAGTATCTTAAACGCCACCTGTTTGCTTCAACGGAAACATGACAATGAGTTTTTATGAGGAAAATATTACATGTTTTTGTTTTTCATGAATTTTAGTTTTTCAAATCCCTAGGTATTAATTATTCTTTAAACTAAAAAAGTTCCCCTAAGTACAAGTTTTTATTATCCTTTAAAAAGATAGGATTTCACTCGTGGACTTGTTGCATGGAGAGAGAAAAAACTGGGTTGGTGTCAGAAAAAGTTATTGTTTTTTCTTCCAAAGCAAATAACATTATTTTTTATTTTAAATAATTAAGATATTATTATTATAATTTAACAATGGTAAAAACTATTGAGAATATAGCTTAATTTTCTGATTTTTTTAAAATTACTATTTTAAAATTTTAACACAGGACGTTTAAAATCTAGACCATCTTATACTGCACATCCAAACACATACATTTATTATCGCAGATATTTAAATCCCATTAATATTTATCATTCAATCACCCATGAAACAATATCACGGCGATCCAAACGAACCAATAAGGGATAAAAAGGAATTGGTCCAGGGTGAGTGGATTCTTTACTTTCAAAAGTATTTTCAAAGTATATACCTTAATGCTATGATATGGTTTAAAAGTATGGATGTATCAGAAAGGAGAAAACAGAACCTTGTTTGGACATGGTTCGGTCTATGAATGAAATTATGCTCATCTCTCAGACTCGTTTGGGGGGTTATGGCAGTGTAGACCTGCATGTTATATATCCTGAACAATGTTCCTCGAAAAAGTGTTTCTGAAACACCTTTTGAGCTTATGGAGAGGCCATTAAAGATAGTTTATGCCACTTCAATGAATTTGGGGCTGTCCGACACATGTGGCTAGCGACGTAACCAAAGAAGTTGGAACCGCGTTCAAGGTTTGACTCTTTGTTAGTGCTACACCAAGAACCATAGAGGTGGATACTTCTAATGATCCAGTGAGAACAAAGTGTTTTGTTTTACAGTGCACTTATTCTTGGAAGAATCACTTAGGGGTTACCACAAGCCACGAAGTAAGTCCATATATTACGTGGAGATCTCTAGTGAGACTGGCATACATAAGGTTCAACCAAGAGTTATTGAATAGGCCGACGTCACAAGAGTTTTTTAAGGTCGGACGTCTTAGCTCAACCAACTCAAGAGTTTGAGCTGCCTTTGCGTGTGGCAGGGATTATAACCAGATCGTTACCATGGGTTTGGATGAAGACCAAAACGTCAATTACAAAAAATGATAAGTCTTGAGGATCCCTTATCTTTTAAGAAAAAGCATGGAAGATGTTGGACAAGACGATAAAATGGGTTAAGGCATGAACACAGGAAATGGCAAGTCTATGTACTTTCAATACGTCTGAGGAAGCTTGCTTGATCCACCTGATGGGTAAGACCTATCTTGGGTGCTAAGTGGATCTATAGCCGAAAGGAGAGGTGTAGATGGAAAGGTGCAACCTTTAAAGCCTAGACCTACGTGGGCAAAAGGTTAATTATCCCAAGTGAGAGAGTTTGACTATGACGAAACTTTCTCACCTGTTTGTCGATGTGAGAGTCTATCAGATTCTTCTTGATCCATCGACCATACATTTTATAATTTATGAAATAATGGTCAACATGACGTCAGACTACCTTTTTAAATGGTAATCTTGAAAGACCAATCTTAAATGAACTTAATCAGAGGGTTACATAGTTCCAGAATCAAAAGCAAAGAGTTTGGCAAGCATTATAGCGTTCCATTTATGAGCTGAAACAGCATCTGGATCTTGGGAAATATCAGATTTTGACCACTGCTATTCAATCGTTGACTGCTTGGACGCAGAACGTTATGAGCCTGTATGTTTACAGAAGATCATCAACAACTTGTAGCTTTCCTGGTTACATATATTGTGGTGATATCCTACTCATTGGAATGATGTAGGGGTATTTGAACTGACACATTAAGAGTTGGTTAGCTACCCAATTCAATAAAAAGATTTGTGATGGGCACCGTATCTGTTTTAGAAAATCTAGATTTTCGGGATCGCAAGAACAAACGGTTAGCCCTGTTTTAGGCATCGTACATTGATCAATGTTGATCAGGTATAGGATGCAAGATTCCAATAGGGGTTTTTGTACCCTTTCAGGCATGGAATCGTTCTTGTCTAAGGATCCATGTCCTAGACACCTCAAGAGGTTGAGGAGATGAGACGGCATTTCCCTATGCTTCTGCTGTAGGGAAGCTTGATGCATGCAATTGTTGTTTACTCGAACCCGACATTTGTTATGCAGTAGGGATTGTCGAGTCCGGTAATCAGTCCTATCTAGGATTTGATTCAACTGAAGACTGAAGGTCAAGACAATCTCTCG
This sequence comes from Benincasa hispida, assembly GCF_009727055.1. NCBI lineage: Eukaryota > Viridiplantae > Streptophyta > Magnoliopsida > Cucurbitales > Cucurbitaceae > Benincasa > Benincasa hispida. The sequence continues at coordinate 21,382,988 of NC_052351.1, forward strand.
AAGTATCTTTGGAGAACGAGGACTACCATGCTTGTGTGTATGGAGATTAAGGATTGATCCTTACAAGCATACACGGATCTGGAACTTTTCAGATCGATCAAGATTTCTCGCAAATCGACTTGGGGTCAAGTGGTTTACTCTTGAATGGAGGGGCTGTAGTTTGGTGATTGAAACAGTCAAGCAAGGATGCATCAAGGACTCACATATAAGAAGCCGAGTACGTAGTTGGTTGTGAAGTAGCTAAGGGTAGGTTGTTTGGTGAGGAAGTTTCCTTTCAGATTTGGAAGTTGTTCAAAATATGGATTGTCAATCACAATGTATCCGATAATGGAGGCTGTTGGGCAAATTCAAAGCAAGCCTCAGAGTCATCATCGGAGTAAGCAACATAGAACGGAAAATATCACCCGATTAGGAGATATTTGTGCACGGGTGATATGATGTCACAAAGAATCGTATCGGAGCTACGTTGATCTGTTCTTTTACAAGGCCCACATGGCTAAGTGTTTCGAAGGGTCCACCTAGAAGAGTCAATAGGTCTGCGGGACATACCGGCAATCTTGTTTAGTGGCAAGTGGAAGATTGATACGGGGTATGCCCTAAAGTTTATTGTTATTGTAACTTTTATATTGTATTGTATATTAGTCTACCCGAGTCATTTAAGACAATGGGATGATTGGTATAGATTGTGTCCTAATCTCTCCAGAGTCTCGTTGTTTTAATAAAGATACACATTTTTTAATCATAAAATAAGTGTTATATATCTGGCATTTATCACTAATCCAATAAACAAAGCTCCTTGGTTATCTTATGTGAACTTAGCATGTATATGGTTATACAAGTGGATCATGCTTAGAGTGGATAACCTTATAGTCCTGTTAAGTTAAGGATTAAGGTGAGATTACCTGATTCTGGTGACATTAACAGATACAACCCGCTTTGTTAAAGGGTTTGCACAGTGTTGTAACTACTAACATATCGGTAGATCTGACATTCATGTAGAGAATGGTGCGACAGGGGTGGTCCTATACAAAAGAGTTTGTTATAAGACTTGGGACCAACGAGATGACTAGACTCTATATATAACACGTTGATATAGAGACTTGCAATCTCACCTAAAACGACCATAGGTGGACACGATCTCAAATCCTGAGTGTTTGGGAACTCTTGCCCTTTGAGAAACGGTCCTTTGATTAGTAATGGGTGAGGAGTGGCCCAGTTCCCACTCCAAACATGCCCTACTATTTAGGGACTGTTTTTGATTTGGGAGCTGGGAACTCAATCCAAAGATGGAATTCACTTCTTTCCCGACAGGATAAGTAGAGAGATACTTCCTTTAAGGAACTGATTCCGGGCACTTGAATATAGTGGCCACAACTTCTCTTTGGAAGAGGAAGCTCAGTCATAGTATGACTAAATGAGTTAATGTTCATTAAAGGGATCAGTGGGTACTTAAGGAGATAGAATGTATACTACAGGGGCATAAACGGTTATGGCCAACTGTACTTACGAGGATCTGTGAAGGGTTGTCCGCACTAACTGATTGGTTAAGATAGACACATAGTGTATCTGTGGTAAGAAGAGTTCAGCTGTCGGTCCTTTATGGGAATGCCTGGCAGTTAACGATGGTGATCTCGTGGCTAAAAGAGTTTAGTTCAGTTATTCACGTACCGTTGGAGCTTTGAGCTACAGTCCATAAGGTCCCTTAGTAGCCTCAATAGATTCAGTTAGGGATCAGTTCTTTAGTATTGATTTGAAAATGTTCAAATTGAACAAGAGATATTTTTGGATTATATATGATATAATGCGGTATGATTGTTATTTGGATACATCTAGTGGAGGATTGATGTAAAGAAGATTTACATTAAATACATGGAATAGAAGGACCTATGGTTTATATGTTTGATGAGATGAAATATTAAAACTATAGGTTATAAATATAGTATGATAAGTTGGTGTATCATTTATATTATAATAATAATAATTTATTGGATAATAATTATTTTTCTCTTTAATATCAAATGAGTGGGTGGTTATTAGATTCATAGATAACCGTGAGTTTAAAAAGAAAAAAATGGTTTTTTCTCTAATCTTTAGGACGATTTTTTTACAAACTGTTGAAAAAAGTTTGTATTTTTTTTTGAAATTTTCCTCCTTGCTCACAAAAGAAACTCACTAGTTTGTCAAGTAAATACGGGATTTACTAACGACGAGTTGGGTGAAGCCTAAACCGATCGTGCAGCGGGCAAGCTAAACGATTGTGTAACGTATTTACTATAATCGCACAGTTTTACTAGATGATCGCTTACCGCAAAAGTAAATGATCGTAGTAGAGTCTGTAAGGCGACAGACCGAGCTAAGGCGATGGACTAAAACGATACCATGCTTTAGCTTAATGATTAGGCATTGACCTATACGATAGGTCTTCACCTCTTCACTTGGCCTAGTCATTTACAGGATTGTTGGTTTCCTCCTTCGTTCTGCTTCATACCAAAGTCCGAACAGA